>NC_142439.1:63540000-63848125 GCF_059453495.1 Arachis ipaensis | reverse complement strand
TTCCCTTGTTCCAGTTTCAATTCCAATTCTGCATTTCTGAATATGTAATTCCTCCATCCTTGCTCTGCTGCCATTTTATTTTTCTGCTATGATCTTCTTTTAATTAGGATAGCATATGTCTCTGCTTAGTTTTGCCAAGCTATGTTTGAAAATTAAAATTGGTGCTACTGCCGCTGTCTCGGTCACGGTGATTCCGCTACTGCCATGAATTAAAAATGGAAGGGAGTTATCATGTTTAATCTATACGGGTTGGACTAAATCGAGGTAGGGGTTTTAAGGAATAATTGGAAGACTGAATCTTGAAATGTTGAACCAATTGCTGAAAGGTTGATTTTTGAAATTAAAAGATAACTTTGGAAGTGAATCAGTTATTCAACAATAATCGAAATGATATGAGAGCAAAGGCTGAGTAAACTATGATAAAAGTTGTTGTTGGGATTCAATGTTGAGAAGTTTGAATTAACTAGAGAATTAGTTATGATTTTTCGAAGTTAAATTGTAAAATTTGATTTTCTGCATTACTTTTAAACGAAGCAAAAAACTTTAAAAAGTTATAACTAATTCTGTGATGATCAGAATTGGGTGGGACAAAGTCTGGATTAAACTTGGGAATGTATATAGCTGGACTGAAAATTTTGAAGCCTTTTTGTTAAATATACAATTTATGGAGAATTTTTAAACTTAGGTCGATAAATCTGTCCTGCAGCAGAAAAGTACAAACAGGGCAGCAAATTGTTTGTTTTGCTGCAACTTCTACGAGCTGAGCTTTGGGGAGAAACCAATTTTGTTTTAAACTTTTATTAACTTAGTTCATTTTTCTAAAACTTCAGAATTTTAGGAGTTAAGGATTGGAAGTTGTAAATTTTTGAATGTTAATGGTTAAAGTTGGAGAGAATCAGTTTTCAGCAAGTTATGCATCAACTTCCAATGTTTGTAACTCTTAGAATTGAATAGCAATTGGGTTGCAACCAAAACACACTTGTTTCTAGATAAGTTAGGAGTCGACAAACCAAACTTTAGCCTATTTGAAGTTTTGTAGTAAAAGTTATACAAGTTGAAAGATACTAAGCTTGTTGGTTTCTAAAACAGATTTTGACTCATTTTTACCTAACTTTCAAATTATGTAACTTCTTTATTAAAAATGATATTGACCTGAAACCAATTGAGAAAGAAATTTAGATAATTAAGTTTAACTGTATTAATTTTGAAGGTGGTTGGATTTAATTTGAATTTTATATGAAATTTTGAATGTTGTACGCTGCTGCTGTTTTCTGGTTTTTAAGACACTGCAGAGTAGTCACGGTTTTGCTTCTATTCCCGAAGCTAGAGTTTCTTTAGGAAAACTAAGTTACCTACAACCATTTTTCGTTTTCCCAGAGCAGAGCAGAGTATATATATTTTCCTGAAGAAAGCAGAGGCTGTCTCAAATGAGCGACTATTATTATATGCGCATTTAATTAGGAAACGAAAAATTGTATCCGGAAAATCGTGGATTACTTGTGACCGGATAAATGTCGGGATTGCGGGCAGTCAACCAACACATGAGCTCATGGCCTGTACTAGGACTAAACATTCATCATATGCATCTATGTGACATTGTTTGGGTGTGTATATTGTAATTAGTTTGCTTATGTAAATAATTCTGTTTAACTACTAATTGCTATACTTGATATAATTGCTCTTGATTGTGTTTGAATCTCATTACTTGTGTTTGTAATTGATTGTTTGGATGTTGATTGAATTGCTTGGGCCTGAGGCCGTGACTGGTTTATGTTTGAGGTTTAGTAAATTATGAAAGATTAAGCTGGTTCGGCATAGACTTAATGAACCTATGCTCGGAACAAATTAGTCATTCATACTGTCTAGAAAAACTTTTAAGGGTTTTATAAAGCAAAATATGACTTTAGTATTCTGGATAATTAACTAATGCTTTTAAAGAAGGTTTTGGATTTTAAATGTTAAACCGTTGCTTTTCAAAAGGATTCACAAGGCGAGTGATGATTACTGCAAATGAAAACAATTTTCTTTTAAATATCTCTGAATGAAATTAACTATTTGCGCTTAATTCTCTACTTTCACGGCATTCTCTACCTCTACTGAGAACGTGTGGTTTGGTTCTCACCCCAAATTTTTCACCCTTTCAATGACACAAGTTTGAAGATGCAATTTGAAGCTGCGAGTGATTAGTAGGTTTTCTTTATGGTTTTAATTGCTTTCATAGAGTCCCCTCATTGTTGTCCCTTGAGATTTTATTTTACATAGAGGGGTAGGTTTGGTATACTGTATTGGAGTTTCATTTGATTTCTTTTGTATAAGAATTATTATTAATAATATTTGTGTGATTATTATTTGTTGGAAATCTTTGAAACATGACTTTAATGAATAAAAACAAAAGTTTCTGGTATTTTTTTAAAATAGAAATGCAAAATCAACACAAAGGCTCAGTAATTAAGTAGTTAATATTAGAAAAGGTTACGTAATGTTCATTCTAGTAGAAATACCATGACTTAAGCAAGGTATTTTCCTGGAAGGGATGTTACAAGAAGAAACCAGAGGAGGTTGTTGCCAAGAAGAGTGATCAATTCCTTGAGGCTCCTCCCATCTTTGATTGTTCCATCCTTGATGCATGTTGTCAATGTGGTTCCCATTTCCTACAACATTAATTTGAACCAAACTCATAGCCAAAGGGGTGAGAATTCATAGTAGAGAAACAAAAACCAAAAGCACAAAAACAAAAAGATAAAATCTAACTACTAACTCAAACAAGCAAACCAACAAAAGAGCAAACTATTTACAATATTAACATATGTACAATAACCAATAACAAGCACACATTGCAAATCCCCGGCAACGGCACCAAAAACTTGATGATGGAAAGACTTATTCCGGTTCGGAATTTAACCAATTAATTTCGTTGTGAGCATAGCCCAAACCGGTAATCGATCTTCAAATCAAAGTTTAGATTTTTTTTGTTGTCACAAGTCCAATCCAATAAAAGTAACCAAAGTATTTAAACCTCGGGTTGTCCCTCAAAGGAATTGCATTGAGGTATGCGTGCTATTGGTTATGGTATCCAAGGGGTCGGTTGGTAAAGGTGCAAGAAAATAAATGGCAAGGAAATAGAACAAACAACTAAATAAAGTAAGTAATAAAGAGAGACATTCATGGCAAGGGTTGAGAATATAGGCTTTCTATCCTAGTCATCAATCATAATACAATAATTAACAAGAGCTAATCCTATTTAGTTATCTCCAACAATGGAAAAAGGTGCAATGTTATCTTCACATGAGAGAAAGTCAAATAAGACTAGTTAATCTCAATCCAAAAGTCCTAATCAACTTACTAATTGAATTAGCAAGAGATCAGAGTCAATGGAAACAATATTAACTAACAACTCTAGATCACCAATCTAAATTGGGTATTAATGACTCAAAATTGCCCAATTTCTCTTTCCAAGCGGAGAATGCTCAAAAAGCTACTCTAACATCCAACCAAGCATTTTGTCAAACACTTGGTGGGCATAAAAGGAAAGCATGTTAAATTTGCAAGAATAATAAAATCTACTTCTACCCAATTACAAGGAAACAATAACAACAACTCAATTAAATAATAAAGGAATATAAAACATCAATTGCATAAAAAGGAAATCTAAATCCAACAAGAGTTTATCAACATAAAAAGAAGCATAAAGGGAAAATTAACAACATAACTAAGAGGACAAAAGTATAGAAACAAGAAATTGTAAAGGAAACAAGTTGGAAACAAGAAATTAAACCTAGATCCAAGAGAATTTAACCTAATCCTAACCTAATTCTAGAGAGAAGAGGGAGATTCTCTCTCTGGAAACTAACTAAAGCATGGTCCTAAGCTAATCTAATTGCTCCCCATTGTCCAATCTTCAATTCTGCATGAAATAGTCCCAGAAACGAGTTGGATTTGGGCCTGGGAAGCTTAGAAAATGCCCTCAGTAAATTCACTTTAATGAGGTCACGTGCCTGATGTGATGCGTACGCATAGATCACACATACGCGTCGTCTGATGTTTTCTCATTTTCTCCACTTTGCATGCTTTTCTCTTCACTTCTTCCATCCAATCTTTGCCTTTTGAATCTGAAATCACTCAACAAACATATCAAGGCATCGAATGGAATTAAAGTGAATTAAATTTAGCTTTTTTAAGGCCTAAAAACTATGTTTTCACTCTTAAGCTCAAATTTAGGGAGAATTACAAAACCATGCTATTTCATTGAATAAATGTAAGAAAAGTTGATAAAATCCCACAAATTAATCACAAGATAAACCACAAAATTGTGGTTTATCATGAGGACACCTATCCTGTGATTATAAGCTCTACCTTAGAGCCACAGGAAGAGGAAGCACTAATTCAAGTATTAGGAACACACAAGACAGCTCTTGAGTGGACTATAAGTGACCTTAAGGGCATTACCCCAAACCGTTGCATGCACAAAATCTTGTTGGAAGATGACGGAAAACTAGTGGTACAACCACAAAAGTGACTGAATCCAGCCATGAAGGAAGTGGTGCAGAAGGAAGTCACTAAATTATGGGAGGCTGGGATTGTTTATCCCATTTTTGACTGCCCTTGGGTGAGCCCTGTTCAAGTTATCCCCAAAAAGGGAGGCATGACAGTAGTTCATAATGAAAGTAATGAACTGATTCTTATAAGGACAGTTATAGGGTGGCACATGTGCGTTGACTATTGAAGGCTCAACAACGAAACCAAGAAGGATCATTTTTGTTTACCATTCATAGATCAAATGCTAGAGAGACTAGCAGGACATACTTTTTATTGTTTCCTAGATGGCTATTCCGGATACAATCAAATCGCAGTAGATCCACAGGATCAAGAAAAGACAACATTTACATGCCTATATGGCGTGTTTGCTTATAGGTGTATGCCTTTGGTCTATGCAATGCACCTGCCACCTTTCAGAGGTGTATGCTCTCCATATTCTCTAATATGGTAGAGAAGTTCCTTGAAGTATTCATGGATGACTTCTTTGTCTTTGGAGATTCATTTGAATCCTGCCTTAACCATCTAGCCTTAGTTCTCAAACGATGCCAAGAGACAAATTTGGTTTTAAACTGGAAAAAATGTCATTTTATGGTAACTGAAGGAATTGTTCTTGGACATCGAATTTCAAATAAAGGGATAGAAGTGGATCAAGCTAAAGTGGAGGTAATTGAGCGATTACCACCACCCACTAATGTCAAAGGAATCAGAAGCTTCATGGGACATGCAGGATTCTACAGGAGGTTTATAAAGGATTTTTCTAAAATCTCAAAACCCTTGTGTAACTTACTCACCACTGACACTCCATTTGTCTTTGACCAAGAGTGTCTGCAGACCTTTGAGACTCTAAAAGCTAAGCTTATCACTGTGCTTGTAATCTCTACACCCAACTAGGACTTGCCATTCAAGCTAATGTGTGACGCTAGTGACCACGCCATTGGCGCAGTTCTAGGGCAAAGGCATGACAAGCTTCTGCATGTCATTTATTATGCCAGTCGTGTTCTAAATAATGCGTAGAAGAACTATACCACCACAGAAAAGGAATTACATGCAGTGATTTATGCCATTGACAAGTTCAGATCCTATTTAGTAGGATCTAAAGTGATTATCTATACTGACCATGCTGGTCTAAAATATCTTCTCACCAAGCAGGATTCTAAACCCAGACTTATAAGATGGGTGTTACTCCTGCAAGAGTTTGATATAGAGATTAGAGACAGAAAGGGGATAGAAAATCAAGTGGCTAACTACTTATCTCGGATTGAACCAGTAGTAGGGGATTTTCTTCCCTCCACTGACATATCCGAAACTTTTCCAGATGAGCAACATTTTGCCATTCAGATAGCACCATGGTTTGCAGACATTGCAAATTACAAAGCTATAAGATTCATTCCTAAAGAGTACAATAGGCGGCAAGCTCGAAAACTCATGCATGATGCAAAGTACTACTTGTGGGATGAACCATATCTCTTTAAGAGATACTCGGATGGGATCATCCGACGCTGTGTGTCTGAAGAAGAAGCACAAAAAATACTATAGGCATTGCCATGGCTCAGACTGTGAAGGACACTTTGGAGGTGAGCGAACAGCCACAAAGGTTCTCCAAAGTAGGTTCTACTGGCCCACACTTTTTAAGGACTCTAGAGAGTTTATCCGTAACTGTGACAGTTGCCAAAGGGCTGGCAATCTCCCTCATGGTCACGACATACCTCAGCAAGGAATCCTAGAGATTGAGTTGTTTGATGTATGGGGTATAGACTTCATGGGACCCTTCCCACCTTCGTACTCAAACACCTACATCGTGGTGGTAGTAGATTATGTGTCTAAATGGGTTGAAGCAATAACATCACCCACTAATGACACTAGAGAAGTAATGAAGTTCCTCCAGAAAAATATCTTCAGCAGGTTTGGTGTCCCTTACACATTGATTAGTGATGGAGGTACTTATTTCTGCAACAAATAGCTTGACTCTGTTCTGAGCCGTTACAGAGTTCACCATAAAGTGGCAACACCATACCATCCTCAGACAAATAGGCAGGCTAAAGTCTCAAATAGAGAACTAAAACGAATCCTAGAGAGGACAGTAAGCACCTATAGAAAGGATTGAGCTAGAAAACTTGATGATGCTCTATGGGCATACAGAACAGCCTTCAAGACCCCTATAGGAACATCTCCATATCAATTGGTATATGGAAAATCCTGTCATCTGCCAGTGGAACTGGAACACACGACCTATTGGGCAACCAGATTCCTCAACCTTGATGCTAAAGCAGCAGGAGAAAAATGGCTACTCCAATTGAATAAGTTTGACGAATTCCACTTAGCTGCATTTGAAAATGCAAAGATCTATAAAGAAAAAGCAAAAAGGTGGCATGACAGGAAGATAGCTTCCAGAGTCTTTGAACCAGGCCAAAAGGTTCTGCTGTTCAACTCAAGACTCAAATTATTTCTGAGGAAATTAAAATCCTGTTGGAAGGGACCCTATGTGGTTACTAGTGTATCTCCCTTTGGGTACATAGAACTTCAAGGTAAAGACCCAGACAACAAGTTCACTGTCAATGGAAAGAGACAAGCATTACCTTGAAGGAGATATTGAGCCAGGAGGCTCAACACTGCTACTAAGCTAAGTATAGTGAAGTCCAACTAAAGACATTAAAGAAGCGCTTGTTGGGAGGCAACCCAATGATTTATAGCTTGTTATTTTCTATTCTTCTTACTATTTTCGTTCTTGGGTTAATTTTCTTCATAATTAGTTTTTATTCCTTTGCTTTTTTATGTCAGTGATCATGAACTGTGTTTAAACAGAGACAGAATGATGTAGAACAGGAAGTATAACACCCTGGAGGAAGCACCTTTCTGGCGTTGAATGCCAAAAAAAGGGGAAGAATGGGCATTTAACGCCCATGAAGGGGTGACAAACCTGGCGCTGAACGCCAGCCCGGGGGCACTGGCTGGGCGTTCAATGCCCAGAAAGGAGGAACAACCAGTGTTAACCGCCAGAATCAAGCCATTCTGGGCGTTTAACGCCAGAAAGAGGGCGAGGAAGGTAACTTTTCAAAAAAACCTTATCTTTTCTTCATCTTATCTTGTTTTTTCATTCAACCTATCATTTTAAAATTTCATGACTTTCAATTCAAATATTTTTCAATCATTATCTTTCAAATTCAATTTCTTTACGTATCTTTTCAAAATTTTGAAACCATCTTTTCAAATCTTTTTCAATTCTTTTTCAAAATTTCATATTCTTTATGATTATTTTTCAAACCTTTTATTTCAACCTCAAAATATTTTTCATATATTCTATCCTATCTTTTTATCTTGTTCATATCTTTTTTATTTTAAAACATATCTTTGTCTATCTTTTACTAAAATATGAATCATATCTTCCTTATCTTTTATCTAATTAAATTCGAAACCCCCTCCCCTCCCTCTATATATCCGTGTTCCCCACTCCCTCATTCACCCCCTCTTCCATTCGAATAACTCTTCTCCTATTCTCCTCTCCTTCACTTTCTTCATCTTTCTTTCTTCTTTTTACTCGAGGACAAGCAAACCTTTTAAGTTTGGTGTGGAAGGAGCCTTGCTTTCTCACTCCATTCGAATTCTATGGCTCCAAAAAGTGGAAAGCTCACTTCAAGAAACAAGAAAGAAGATGGCCCAACAGTTGTTTTCAAACCTGTCAGATTCTACACCAGGCAACATGAAGAACATTATTACAAAATAATGTGTAAGAGGCCAGTAATCCCAGAGGCAAGATTCGAATTAAGAGAAGATGAATACCCAGATATTCAAGAGCAAATTTGAAAGAGAGGCTGGGAGATTCTAGCAGACCCTGAGATCAATGTTGGAACAAATATGGTCCATGAATTTTATGCCAATCTGTAGATGACAGATAAGCAAAAAAGAGATGGACAAGCATTCCATACTTTTTGCACTATGGTTAGAGGAAAGATCATCTATTTTCACCTTGATAGGGTGATAAACCACTATTTTATGGTTTATCTTGTGCTCATTTGAGTAGTTTTTATCAATCATTAGCCCACTTATTCTTATAATTTGCATGATTTTTACAACCCCTTCCTAATTCTGTGATATAGGTGAAAACATGTTTCCTAGGCCTTAAAACTGCGAATTTTAATTATCCTTTATTACCATTCGATGCCGTGATTTGAGTGTTAAGTATTTTCAGGCTTTATAAGGCAGGAATGGCTTAGAGGACAGAAAGAAAACATGCAAAAGTGGAAGGGACGCGAGAAAATGAAGTTTTGAAAAACTAACAGTGACGCGCACGCATGGACGACGCGGACGCATGCCTAGCGCAGAACACGAGCGACGCGCACGCGTGACTGACGCATACACGTGACAAGGATATTCGCCAAATGACGCGTACGCGTGACTGATGCATACGTGTGATAGACGCCACGTGTAGAAAGTTACAGAAAGTGCTGGGGGCGATTTCTGGGCTCCGTTTCGGCCCAATTCCAAGCCTAGGAACACATAATAGAGGCTGCAGAATGGGGGAATCATAGGGGACTCATTCATTATTCACAATTTTTAGGTTTTAGATGTAGTTTCTAGAGAGCGCCTCTCCTCTCTCTAGGTTTTAGGATTTAGAATTTCTTCTTTCAATTTCTTCTCAATTCCAGGTTCAATGTTCCTTTAATTTAGTTTCTCTTCTACTTTTATTTATTCTAGCATTCTAGTTTATCTATTTTTCCCTATTGATTACTTTATGTTGACAATTTGGTTTATGAATTCTCATGTTTAACTTGATTTTCTATATTAATGCAATTTGAGGTACTTTATATTTATGATTTTAATTTAGCTTTTTACATTCTTAGCTTTGGTTAAGTAATTGGTGACACTTGAGTTATCAAACTCCTTTGTTAATTGATAATTGGAATTTGCTGGTTGACTTGGATCCCTCTAAGGCTAGTCTTTCCTTAAGAGTTAACTAGGATTTGAGGAATCAAATTGGTTAGTCCACTTGACTTTCCTTTATTTAGTAAGGGTTAACTAAGTGAGAGCAATGAACAATTCTCATCACAATTGATAAGGATAACTAGGATGGGATTTCCAGTTCTCATACCTTGCCAAGAGCCTTTCTAGTTATTATTTACTTTCTTGCCATTTAATTTCTCTGTTCAACCTTTCAAAAATCCCAAAAAGATACCATCTCATAACCAATAATAATTACACCTCCCTGCAATTCCTTGAGAGACAACCCGAGGTTTAAATACTTCGGTTATAAATTTTATTGGGTTTGCTTTAGTGACAAACAAGTTTTTGTACGAAAGGATTCTTTGTTGGTTTAGAAACTATACTTTCAACGAGAATTTATTTGTGAATTTCTTTATCGACAGAAAACCCGTTCGTCAAAATGGCGCCGTTGCCGGGGAATTGCAAACGTGTGCCTTATTATTGGTTATTGTAAATATTTTCTTTTGCTTCTTTATTTGTTTTTGTTTTTAATTTTTATTTGCTACTATGAGTTCTCATCCCTGTCGCTATGAGTTTGGTTCCAATGTTGTTGTAGGGAATGGAAGCTATAATGAGAACATGCATCATGGTTGGAACAATCAAAGATGGGAGGAGCCACAAGGATTTGATCAACCCTCTTAGCAACAACCACCTCCAAGGTATTATCAACAACCATTTTATGATGCATACTAAGACAATGGTTATGGTGGACCTCTCCGTGACAATCAACACCTACCACAATATACCTATGAACCCCCTCCTCAACATAGCTTTGAACCACCATACTCACAAGCACCTTACCACCAAACACCTCCATTCCAACACAATTACTCCCAAGAACCACCACCTCAATATACACCATCTTCTTATCCTTATCAAGAAGAACCACCTTCCTATTATGAACCATTCTTCCCATGTGATGAACCCTTCCAACCACCCCAATCCCCAATGAATGAAACCCTTGGTATACTTCTTCAAGGGCAAGAAAGGATGACTAAGAAGGTACTAAAATTCACGGCTGCCTTGACCGAGGTAGTAAATCGATTAGCCTCCCAACGGTTGGACACTCAAGGAACTCCCATGGCTTCATGTGGAGAATCTAATGAAGAACATAGCATGAAGGAGATACTAGGAACTCCAGCGGACAATGAGGAACATGACTTTGTATTGGGACAATTGGAGGAAGCCGTAATCATCGAAGAAAAAGAAGTGGTTGAAGACCTAGGAGATGCTGAACCTCCATGGGAACCGAGAGTTGTAGAGAATTCCGCCAAGAAGTTTGAAATTGATGCTCAGGAGGATAGTGCACAACCTCCGAGGCATATGCCTTATGAAGAATTGGACGGAACAGATCGAGAAGCAAGCTTCCTTGGCAATGATGATCATGAATCAAGGTCTCCTAGTGAAAAACTTGCATCCGGAATTGAACTCTTTGAGCTTGAAGAACCTTCCCCAAGTGAGTATGAAGATGATGTGGAGGTAGAATTTTCTTAACCTCCAACTTATGACTTGATTGATGGGGAAGAAATCGAAGACTTTGATCAAGACGTGGTTGCAGTTGAAGAGCTTTGTAAGGAGGTGAAAAAATTCACAAAAGAGTACATGGGAGTGGAGCTTGAAAAACCACTGGAAACACTTCTCCCAAGGCCATTACCACCTAATACAAACTTCAAGTGGGTGAAATCCTTAGCCTTTATCTTTACCTTCCCACTTGAATATGGTTTGCTTGAAACCGATGGCCAGCTTAGAGCTCTTTGTGGCTTTAAGAGTAAGAAGGAGATGGTTAGTAATAGGAGTTGGCATGCCAGGTTCAATATGGTTCCACGCTCCAAATTGAGGTGCAAGGATTGGTATAGAGCTAGATTGAATGGGTCTCGGAAGATGTTTGGGTATCTCAGTGAAAATTCAGTTTGCATACCACCCGGTTGGAACAATATAGATCAAGGCGAAGATGGGTACAAAAGCAAGGTTTTTGGGATCCTGGAATTCATTCTGATAATCAACACTCCTGGAGCCTGATCACCTGCTTTAACTTGCTCCAAGGCTTTACGTGCCTAGTTTGGGACCTTGGAGGCCATTGGAATTACAAATGTTGGTGGAGATTTCTGGATGAGTTCAAGCATAAGCCACCATGACAGGGAGCTCACCAAATGTCCAACTTAAGGACTTTAACTAAAAGTGCTAGGTGGGAGACAACCTACCATGATATGATCGTTCTTTTTCAATCTTAGTTTTATTTTGTTTTGTTTTATTCTTAGTTTTATTTTATTCTATTTTCCCTAGTGTCATTCATAACATCTGCATCAACATCTCCATTTTTACACTCTGCATACTGCATTAAAAAAAAAACCACACCACGCGTGCGCGTAGGCCACGCGTGGGCGTCGATCCCAAATCGGCGTCTCCATCCAACGACCAAAAAGTTGGGCTGGAATCGTGCGGCTGGTGTGTGATAGGCACAAATTGGCCCACGTGTGCGCGTCCATGACGCGGACGCGTCACTTTCATTTTAGCATACCACGTGTAGGCATGAGCAACGCGCACGCGTCGCATGCAAATTTTTGCCCCCTCAAAATGTAACAAAGAGTTGCGCCAAAACAACGCTGGACTCGTGCGTTTAGCACAATTCTGGTCGACGCGTACGTGTGCCTCACGCGTACGCGTCATCTCCACTTATCCCGTCTCACGCGTTCGCATCCATGACACGCATGCGTCGATGGATTTTTGCCTCATCCACTCTCATGCGTGATCCACGTGTACGTGTAGATTTAAATTTTGATAACCTCCCTGACGCGAGAACCCTAGCCCCCTCGCGTGTTTTTCCCCTCCCCTCTCTCAACGCTCCCCCTTCTCCTCCCTCCAACCTCCATCGCCACACCCACCTCCCACCACCAAACCTCCATCGCAGCAACCAGACCGTCGCCGACACCACCACCCCCTCTTCCTCCCTTTCTCTCTTCTTCCTCACCCCTCAACGTTACCTTTTTCCCTTCTCCCTTAAACCTCCAAACCACCACTCACCGCACCAGCCTCCCACCGCCGCCACCATCAGTGACCCCTAACCGCCGCCCTTTGCCCCTTCCCTCTTCTCCCTTTCTTCTCCTCCTCCTTCCTCTATTCCCCCTCTCTCCTTCCGCCACCCAAAGGCCACCGCGAAGAGCACCAGAGCCGCTGTCCACCACCATCAGTGCTGCTGTCTCTACGTGGAAACTCTATTCCCACTTCTTTCCAATTCTATTGCTAAGCACCCAGGTTTCCTATGTCTACACCCCTGCATTTCCATTTCATTTTCTGTTCACTTAAGTCAGTTTGCATGTTTACTTTTTGTTCAAATTAGGATAGTTAGAATTACATGTTTGTAGTGGATTCTTGGTGGCTAGGTAGCTAGGTTGTGGTTAGAGGATTCTTGGTCTGATAAGTGCTCCGTTCCTACTGTTTGAATTATCTGTTTTTCACATTTGCTTTGCTGTTGATGTTGCTGGCTTGTTATCTCATTGCTGTTTGATACTATTTTACTTCATGATGTTAATTCACATAAGTTGACCTTGTTATTACTGATTGAATTTGTTGCTCTGCGTTCATATAACATGCTGATTGCTGCTCTTTGCTGAACTGCTTGTCTTTGCTATATTAGTGCCATGTTTTAGCCTGTAATTAGTTTCTTCTCAAAGAGGGCATGCCGCCTGCACTCAATTGGTTATGAACTCACTACTTACTGCTATTTTACTGGCTCATTCGCTTAATCCCTATAAATTTCAACATGGCTATAGTATTTTTAATTGATAATAATTCTGTGGAAATCCAAACTGCTTGATTGAGTTTAGGACTAGCCAACTACTTTTCCTACCTGCTTTGTTTGATTTCTTGTTCTTCACGCTACCTGCACTTATAGAATTCATATGGCTTGATTGTTTCTGTCGTTTGACTTTCTGGGAACGTTCCTTTTACTGCCGCAATGCTGCCCAATTTTTCTGAAAAACGGTTTTACTTAACTACCATTCATGACTTGCCTTTGGTACTTTTAAATTGTGCTTTATTTGGTTTAAACCAAAGTCAACTCATGACATGCTGAGCTAGCATTCCCTGTCCTTTTTGGTTCCCTTCCAACTTAAAATGCATTATTGATGATTTTGATCCTTTTCATGCTTCTCTCATTTTCATGTTTTATCTTCAATAACTTGCATTGTACGTTTGACTGTGAGCTTGCTTGTGCTAAAATCTTTTGAACCTCTTTTGATTTAGAACAACATTTCCATGCCACTAACTTCTTCACCCTTTTCTAACTATTAACTTCATTGACTTTCTAACTTTCCTTTTAAGTTTACACTAACTCTTTTAACCCCTTTTTAAGGCATGCTAATTGTTGTTGCTTAACAAACAATTTTCTCACTATTATTGCAGAAATTCTTGGTTGTAGTTTTGACTGCTGTTTGCATTATGTTTTCTTACTTTCCAAGAGTTCATTTCTATGAGTCAACTCTCAGTGTGTCTAAATCTTCCTTTGTTTCTGGCTTCCTATCTGTTTGCTTCTTACCTGCTTTTCTTTCCTCTGCTTTACTTATTAATCTATATCCTGAAATTTCTGTTTTTCAGGATGTCTGATCCAAAAGAAAAGCGTAAGGCTAAGGCCACCATGGGTAAATGGAAAAGAGAACAGTCATCTGTCGCTCTGTTAGATATACTGCATTATGATTCCTGGCATGAAAAGAAATTCACTCCACAGGAAAAAGAAGATCAATTAGTGCCTGCCTCTGACCCGGTTAAGTTTGCAAACCTCTATTGTGAATTGAAATATCTGGTCTTTGTGGATAAGAGGCACCTGTATTTGGAAAGGACCCTTAGAATTCCACCTGTATTACAGTAGTACACTACAGAGCAAATCAAACAGAGAGGCTGGTTTTTTCTAGAGAGGAATTTAACTGATGTTAATGCATACTGGGTCCGGGAATTCTACTGTAACTATTACAAGACGACCCTGGATGCAGTACAGCTAAGAGGGAAACATATTTTAGTTACTGAGAAGGCCATTGAAGATATCCTCCATTTTTTATCCTAAATCAGATGAGCCAGATGGTTATTAGAAGGCTGAGGAGTCCATGAGGTTTATGAGCTTTGATTGGGAGGCAGTAAAGCGCACCATAGCCATTGATCCTGCTGTCCCCTGGGCTATGGGTAAGTCGACGGTAAATCCAAAGGGAATCAAGATCATCTATCTTAATGATGAGGCTCGGCTATGGCAAAAAATCCTGAGCAACTATGTTATGCCGAGCACTCATGAGACTGAGGTGCCAGCTGCTATGATAATTCTCATATGGGGTGTTATGGAAGGCAAGGACCTGTACCTTCCACAGTTCATTGGTGTACAAAATTATGATTCACACTCTTCACAACTCTGCACAACTAACCAGCAAGTGCACTGGGTCGTCCAAGTAATACCTTACGTGAGTAAGGGTCGATCCCACGGAGATTGTCGGCTTGAAGCAAGCTATGGTTATCTTGTAAATCTCAGTCAGGCGGATTCAAATGGTTATGAGTATTGATAATTAAAAGATAAATAAAACATCAAATAAGATAAAGATACTTATGTAATTCATTGGTGGGAGTTTTAGATAAGCGTTTGGAGATGCTTTGTTGCTTCTAAACCTCTGCTTTCCTATTGTCTTCTTCCAATCATGCGTGCTTCCTTCCATGGCAAGCTGTATGATCCTCTCGGATAAAAAATACCAGGTACAATCTCTGCACAGCTAATCAACTGTCGGATTTCTCGTCTCGGATGAAAAATACCAGGTACAGCTACCGCACGGCTAATCATCTGTCGGTTCTCACTAGCGTCGGAATAGGATCTCTCTATCCTTTTGCACACTGTCACTGCGCCCAACATTCGCAAGTTTGAAGCTCTTCACAGTCATCCCTTCCCAGATCCTACTCGGAATACCACATACAAGGTTTAGACTTTCCGGATCTCAGGAATGCTGCCAATGGTTCTAGCCTATACCACGAAGGTTCTAATCTCAGATTCGGATGCTCTGTTGTTAGGAGTGACGATGCGAATTGCGGATCAGAGACCCAAGAGGATATACTCCGGCTGTCATCCAATGACTACATTGAACATCATGTAGACCGCTTGTGGTTGTCAGGCACGCGGATCTTGGCTAAGCGAGTAACGAAGATAGTGGGTGATTGTCACGGGTTACCCCTTCATTCTGACTTAACTGAATTAAGTATAAGAGTATATCTTGAAGAAGAAGTAGGCATGAATTGAAAGAAAAACAATAGTACTTGCATTAATTCATGAAGAATAGCAGAGCTCCGTACCTTAATCTATGAGGTGTAGAAACTCTACCGTAGAAAATACATAAGAGAAAAAGGTCTAGGCATGGCCGAATGGCCAGCCTCCAAGTCCTAAGATGATAAAGCTCATCAAAATATCCAAAGATATGAATACAATAGTAAAAAGTGCTATTTATACTAAACTAGTAACTTATGTTTACAGAAAATGAGTAACTAAGTGCAGATAGTGTTGAAATCTACTTCTGGGGCCCACTTCGTGTGTGCTTGGGCTGAACATTGAAGCTTTAACGTGCATAGGCCATTCTTTTAGTTAAATGCCAGCTTGGGTGCCATTTT
This sequence comes from Arachis ipaensis, assembly GCF_059453495.1. Lineage (NCBI taxonomy): Eukaryota > Viridiplantae > Streptophyta > Magnoliopsida > Fabales > Fabaceae > Arachis > Arachis ipaensis. The sequence goes on along the minus strand of NC_142439.1, from coordinate 63,831,985 downwards.
GGGTGTTTAACTCTAGTTCTGGTGCCAGTTCTAGCGTTTTACTCCATAAAATGGTCTCTGGTGGGCGTTTGAACGCCAGTTTGGGCCATCAAATATCGGGCAAAGTATGGACTATTAAACATTGCTGGAAAACCCAATATGTCTACTTTCTAACGCAATTAAGAGCGTGCCAATTGGGCTTCTGTAGCTCCAGAAAATCCACTTCGAGTGCAGGAGGGTCAGAATCCAACAGCATCTGCAGTCCTTTTTCAGCCTCTAAATCAGATTTTTGCTCAGGTCTCTCAATTTCAGCCAGAAAATACCCAAAATCACAAAAAAATACCCAAACTCATAGTAAAGTCCAGAAATGTGATTTTTTCATAAAAACTAATAAAAATATAATAAAAATTAACTAAAATATACTAAAAACTTTTGTAAAAATAATGCCAAAAAGGGTATAAATTATCCGCTCATCACAACACCAAACTTAAATTGTTGCTTGTCCCCAAGCAACTAAAAACAAAATAGGATAAAAAAAATAGAAAATACAATAAATTCCAAAATTATCAGTGAAGATTAGTTTTAATTAGATGAGCGGGGCTAGTGGCTTTTTGCTTCTGAACAGTTTTGGCATCTCACTTTATCCTTTGAAGTTCAGAATGATTGGCTTCCATAGAAACTCAGAATTTAGATAGTGTTATTGATTCTCCTAGTTTAGTATGTTGATTCTTGAACACAGCTACTTTATGAGTCTTGGACGTGACCCTAAGCATTTTGTTTTCCAGTATTACCACCAAATACATAAATGCCACAGACACATAAGTCGGTGAACCTTTTCAAATTGTGACTCAGCTTTGCTAGAGTCCCCAGTTAGAGGTGCCCAGAGCTCTTAAGCACACTCTTTTTGCTTTGGACCACGACTTTAACTGCTCAGTCTCAAGCTTTTCACTTGACACCTTCACGTCACAAGCACATGGTTAGGGACAGCTTAGTTTAGCCGCTTAGGCCAGGATTTTATTCCTTTGGGCCCTCTTATCCATTAATGCTCAAAGCCTTGGATCCTTTTTTACCCTTGCCTTTTGGTTTAAAGGGTTATTGGCTTTTTCTGCTTGCTTTTTCTTTTTCTTTCTTTTTCTTTATTTTTTTGCCATTTTTTCGCAAGCTTTGTGTTTTTCACTGCTTTTTCTTGCTTCAAGAATCAATTTTATGATTTTTCAGATTATCAATAACATTTCTCCTTTTTCATTATTCTTTCAAGAGCCAACAATTTTAACATTCTTAAACAACAATATCAAAAATATGCACTGTTCAAGCATTCATTCAGAAAACAAAAAGTATTGCCACGACATTAAAATAATTAAACTAATTTCAAGATAGAATTCGAAATCCATGTACTTTTTTTTTCTTTTCAGAAAATATTTTTCATTTAAGAAAGGTGAAGGATTCATGGAATCATTCATAGCTTTAAGACATAGACACTAAACACTAATGATCATGTAATAAAGATACAAACATAGATAAAACATAAAGTATAGAAACAGAAAAATAGAAAAATAAGAACAAGGAAATTAAAGAACGGGTCCACCTTAGTGACGGCGGCTAGTTCTTCCTCTTGAAGATCCTATGGAGTGCTTGAGCTCCTCTTTGTCTCTTCCTTACCTTTGTTGCTCCTCTCTCATGGCCTTTTGGTCCTCTCTGATTTCATGGAGGATGATGGAGTGCTCTTGGTGCTCCATTCTTAGTTGCTCTATGTTAGAACTCAAATCTCCTTAAGAGGTTTTGAGTTGCTCCCAATAGTTTTATAGAGGAAAGTGTATTATCCCTTGAGGCATCTCAGGGATTTCTTGATGAGGAATTTCCTCATGCTCTTGTAGAGGTCCATGAGTGGGTACTCTTGTTTGCTATATTCTTTTCTTAGTGATGGACTTGTGAGATGAATCTCTCCATCTCCCACGACTCGGAGGTGGAAGCAATTGCCTTTCCTTTTCTCTTTCTAGAGGTTTCTCCGGCTTTAGGTGCCATTAATGGTTATGGAAAAACAAAAAGCAGAGCTATTTCCACACCAAACTTAAAAGGTTTACTCGTCCTCGAGCAAAAGAAGAAAGAAAGGAGGAGAAGAAGAAGAAATAAAGGAGATGGAGGGGTGTGATGGATTCGGCCAAGGGGGTGTAAGTGTTTATGATGTGTGAAATTGAAGGTGGTAAGGATGAGTATTTATAGGGTAAGAGGGAGAGGGAATTCGTGTAAGAAGGGGTTGGGTTTGGGAGGGAAATTTTTTGAATTTGAATGGTAAGCTAGGTGGGGTTTTATGATGGATGGATGTGAGTGGTGAAGAGATTGTGGGGAAGAGGGTAGGATTTGATAGGTGAATGGTGTTTGGGGAAGAGGTGTTGATGTGATTGGTCAAGGGTATTTGGGGAAGAGTGTTATGGAGAGGTGTGAAGAGGTGAGAGAGTGAGTTGGGGTAGGTGGGAATCCTCCACAGATCCTGAGGTGTCAAGGAATTCTGCTCTCTGCACCTTTCTGGCATTTAAACACCCTCTGTGTTCCATTTCTGGTGTTTAACGCCAACTCTGCTACCTTTTCTGGCGTTAAACGCCAGGCTGATGCCCCTTTCTAGCGTTTAACGCCCATCAGACACCCTTTTCTAGCATTAAACGCCAGTCTATCTGCCAATTCTGGCGTTTAACGCCAGCTAGACACCAGACACCCTTTTCTGGCATTAAACGCCAGTCTATCTGCCAATTCTGGCGTTTAACGCCCAGAATGCTGCCAGACTTGGCATTAAATGCCCATTTTGCTATCCTTACTGGCGTTTAAATGGCAGTAAGCCTGTCCTCTAGGATGTGCTATTTTTTATGCTATTTTTGATTCCGCTTTAATTCTGTAGCTATTTTTGTGTCTCCACATGATCATCTTCCTAAAGAAAATATAACATGACAATGGAAAATAAAATATATAAATATAATTAAATAACATTGGGTTGCCTCCCAATAAACGCTTCTTTAATGTCAATAGCTTGACAATGAGCTCTTAGAGAGCTTCACAGAGACTCAGAGCTTAATGGTGGCCTCCCAACACCAAAATTAAAATTGAGTGTGGGGGCTCTGTTTGACTCTGTATTGAGAGAAGCTTTCCATGCTTCCTCTCCATGGTTACAGAAGAAGATCCTTGAGCCTTAAACACAAGGTAGTCCTCATTCAATTGAAGGACTAACTCTCCTCTGTCCACATCAATCATAGCTCTTGCTGTGGCTAGGAAGGGTCAAGAATAATGGATTCATCCTCATCCTTCCCAGTGTGTAGGATTATGAAGCTAGCAGGGATGTACAGGTCTTCAATCTTCACTAAGACATCCTCTACAAGTCCATAAGCTTGTTTCCTTGATTTGTCTGCCAATTCTAGTGAGATTCTTGTAGCTTGTATCTCAAAGATCCCTAGTTTCTCCATTACAGAGAGTGGCATGAGGTTTATTCCTGACTCCAGATCACACAGAGCCTTCTCAAAGGTCATGGTGCCTATGGTACAAGGTATTAAGAACTTTTCGGGATCCGGTTTCTTCTGAGCTAATTTTAGTTGAACCAAAGCATTCAGTTCATTGATGAGCAATAGAGGTTCATCCTCCCAAGTCTCATTACCAAATAACTTGGCATTCAGCTTCATGATTGCTCCAAGATATAGAGCAACTTACTCTTCAATAATATCTTCATCCTCTTCAGAGGAAGAATACTCATCAGAGCTCATGAATGGCAACAGTAAGTTCAGTGGAATCTCTATGGTCTCTGTATAAGCCTCAGATCACTAAGGAGTTCCTCATTAGGGAACTCCTTAGTGGCCAGTGGACGTCCATTGAGGTCTTTCTCACTGGAAATCACTGCCTCTTCCTTTTCTATAGGTTCGGCCACTTTGGATATAGTTATGGCCTTGCACTCTCTTTTTGGATTCTCTTCTGTATTGCTTGGGAGAGTACTAGGAAGGATTTCAATAACTCTTTTACTCAGCTGACCTACTTGTGCCTCCAAATTTCTGATGGAGGACCTTGTTTCAGCCATGAAACTGAGAGTGGTCTTAGATAGATTAAAGACTATGGTTGCTAAGTCAGAGAGGCTCTGCTTAGAATTCTCTGTCTGTTGCTCAGAAGATGATGGAAAAGGCTTGCTATTGCCAAACCTATTTCTCATACCATTATTATTATTGAAGCCTTGATTAGGCTTCTGCTGATCCTTCCATGAGAAATTAGGATGATTCCTCCATGAAGGATTGTAAGTGTTTCCATAGGATTCTCCTATGTAATTCACCTCTTCCATTCTAGGATTCTCAGGGTCATAAGCTTCTCCTTCAGGGGAAACTTCTTTAGTACTGCCGGATGCAGCTTGCATTCCAGTCAAATTATGAGAAATCATATTGACTTGCTGAGTCAATATTTTATTCTAAGCCAATATGGAATTTAGAGTATCAATCTCAAAAACTCCTTTCTTCTGAGTCATCCCATTATTCACAGGATTTCTTTCAGAAGTATACATGAACTGGTTATTTGCAACCATCTCAATGAGTTCCTAGGCTTCTGCAGGCGTCTTCTTCAGATGAAGAGATCCGCCAGCAGAGTGATCCAAGGACATCTTGGACAATTCAAACAGACCATCATAGAACATACATAGGATGCTCCATTCTGAAAGCATGTCAGAAGAACACCTTCTGATCAATTGCTTGTATCTTTCCCAAGCTTCATAGAGAGATTCACCTTCCTTCTGTCTGATGGTTTGGACTTCCACTCTAAGCTTTCTCATCTTTTGAGGTGGAAAGAATTTGGCTAAGAAAGCATTGACCAACTTTTCTTAAGAGTTCAGGCTTTCTTTAGGTTGTGAGTCCAACCATATCCTAGCTCTATCTCTTACAGCAAAGAGGAAAAGCATAAGGCTATAGACCTCGGGATCAACCCCATTAGTCTTAACAGTGTCACAGATTTGCAAGAATTCAGCTAAGAACTGATGGGGATCTTCCAATGGAAGTCCATGAAACTTGCAATTCTGCTGCATTAGAGAAACTAATTGAGGCTTAAGCTCAAAGTTGTTTGCTCCAATTGCAGGAATTGAGATGCTTTTTCCATAGAAGTCGGAAGTTGGTGCAGTAAAGTCATCAAGCATCTTCCTTGCATCTCCACCATTGTTGTTATTTTCGGCTGCCATGTTTACTTCTTTTTCGAAAATTTCTGTAAGGTCCTCTCCAGAGTGTTGTGCTTTAGCTTCTCTTAGCTTCCTCTTCAGAGTCCTTTCAGGTTTAGGATCAGCTTCAACAAGAATGTCTTTATCCTTATTTTTGCTCATATGAAAAAGAAGAGAATAGAAAAGAATAGGAATCCTCTATGTCACAGTATAGAGATTCATTTGTGAGTAGAAGAATAGAAGAATGAGGTAGAGAGAGAATAAGAAGAATTCGAACACCGAGAGAGGGAGATGGTTCGAATTATGAGTTGAAGAGAAGTGTTAGTAAAAAATATAAAATAAATAGAAAGAGATGAGAGAGAAAAGTATTCAAATATTAAAAAGAGGGAGAAGAAAAATATTTTTATTTTTATTTAATTAATTAAGTTAGAATTAGAATTTTAAGAAAAGAAATGAAATAAAATTAGAATTTAAAATAATTAGTTAACTAAAAAGAATTTTGAAAAAGTGGTTAGTTGTTTTCGAAATTAATGAGAGAGAGAAGTAGTTAGGTGGTTTTGAAAAAGATAAGAAATAGTAAACTTTTTCTAAAATTAAAACAAACAAATCAAGTGTTAATTGAAAAAGATTTGAAAATCAATTTTGAAAGGATGAGAAGTTAGAAAAAGATTTTGAAATTAAATTTTGAAAGAGATATGATTTAAATTTATTTTGAAAAATATTGAAAAAGAAATTAAAAAGATTTGATTTTTAAAATTAAAGTTGATGACTTGACTATCAAGAAACTAAAAGATATGATTCTAGAATTTAAAGATTAAACCTTTCTTAATGGGAAAGTAACAAACTTGAAATTTTTGAATCAAAACATTAAATATTAGCAATGATTTCGAAAATTATGAAATAAAATTTAAGAAAAAGATTTTGAAAATTTATTTTGAAGAGTTTTCGAGAAAACATGAAAGAAAATGAAAAAGATTTGATTTTTGAAAAAGATTTGAAAAGATAGAATTTGTAATTTGAAATTTTTACTTGACTAACAAGAAACAACTAAAATTTAAAAATTTTGACTAAATCAACCCAAAATTTCAAAATTTATGAGTGAAATAAGGGAAAGATATTGTTTTTGATTTTTTTGAATTAATAAAGAAAGAGAAAAACAACAAAATGACACAAGACATAAGAATTTATGATCAAAACAAATAATGCATGCAAGAACACTTTGAATGTCAAGATGAACATCGAGAACATATTTTTGAAAATTTTTAAGAAAAGAAAGACATGCAAGACACCAAACTTAGAAATTTTTAATGTTTAGATACTATGAATTCGAAAATGCACAAGAAAAACAAGAAAAGATACAAAGCAAGAAAATTTAAAAATCAAACAAGGAAAATCATCAAGAACAACTTGAAGATCAATGAAGAACACAATGCATATATTTTTGAAAAGTAAAGAAAAATTAAAACATGCAATTGACACCAAACTTAAAATTTGACACTAGACTCAGACAAGAAACACAAAATTTTTGTTTTTTTATGGTTTTATTAAATTTTTTTTTGTATTTTTTTTCGAAATCATTTTGGAAAAAGAGAAATAAGAAATTCAAAATTTTTAATAAGAATTCCAGGATTCGTGCAATGTTAGTCTAAAGCCTCGGTCCAAAAGATTAGACATGACCAATGGCCAGCCAAGCTTTAGCACAGAATTATAGCTGAGAATCCAAAGGCTCATGCAATGTTATTCTAAAGCTTTGGTCCAAAAGAATTAGACATGGCCAAGTGGCCAGCCAAGCTTTAGCATAACAAATACAGACATATCCTTTCTACAATGGAAAGTGGAAACCTCAGTCCAAAAGATTAGACATGGCTTAACAGCCAGCCAGGCTTCAACATATCTCATGAAGCTCTAGAATTCATTCTTAAAAATTCTGAAGAACATTTTTTTTATTTTTTTTTCGAAAATAAAAATAAAAAACTTAAACATAAAATAAAATTACCCAATCTAAGCAACAAGATGAACTGTCAGTTGTTCAAACTTGAACAACCCCCGGCAACAGCGCCAAAAACTTGGTGCACAAAATTGTGATTCATACTTTTCACAACTCCGCACAACTAACCAGCAAGTGCACTGGGTTGTCCAAGTAATACCTTACGTGAGTAAGGGTCGATCCCACGGAGATTGTCGGCTTGAAGCAAGCTATGGTTATCTTGTAAATCTCAGTCAGGCGGATTCAAATGGTTATGAGTATTGATAATTAAAAGATAAATAAAACATAAAATAAGATAAAGATACTTATGTAATTCATTGGTGGGAGTTTCAGATAAGCGTTTGGAGATGCTTTATTGCTTCTAAACCTCTGCTTTCCTATTGTCTTCTTCCAATCATGCGTGTTTTCTTCCATGACAAGTTGTATGATCCTCTCGGATGAAAAATACCAGGTATGATCTCTGCATGGCTAATCAACTGTCGAATTTCTCGTCTCGGATGAAAAATACCAGGTACAGCTACGGCACGGCTAATCATCTGTCAGTTCTCACTAGCGTCGGAATAGGATCTCTCTATCCTTTTGCACACTGTCACTGTGCCCAACATTCGCAAGTTTGAAGCTCTTCACAATCATCCCTTCCCATATCCTACTTGAAATACCACAGACAAGGTTTAGACTTTCCGGATCTCAGGAATGCTACCAATGGTTCTAGCCTATACCACAAAGGTTCTAATCTCAGATTCGGATGCTCTGTTGTCAGGAGAGACGATGTGAATCACGGATCAGAGACCCAAGAGAATATACTATGGCTGTTGTCCAATGACTACGTTGAACATCATGTAGACCGCTTGTGGTTGTCAGGCACGCGGATCTTGGCTAAGCGAGTAACGAAGATAGTGGGTGATTGTCACGGGTTGCCCCTTCATTCTGACTTAACAGAATTAAGTATAAGAGTATATCTTGGAGAAGAAGTAGGCGTGAATTGAAAGAGAAACAATAGTACTTGCATTAATTCATGAAGAACAGCAGAGCTCCGCACCTTAATCTATGAGGTGTAGAAAATACATAAGAGAAAAAGGTCTAGGCATGGCCGAATGGCCAGCCTCCAAGTCCTAAGATGATAAAGCTCATCAAAAGATCCAAAGATATGAATACAATAGTAAAAAGTGCTATTTATACTAAACTAGTAACTTAGGTTTACAGAAAATGAGTAACTAAGTGCAGATAGTGTTGAAATCCACTTCCGGGACCCACTTGGTGTGTGCTTGGGCTGAGCATTGAAGCTTTCACGTGCATAGGCCATTCTTGGAGTTAAACGCCAGCTTGGGTGCTAGTTTGGGCGTTTAACTCCAGTTCTGGTGCCAGTTCTGGCGATTTACTCCAGAAAAGGGTCTCTGATGGGCATTTGAACACCAGTTTGGGCAATCAAATCTCGAGCAAAATATGGACTATTAAATATTGCTGGAAAGCCCAAGATGTCTACTTTCCAACGCAATTAAGAGAGCGCCAATTGGGCTTTTGTAGCTCCAGAAAATCTACTTCGAGTGCAGGAGGGTCAGAATCTAACAGCATCTGCAGTCCTTTTTCAGCCTCTAAATTAGATTTTTGCTCATGTCCCTCAATTTCAGCCAAAAAATTCCTAAAATCATAGAAAAACACACAAACTCATAGTAAAGTCCAGAAATGTGATTTTTGCATAAAAGCTAATAAAAATATAATAAAAAGTAACTAAAACATACTAAAAACTATGTAAGAACATTGCCAAAAAGGGTATAAATTATCCGCTCATCATTCATCCAGCAGTACATAGCTCAGGTTCACGTTCGAGGCACTCTGCTATTCCCCTATCTGATTACTCAGATGGGCCGCCGAGCGGAGGTACCCTGGGAGCTTGAGGATGAGAAGCCACCAGCTATCGACTGCAGGAAGATCATCCCACATGGCAAGAGGTTCAAAGCTCTGGGCCACAGACCTCCTTCTCTTACTACCTCCGCTGATGCAGCCACATCCTCTGTAGCCCCTTCAGCACCTGCTGCACCACCCACATCCACAGCACCCTCACCCGCTTCCCAGCCCATCTACCACCTAGTGCACCGACTCTTTGAGCGCCTAGATCAAATGGAGCACTGCAACCAGCAGCGTTATGAGCGGTCTGAGCGTCGCAGTAAGCAACGCTACGAGCATCTGAAGCTGATGATCCTGTCGGGACATACTGACATCCCCTCCGAGCCTGACACCCCATCGGAGCCCTCTAAGGAGGAGGCGGATGAGCAGGAGGAGGACGCACAGGCAGAGGATCAGCACTAGGAGTCCCAACACGAGGAGCCTTAGCTGGAGCAGTCTGCAGCCCCACAGGCCTCTATACAGGTAGAGCCACAGGCCCCCATACAGCCAGAGCCCACAAAGCCAGTAGCCGCACACCCTTCAGGAGGTGATGACCCTTCACACCCGGCTTGACTGAGCATCGAGGACGATGCTATTATATAAGTGTGGGGAGGTCGCCATCTCTGGCGGATCTTATTTTGGTGAACTATTTTAGACCTTTTCATATTATTTTGTTTCATTTTTTGTATTTTTATTTTATCTTATCTTATTTTCCTTTCATTGCTTGCATATTTTCTTTTACTGTATTTCTGTTTATTTCTACTTTATTACATTTTGCACATTGGGCTGTATATATCTTAGATATTTAGCTTGATTTGCACTCTTAGTTTATTAGTTGTGATATAGAAAAATATGGATTATTAAGTTTAGTTTACCCTTTTTAGCATATGAGAATTTGGTTTAATTGAAAATAGAGAGTAAACTAGAAATTTTAAGTTTTTTTTTTTTCATAATAACAACAATCCACTTAGCATATATATAGTAATAAATGTTGGTCAATTGACGACATTTTCAAGGAATATATTTATTTTTATAAAATCCATTTAAGGATTCACATTGATCTGAGTTGAAACTCTTTATTCTTACTTGCATGAGATACATGACTGATAGATGATTTTTGAGCCAAAGAACACACAACCCGTGAGTTTTTGAGCTTAATTTCATGGTTATATTATTTAGCCATAATATTTCATTCTTGTGTGTTTCTTCACTATAATTGCAGACTTTACTTTGTTCTATTCTATATGTCCACTATTCAGTGTAATTACATGCTTGCATATGATTGAGGCCATTATTTGATTTTTGCTCACTTATCCCAAATAGCCTACCCTTTCAATCACCTTTGTTAGCCACTTTGAGCCTTTTAATCCCCAAGTGTTCTATATTTTACCACATCACTAGCCTTAAACAGAAAAACAAATTAAATATCCCAAATTGAATCTTTGGTTAACTTAAGATAGAGATTGTGTATCAATTAAGTGTGGAGAACTGTGGGAACTTGGGTTGATGAAAGTGTACAGTGTTCCAATGATAAAATATTGGGAATTTGGGTACCTACTCATGTGAGACCAGAAAAAATTAAAAATTCATGTGCATTGATATGTTATGTTTACTTTTATATTCTTAAAATATATATATATATATATATATATATATATATATATATATATATATATATATATATATATATATATATATATATAGGGGATAAAATTACCCCAATGTTAAGTCAATGAAAAATCAATGCATATGTGATAAAATAAAAGAAAAATTTGGTACATGAGTATGTGATACAAAAGTGGAAATTATGGATAGCTAGGCATAATTTTAGAAGTTATATAGAGTGTGTGTGTGTATAGGTAAGAGCTTAGGTTAGTCAATGATTCAATTTATAGCTCACTTAGCCATACATATATCCTCACCTTTGCCTTAGCCCCATTACAACCTCGAAAGATGAAGAACAAAGTCTTAGAAAGTATGACTAGAGGGGAGTAGAGTGATTAACACCAAAAACTTAGTGATTAGAGTGCATATACAAATCCAGTGAGGGTTCAACAGCTCACTTCCATATGTCCATGTTTGATCATTGCTTGTCTTGCAAGTTTGTGAACTCTTTTGATTAACTCAACTCAATGGTGAATATGTTTTAATATGATTTAACCCTTGGTTGTGCATATATAGTTCCTTGAAAAATTTGACTCAATTTAATTACATGTAAGCTTTATATATATAGGTGGATAGTAATTAGAATTGCATGATTCATATAGGTAGCTTGCATTTAGATAGATTGCATTGCATAGATTCCACCATTCTGCCTTCACTCTTTTTCAGTTTCTCTTGAATTTAGCATGAGGACATGCTAATGTTTAAGTGTGGGGAGATTGATAAACCACTATTTTATGGTTTATCTTGTGCTCATTTGAGTGGTTTTTATCAATCCTTTTCCCACTTATTCATATAATTTGCATGATTTTTACAACCCCTTCCTAATTCTGTGATATAGGTGAAAACATGTTTCCTAGGCCTTAAAACTGCGAATTTTAATTATCCTTTACTACCATTCGATGCCGTGATCTATGTGTTAAGTATTTTTAGGCTTTATAGGGCAGGAATGGCTTAGAGGACAGAAAGGAAACATGCAAAAGTGGAAGGGACGCGCACGCATGGATGACGCAAACGCATGCCTAGCGCAGAACACAAGCGACGCACACGTGACTGATGCGTACACGTGACTGACGCCACGTGCAGAAAGTTGCAGAAAGTGCTGGGGGCAATTTCTGGGCTCCATTTCAACCCAATTCATTCATTATTGGGGAACACAGAATAGAGGCTGCAGAATAGGAGAATCATAGGGGACTCATTCATTATTCACAATTTTTAGGTTTTAGATGTAGATTCTAGAGAGAGAGGCTCTCTCCTCTCTCTAGGTTTTAGGATTTAGGATTTCTTCTTTCAATTTTTTCTCAATTCCAGGTTCAATGTTCCTTTAATTTAGTTTCTCTTATACTTTTATTTATTCTGGCATTCTAGTTTATCTATTTTTCCTTATTGATTACTTTATGTTGACAATTTGGTTTATGAATTCTCATGTTTAACTTGATTTTCTATATTAATGCAATTTGAGGTATTTCATATTTATTATTTTAATTTAGCTTTTTACATTCTTAGCTTTGGTTGAGTAATTGGTGACACTTGAGTTATCAAACTCCTTTGTTGATTGATAATTGGAATTTGCTGGTTGATTTGGATCCCTCTAAAGCTAGTCTTTCCTTAGGAGTTGACTAGGACTTGAGGAATCAAATTGATTAGTCCACTTGACATTCCTTTATTTAGTAAGGGGTAACTAAGTAGGAGCAAGGAACAATTCATTACAATTGATAAGGATAACTAGGATGGAATTTCCAGTTCTCATACCTTGCTAAGAGCCTTTCTAGTTATTAATTTACTTTCTTGCCATTTAATTTCTCTGTTGAACCTTTCAAAAACCCCAAAAAGATACCATCTCATAACCAATAATAAGTACACCTCCCTACAATTCCTTGAGAGATGACCCGATGTTTAAATACTTCAGTTATAAATTTTATTGGGTTTGCTTTAGTGACAAATAAATTTTTGTACGAAAGAATTCTTTGTTGGTTTAGAAACTATACTTTCAACGAGAATTTATTTGTGAATTTCTTTACGAAAGAATTCCTTTATTTTGTGAATTTAAATTACCCCTACAAAGGGATGACCCTAAATCCTTCAATAGAAGGGTGATAGCCAATCCAAAGCTGGATCAGGTCCTAGAGGACATATGTCTGCCTAGAACTCAATGGATTGAGGATACAAAAGGCAAGCCAAACCAGCTGAAAAGAATGGACCTCAAGCCAATTGCTAGAGGATGGTTGGACTTCATTGGGCATTCTATACTTTCCACTAGTAACCGCTCTGAAGTCACTATTGGAAGAGCTGTGATGATTCGCTGCATCATGATGGGGAATGAGGTAGGAATTCACCAAATAATTCCCCGTGAGATATACAAGTTTGCAAATAGGATGTCCACTCAAGCCAGGCTGGCCTATCCAGACCTCATCTTTTGGCTATGTCAAGAGGCTAAAGTCCTGATTCACATAGACACATTCATCCCAGTGGAAAGCCCAATTACCAAACATGTGATGGAAAGTGCCAAGGTACCAGAGGATCATCCCAAAAGGAAGGCATCTGAGCCTTTACAAGAGATCCCTCCAATTGAATATTGGACTCAGTTGAAAGCATCTGTGATTCAATTAAAAACCACCTTGGATCAACTAAGAGAGAAGCTGAAGGATCAAACTAGCATGATTTGCAAACTGGTCAAGGAGCAAAAGAAGCAAAGGCGTGAATTAGAAGCTTTGAAGCGCCAGAAACTCTCCCCTGAAGAACCCAGCGCCTCTCATCTTTAAGGTGGTTGAGTTCCACCCCCTATTTCTGTCATTTAATTTAAAGAGTTGCATAAGTATTAATAATAATTTAGTTTTTATTTCTGTCAATTAGTTATAAAATATTCCTCTTATCATCATCAAACTTGAATAAAATAGTGAATTTTTTTAGAAGAATTAGATATGCATGCATTTTTGAGTTATATAATAAGAATAGTCAATTTTTTGATGTGGTGGCATTGCTTTTATTTTCTGAATGTATGAATAAACAGTGCATATTTGAAATTGGAGTTAAGAATGTTGGCTCTTGAAAGAATGATAAAAAATGAGAAGTATTATTGGTATTCTAAAAAATCAAGAGAAATTTATTCTTGAAACAAGTAAAAGCAGCAAAAAGTAAGAAGTAATAAAAAAAATAAATTCATGCAAAAAAAAAAAGCAAGCAGAAAAAAGAAGCAATAGAAAAAGCCAATAACCCTTTAAACAAAAAGGCAAGGGCAAAAGGATCCAAGGCTTTGAGCATCAATGGTTAGGAGGGCCTAAAAGAAACAAAAAAATCTTAGCCTAAGCACTCCAAAGAATAGTGTCCCTAACCATATGCTTGTGGTGTGAAGGTGTCAAGTGAAAAGCTTGAGACTGAGCAGTTAAAGTTGTGATCTAAAGCAAAACGAGTGTGCTTAAGAACTCTGGTCACCTCTATCTGGGGATTCTAGCAAAGCTGAATCACAATCCGAAAGGGTTCACCCAGTTAATTATCTGTGGCATTTATGTATCCGGTGGTAATACTGGAAAACAAAGTGCTTAAGGCCACAGCCAAGACTCTAAAAGCTGTGTTCAAGAATAAAAAAGAAGTCAACTAGGAGAGTCAATAATATTATCTGAATTCTAAGTTCCTAAAGATGCCAACACTTCTGAGCTTCAGTGGATATTGAGATGCAAAAACTATTCAGAAGCAAAAAGCTACTAAGTCCCGCTCATCTAATTGAAACTGAGCATCATTGAAAACTCTGAGATTTATTGTATCTTACTCTTCTTTTTATCCTACTTCATTTTTAGTTGCTTGGGGACAAGCAACAGTTTAAGTTTGGTGTTGTGATGAGCGGATACTTTATACGCTTTTTGACATCATTTTCATATAGTTTTTGTTATGTTTTATTTAAGTTTTATTATATTTTCATAGGTTTTAGTGTAAATTTAATATTTTTGGATTTTACTATGAGTTTTTGTGTTTTATGGTGAATTCTGGTATTTTCTGGCTTAAATCTGAGAGTTTTGACAAAGTCTGATTCAGAGGCAAGGAAAGCATAGAAGATGCTGTCAAGATCTGACCTCCGTGCATTCGAGCGAGCATTTCCGGAGCTACGGATATTCCAATGAAGCGTTCTCAACGGCCATGGAAAGCTAACATCCAGGCTTTCCAGCAATATATAATAGTTCATACTTGTTTTTGGAGATAAAGGCCCAAAACGGGCATTCAATGCCAGCCATCTACCCCCTTTCTGGCATTGGATGCCCAAAAGGGAGCAGCTGGTGTCCAACACCAAAAGAGGTGTCCCAAGCAGGCGTTCAATGCTCAAGGAGCCTACTAGCACATGGAGACACCCTTAGCTCAGCCCAAACACTCACCAAGTGGGCCCCGAAAGTGAATTTTCTCACTATAAGCCTAAGCCTATCATATTTCTGTAATCTTTAGTTTATAGACTAGTATATATAGGAGAAGATCACCCTTGTTTTAGGATCTTTGACCACCATAGAACATTATTTTATATTTTTGAGTTTCATTGTACAATATGAGCCACTAAACCTCCTAGGTTAAGATTAGGAGCTCTGCTGAGTTTTATGGATTAATAAAAGTATAACTGTTCTGTTTCAATTCATGTTTGATTCTCTCCTAAGATGTATCTTTGTTCTTCAACTATATGAATGAATTAAACCATCACAAGTTATCTCTATTCTACATGGGTTCAGCAAGCGTCTTTTATCAGATATCAATGAACCACTAGCTTGAGGATACATCTCTTAGACGGCTAATCCACGACTTCGTTGGGGACTTCTCGAGACATCAGTTCAGCTGAGGTATGGGGAGATTAGGATCTTTGTGGTAAAGGCTAGAACCAAGGCACAACCTTTTCTAATCTAGAAGATTCGACTTTTTCTATGGTATTTTGAGTAGGATCACCAAGGGAATGAACTGCAGGAGCTTCACCCTCATTCAGACTGGATGCGCACTAAACCTGGTGTTCAGCCTAGAGGAACATTGGCGGCCTCTCAACCGGCGTTGATCGTATACATCCTGCTATAGAAGAAATCATTCACAATTGGAGTAGACAGTAAGAAAGTATTGATCCAGAAGAACAAAGCATCTCTGAAGCCTTAACCATCTTCTTATCATTAGATTCACAACCACTAAGTAACATTATCTTTAATTTACTTTTATGCGCTTAAACAATGACACAACTTTTCTATCCACCTGACTAAGATTTATAAGATAACCACCGTTTGATCCAAGCCAACAATCCTCGTGGGATCGACCTTGACTCACCTCAGGTATTACTTGGATGACCTAGTGCACTTTCTGGTTCAGTTGTGCGAAGTTAAATTCAGCGCACCAGCTAGCTTGAGCTTGCTGCAAACGTCTTCTTAAGAGTCTTTCAAGTTCAGCATCAGGATCAAGAAGAGCTTCTCTATCTTTATTCCCACTCATAAACATAAAGAAGGAGACCAAGAAGAGTAACAGAGAGGAGTCTCTATGTTAGAGTATAAAGGACTCCTTGTGAGAAAAGTAGATAAGGAGAGAAAAAAATACAGGTGTCTTTTATTTAAAAAGAGTTTTCAAAAATAAAGTGGGAAAATAAGTCGAAAAATTTCAAAAAGATGAGAGAGAAAGAAGTTAAAAATTTTCGAAAAAAGAAGAGAGAGAAAGAAGAATTAAAGAGACACCAAACTTTTAAAATTAAAAGAAGTTAACAAGATTTGAAAATAAGATAGAAGATTTGTTTTTGGGGAGCCGCTCACATAAAGACGTTTAAAACGTCTTTTTTAAAGACATTCTTTTAATAATTCAAATTCAACCTATATAATCGATTAAAGTGTGTTATTTTTCTCAAAATTAGACCAAATAAATCAATTTGACCAAAAAACTGATAAACTAAATCTTGAACTGATCTAAATTAATATTTTTTTTATAAAAATTATTATAATATACCTGTTATAGAAAATGAATTAAAATATTTCTATATATATATATTTTAAAAACTCTAAATCCTAACCCTTCACTTCTCTCTATGTCGTCGTAGGATTAGAATTTAGGGTTTTCAAAATTAATATATATAATAAGAGTATTTTAGTCATTTTTTATAATAAGAGTATTATAGTTGGTGCACGAATTGTAAATCACACTTTTCACAACTCGTACCACTAACCAGCAAGTGCACTGGGTCGTCCAAGTAATACCTTACGTGAGTAAGGGTCGATCCCACGGAGATTGTTGGCTTGAAGCAAGCTATGGTTACTTTGTAATTCTTAGTCAGGAAATCAACGATAAGAGTGATTATATTTATGAAGAGTAAAAAGCATATATTAAATAATACTTGTTATGCAGTAATGGAGAACAGATTGAGGATTTGGAGATGCTCTGTCTTCCGAATCTCTGCTTTCCTACTGTCTTCTTCTTCACGCATGCAGGTCTCCTTCCATGGCAAGCTGTATGATGGTGGATCACCATTGTCAATGGCTACCATCCGTCCTCTCAGTGAAAATGGTCCAAGTGCGCTGTCACCGCACAGCTAATCATCTGTCGATTCTCACTCATGTTGGAATAGGATCCATTGATCTTTTTGCGTCTGTCACTACGCCCAGCACTCGTGAGTTTGAAGCTCGTCACAATCATCCCTTCCCAGATTCTACTCGGAATACCACAGACAAGGTTTAGACTTTTCGGATCTCAAGAATGGCCACCAATAATTCTAGCCTATACCACGAAGACTCTGATCATGAACCAAGAGGCTAAGAGATACACTTTCAATCTAAGGTAGAACAGAAGTGGTTGTGAGGCATGCGTTCATAGGTTGAGAATGGTGATGAGTGTCACGGATCATCACATTCATCACGGTTAAGTATGAGCGGCTATCTTAGAACAGAAACAAGCGTGATTGAATAGAAAACAGAAGTAATTGCATTAATTCATCGAGACACAGCAGAGCTCCTCACCCCCAATCATGGAGTTTAGAGACTCATGCCGTAGAGATACAATGTAAAACGTGAAAATGTCATGAGGTGCTAAATGAATCTCTAAAAGTTGTTTAAATACTAAACTAGTAACCTAGGTTTACAGAAAATGAGTAAACTATGATAGATAGTGCAGAAATCCACTTCTGGGGCCCACTTGGTGTGTGCTGGGGCTGAGACTTGAGCTTTACACGTGCCTAGGCTGTTTTTGGAGTTAAACGCCAGGTTGTAACCTGTTTTGGGCGTTTAACTCCAACTTGTAACCTGTTTATGGCGTTTAACGCCAGAATAGAACATGGAACTGGCGTTAAACGCCAGTTTACATCGTCTATCTTTGAGAAAAGTATGGACTATTATATATTTCTGGAAAGCCCTGGATGTCTACTTTCCAACGCAATTGAGATCGCGCCATTTGGACTCCTGTAGCTTGAGAAAATCTATTTCGCGTGAAGCAGGGTCAGAATCCAACAGCATCTGTAGTCCTTTCTCAGCCTAAATCAGATTTTTGCTCAGATCCCTCAATTTCAGCCAGAAATTACCTGAAATCACCGAAAAACGCACAAACTCATAGTAAAGTCCAAAAATGTGATTTTTGCGTAAAAACTAATAAAATTATACTGAAAAGCAGCTAAATCCTACTAAAACTATAATGTAAATATCCCCAAAAGGTGTATAAAATATCCGCTCATCAATAGTCATTTACTATAAAAAAGAATATTAATTTAGATCAGTTCAAGATTTGATTTACTAATTTTTTGGTCAAATCGGTTTGTTTGGTCTAATTTTGACAAAAATAACACAATTTGATCGATTATATAGATTAAAATTTAATTATTAAAATTTTTACATAAAAATGTCTTTATGTGAGTGGCTCCCTTGTTTTTGAAAATTTTTGAAAATTAAAAAGAAAAATTCAAAAGGAAATTTCGAAATTCAAAAATTAAAAAGATGAGGTCAAAAGAGAGAGAAACAAGATAAGATAGGATTCGAAAATTTAAAGATTTTAAAATTCAAATTTGAAAGAAAGAAAGACTAATCAAACCACTAAACTTTTAAAATTTGAATTTAAAAGAAAGATAAGATAACAAAATTTTGAAATCAAAGAAAAAGATAAGATAAAAGATTTAAAGATCAATGAAAGATAAAAAAAAAGATAATGGTTAAAGAAAATTAAATGAAACAAAAAAGAACACTAAAAAGATACTAAGCTTAAAATTTAAAACTAAGATAAGAAAGAGAAATTTTTAAATGTTTCGAATTTTAAATTTTTTTTCAAAAAAATAAAAAGAAAGGACAAACATTAGACGGACACCAAACTTAAAATTTGAAATCAAATAAAAGACAATAACACAAAAATTTCAAACAACAAGGAAAGAAAACCAAGAACAATTTTTGAAGAATCCATGAAAAGAAAAATTAACAAAAACCAAAAGGATACCAAACTTAAGATTTAACACAAGACTCAAATAAAAGAAAAAAGATGACTAAAAATGAAATTTTTTTTGAAAAAGAAAATAAGGAACACAATTAAAAGAAAAACAGTAAAAAGTACCTGATCTAAAGAGCAAGACAACCGGTAGCTTGTAAATCTCGAACAATCCCTGGAAACGGCGCTAAAAACTTGGTGCATGAAATTGAACTCGCACAACTTCACTGGCAAGTGCTCGAGGTCGTCTAAGTAATACCTCAGGTGAGTGAGGGTCGATCCCACGAGGATTGTTGCATTGAGCAAGCAGTGATTATTCTGCAGATCTTAGTCAGGCGAATAGAAAGATAGTGGTTGTTGTTGAAGGCGCATAAAACAAAATAATAAAGAAAGTTATAAAGAATTAACGTGAAAATAATAATGAGAAATCAGTTAAGGCTTTGGAGGTGCTTTATCTTTCTGGATTAATACGTCTTACTGACTACTTCAACAATGAATGATTCGTTCTATGACAAAGCTGTAAGTGATTAACTCATGTCCTCTCATCAAGTTAATCTCCTCTAATTCATATCAAATGCCGTTGTCAATGGTCATTCAATATGATCGAGGATGAAGCCTGTGCAATTCACTCTCTTTTGTTGATCCTACTCAAAACGCCACAGACAAGGTCAGATCTTCCGGATCGGAGAATGAAGCTTAATGATTATAGCCTTAGCGCCACAAGAACCTCATCACCCATAACAAATTGGATTATATGCCATATATCCTCAATTAGCCTAGATGAATTATTAGTTCAGGTGATGTATTCTCAAGCTTTAGCTCAGTACTATCCGGGTCAAGACTCATAAGGAACTCATGTAGAAAAACGGACATACCCAATCTGATTTGGATGAAGAACGACAATACATCATAGAAAGGAATCAAACATATATTGAAATAGAAACAGTAATACTATTAATCCATAGGAATCAGCAGAGCTCCTAACCTTAACCTAGGAGGTTTAGTTGCTCATAATTTACAGAGAAAACTTAGATGTAAAGTATGATACAAGTTGATGCATAAACCTAAGTGATCTCCTCTATATATAGGAGATGTTAATCCTAAAAGATGTTAATTTAAAATTAAAAAGTACAAAGATAAGACTAGATAAGCTAAGGAGTGCTAAAATCTACTTTGGGCCCACTTTAGTCTTGTGCTCATCCAAGCCTAGCATTCAACTTGGAGAAATGGCGTTGAATGCCAGTTAAGGGTTGAATACGTGTTCCCTTGGTCCCTTAGTGGCATTGGACGCCAGTCTTGGGCGTTCAACGTTGGGCTTTGGTCCTTCTTCAGTATTGAACTCCAGATGTGGACGTTCAATGCCAGCTAGGGGTAGTGATCTGGACGATAAGTATAGACTATTATATATTTCTGGAATGCTCTAGAAGTTAGCTTTCCAACGATGTTGAGAACGCATCAATTGGACCTCTGTATCTCAAGAAGTGATTGTTGGAATGCACGAAGATCAAGATCTGACAACATTTGCTAGCCTTTCTTCAGCTCTGAACAAGACTTTGCCAATCTTGCTAATTTGCCCAAAAATCACCTAAAAACATAAAAAAAAATACAAAAACTCAAAGTAGCATCTAAATATGAATTTTTGCACTAAAATCTACTAAAACTTAATAAATCTTAATAAATTATACTAAAAACACTATGAAAATGCAGTGAAAAAGCGTATAAGATATCTACTTATCATCTCTCAAAAAGTCCACTCAAAAAGGCAAAATACAATTATATATATATGGAGAATCTATATACATAAATATACACATAGAATAACCAAAATACAGTAATCCCAATCTTCACTTGCAGAATGAACTCCAGACGCTTACCGAGGTGCCTTTCGACCTTGGTAATCCCGAGACAAAGTCCATCGCAATTCCTTTTCACTTCCACTATGGAATCTCAAGTGGCTGTAGCATTCCCGATGTCCACACAAACGGCACCTCCTTCCGGGTTAACTTAGTCATCGGTAATGCAATTTGAGAAAATTCGTGAATGAACCTCCTATAGTATCCGGGTAATCCCAAAAAACTTCTAACTTCTGTTACTATTGTCAACCTCTCCCATTCCATCGCCGCCTCCACTTTCGAAGGATCCACCGCTATTCCACTTTTACTCACTATGTGGCCTAAGAACTTCACCTCTTCCTCATTTCAGAACTCACAGTTAGATAATTTTGCATATAATTTATGCTCTTTCAGGATGTGCAACACAATCCTCAAGTTCTCTTCATGTTCTTCTTCCGTCTCAGAGTAAACTAGAATGTCGTCTATGAATACCACCACGAATTTTTCCAAAAAGGGACGAAATACTCTGTTCATGTAATCCATGAACATAGCAGGTGCATTTGTAACACCCTAATTATCTTAAGCTATACCTCTAGCCGTAAAGCAAAGGTTCATCAAAGGTTACGATAATTCTAAAGCTTATACATAAATATATATAGAAAGAAATAATATTTCTAAAAGCCCGATGAAGAATTAAGCTAAAAAATAGAGTTTCAGAATCACAAATGTTCACACGAAGCTAAAGCGTAAGGTACAAGGTATAGATACAAGTGAATAGAAAATATATAGATATAAGAGTATAATAATCATAAAGAACTAGCTGCGGCCCGAGGAGTTTAAGCCGACTAGTATATACAAACATATAGATTTTTGAAAGTAAAATAGCTTATACAATATCTCTCTTATAGTAAGCCTCTCTAAGGCAAATATAAATACAAAAGTGAGAGAACAAATCAAAATAACCAAAATGATAACAAAATGGAATAAGGTCCTCCGCTCTGTCACCATCAAGCAACTCACCGAGGTGGGTTGCGACCTGCATTTGAAAAACAACAACAAAGTATAGAATGAGAACCGGAGGTTTTCAGTATGGTAACAGTTCCCAGTAATGTAAGATATAAGTATCCGAGATGCTAGAGGCAATCCTAGAGCTTCATAACCACATAAGATTCAACTTAAGGCATACTAAAACTTAAAATCATACTTCAAAAACCATAATAAAAAATAAGGGTAATCTAGCTTAAGAAATTTCTAGACTAATAATTCTCCGCTGTCCCACAACCTTCGCCAGCCTAACCGCCATGCGATCCCATCACCATCGCCTTCTGAACCTCCTCAATCCTAGTAGAAAACACAAGTAATATAAATGCAAGTAAAACACTAGTATAGCATGTATATCAAGAAGTTCAAGAAGCAATTAATCATGTTATACAATTTGAAAAGTAATTCAAGTCGGCAAAGCAAGTAAACAGATAGAAGATATACATGATGAATGCCTGTCCTATTTGGCTGTGATATCACATCATCGGTTCAATTGCCAACCCGACACATCTCCATGGAGATGTTGCCCTTCGATCTCAAATGGGAATCCCCGAGATATCGTGCCCCGAAACACGGTCCAGGATATAGTGCCTGCACACTCTAGTGATTCCAAAGGGATGCGAGCGGGATACTCTTGCCACGGACCTCACATCTCAACATAAACGAGACTAACCACCGCCCTTACGCCACCGCTGAGACTTCGACAAGTGTGATTAACCGCCGTCCTTACCAGGCGCATAGCGTCTCATCAATCTCATTATAAAATAATACATCAATGATTTCAAAAATCATTTTTTTCAGTACATCAGTATTCCATCATTCTACTCCGAGTCCTAGACTCTTCTCAACCATCTTCAATTCATAATTTCCACAACTTATTACAGTACTTCGCCATCTCACTCAATAATTACTTCCTTAGTACTCCAGAAACCTAAGCCTTCGTCTTCTAGATTCATATAAAATTCACCTATTTAAGTCACTAATTCTCCTCTATTAGTTATTAGGCCTAACTACAAGATATTACTCTTAAACTGCAATTTAAGGAAGTTTGGAAAGTTGGAGAACCTTTGAAAACAGAGAAAAATCACGTTTCAATAAAACAGGAGTCTCGCATTCGCAAGCCCCTGCCTCGAGTACGCATGCTGTTAAAAAAAGGGTGGTCGCGTATGCAACCCCTTGCTCACGTACGCTGGCGCGCGAAATTGTGATCCCTGGTAATGGCTCCAAAAACTTGGAGCTAGTCTTAATTCATAATTTGTCACAACTTCGATACAACTGACCAGCAAGTGCACTGGGTCATCCAAATAATAAAACCTTACGTGAGTAAGGGTCGATCCCACGGAGATTGTCGGCTTGAAGCAAGCTATGGTCACCTTGTAAATCTCAGTCAGGCGGATATCAAATGGTTATGGAGTTTTCAAATAATAATAATAAATAAACAGAAAATAAAGATAGAAATACTTATGTAATTCATTGGTGAGAATTTCAGATAAGCATATAGAGATGCTTTCGTTCCTCTGAACCTCTGCTTTCCTGCTGTCTTCATCCAACCAGTCCTACTCCTTTCCATGGCAAGCTTTCTGTAAGGCATCACCGTTGTCAATGGCTACATCCCATCCTCTCTGTGAAAAAGGTCCAAATGCTCTGTCACGGCACGGCTAATCATCTGGAGGTTCTCGATCATACTGGAATAGGGTTCACCCTCCTTTTGCGTCTCTCACTACGCCCAGCACTCGCGAGTTTGAAGTTCGTCACAGCCATCCCTTCCCAGATCCTACTCGGAATACCACAGACAAGGTTTAGACTTTCCGGATCTTAGGAATGGCCATCCATGGGTTCTAACTTATACCACGAAGATTCTAATATCTTAGACTCGGTCCTCTGTATTAGATATCTAAGAGATACTCATTCTAGCTTGTTTGCATGTAGAACGGAAGTGTTTGTCAAGCACGCGTTCATAAGTGAGAATGATGATAAGCGTCACATAATCATCACATTCATCATGTTCTTGGGTGCGAATGGATATCTTAGAAGCAGAATAAGTTGAATTGAACATAAAACAGTAGTACTTTGCATTAAATCATGAGGAACAGTAGAGCTCC
The DNA here is from genome assembly GCF_059453495.1 of Arachis ipaensis. Classification (NCBI taxonomy): domain Eukaryota; kingdom Viridiplantae; phylum Streptophyta; class Magnoliopsida; order Fabales; family Fabaceae; genus Arachis; species Arachis ipaensis. The sequence goes on along the minus strand of NC_142439.1, from coordinate 63,807,946 downwards.
ACACCTTAATCTATGGAGTGCAGAAACTCTACCGTTAAAAATACATAAGTGATGAAGGTTTAGGCATGGCTGAATGGCCAGCCCCCATAATCTAAGAACTAGACGTCCCAAGATGTCTAATACAATAGTAAAAAGTCCTATTTATACTAAACTAGTTACTAGGGTTTACAGAAGTAAGTAATTGATGCATAAATCCACTTCCGGGGCCCAATTGGTGTGTGCTTGGGCTGAGCTTGAAGTTTACACGTGCAGAGGCTTCTTTTGGAGTTGAACGCCAAGTTGTAACGTGTTTTTGGTGTTCAACTCTGGTTCGTGACGTGTTTCTGGCGTTTAACTCCAGACTAGAGCGTAGAACTGGCGTTCAACGCCCTTTTGCATTGTCTAAAATTAGGCAAAGTATGGACTATTAATATTGCTGGAAAGCTCTGGATGTCTACTTTCCAACGCATTTGGAAGCGAGCCATTTTGAGTTTTGTAGCTCCAGAAAATCTACTTTGAGTGCAGGGAGGTCAGAATCCAACATCATCAGTAGCCCTTCTTCAACCTCTGAATCTGATTTTTGCTCAAGTCCCTCGATTTCAGCCAGAAAATACCTGAAACAGAAAAATACACAAACTCATAGTAAAGTCCAGAAATGTGAATTTAACATAAAAACTAATAAAAACATCCTTAAAAGTAACTAGATCCTACTAAAAACATACTAAAAATAATGCCAAAAAGTGTATAAATTATCCGCTCATCACAACACCAAACTTAAATTGTTGCTTGTCCCGAAGCAACTGAAAATCAAATAGGATAAAAAGAAGAGAATATACTATAAATTCCAAACTATCAATGAAACATAGCTCCAATCAGATGAGCGGGACTTGTAGCTTTTTGCCTCTTGAATAGTTTTGGCATCTCACTTTATCCATTGAAGTTCAGAATGATTGGCATCCATAGGAACTCAGAGTTCAGATAGTGTTATTGATTGTCGTAGTTCAGTATGTTGATTCTTGAACACAGTTACTTTATGAGTCTTAGCCGTGGCCCTAAGCACTTTGTTTTCCAGTATTACCACCGGATACATAAATGCCACAGACACATAACTGGATGAACCTTTTCAGATTGTGACTTAGCTTTGCTAAAGTCCCCAATTAGAGGTGTCCAGGGTTCTTAAGCACACTCTCTTTTTTTTTTGCTTTGGACCTTGACTTTAACCGCTCAGTCTCAAGTTTTCACTTGACACCTTCACGCCACAAGCACATGGTTAGGGACAGCTTGGTTTAGCCGCTTAGGCCAGGATTTTATTCCTTTAGGCCCTCCTATCCACTGATGCTCAAAGCCTTGGGATCCTTTTTATTACCCTTGCCTTTTGGTTTTAAGGGTTACTGGCTTTTCGCTTTTGTCTTTTGGTTTTAAGAGCTTTTGGCTTTTTCTGCTTACTTTTTCTTTTTCTATTTTTTTTCGCCATTTTCTTTTTTGCAAGCTTTGTATTCACTGCTTTTTCTTGCTTCAAGAATCATTTTTATGATTTTTCAAATTATCAAATAACATGTCTCCTTGTCATCATTCTTTCAAGAGCCAACATATTTAACATTCTTAAACAACAACTTCAAAAGACATATGCACTGTTCAAGCATTCATTCAGAAAACAAGAAGTATTGTCACCACATCAATATAATTAAACTAAGTTCAAGGATAAATTCGAAACTCATGTACTTCTTGTTCTTTTGAATTAAAACATTTTTCATTTAAGAGAGGTGATGGATTCATATTCACTACTTTAAGGCATAGACACTTAGATACTAATGATCATGTAATAAAGACACAAACATAGATAAACACTTAACATAAAGAAAATGAAAAACAGAAAATTTGAGAACAAGGAATGAGTCCACCTTAGTGATGGTGGCGTTTTCTTCTTGAGGAACCAATGATGTCCTTGAGCTCTTCTATGTCTCTTCCTTGTCTTTGTTGCTCCTCCCTCATAGCTCTTTGATCTTCTCTAATTTCATGGAGGATGATTGAGTGCTCTTGATGTTCCACCCTTAGTTGTCCCATGTTGGAACTCAGTTCTCCTAGGGAGGTATTGATTTGCTCCCAAAAGTTCTGTGGAGGAAAGTGCATCCCTTGAGGCATCTCAGGGATTTCTTGGTGATGAGCTTCTTCATGCGTCTCTTGAGATCCATGAATGGGCTCTCTTGTTTGCTCCATCCTTTTCTTAGTAATGGGTTTGTCCTCATCAATGAGGATATCTCCCTCTATGTCAATCCCAGCTGAATTGCATAGATGGCAAATGAGGTGAGGAAAAGCTAACCTTGCCATAGTGGAGGACTTGTCAGCCACCTTGTAGAGTTCTTGAGGTATAATCTCATGAACCTCCACCTCTTCTCCAATCATGATGCTATGGATCATGATGGCCCGGTCTATAGTAACTTCAGACCGGTTCCTAGTGGGAATAATTGAGCGTTGAATGAAGTCCAACCATCCTCTAGCTACAGGCTTAAGGTCCAGTCTTCTCAGTTGAACTAGTTTGCCTTTTGAGTCAATCTTCCATTGAGCTCCTTCCACACATATGTCCATGAGGACTTGGTCCAACCTTTGATCAAAGTTGACTCTCCTTGTGTAGGGGCGTGCGTTCTCTTCCATCATTGGCAAGTTGAACGCCAACCTCACATTTTCTGGACTAAAATCTAAGTATTTCTCCTGAACCATGGTGAGATAATTCTTTGGGTTCGGGTTCTTACTTTGATCATGGTTCCTAGTGATCCATACATTAGCATAGAACTCTTGAACCATTAGAATTCTGACTTGTTGGATAGGGTTTGTTAGAACTTCCCAACCTCTTCTATGGATCTCATGTCGGATCTCCGGATACTCATTTTTCTTGAGTTTGAAAGGGACCTCGGGGATCACCTTCTTCTTGGCCACAACATCATAGAAGTGGTCTTGATGGGCTTTGGAGATGAATCTTTCCATCTCCCATGACTCAGAGGTGGAAGCTTTTGTCTTTCCTTTTCCTTTTCTAGAGGATTCTCCGGTATTAGGTGCCATCAATGGTAATGGAAAAACAAAAAGCTTATGCTTTTACCACACCAAACTTAGAATATTGCTCGCCCTCGAGCAAGAGAAGAAAGAATAGATGAAGAAGAAGAAATGGAGGAGAGGGAGAGAGAGTTGTGTTTCGGCCAAGAAGGGGAAGAGAGGGTTGTGTTGTGTGAAAATGAAGAAGAATGGAAGGGTTTATATAGTGGAGGGAGAGGGGTTAGGTTCAGCCATTTAGGGTGGGCTTGGATGGGAAAGTGATTTTGAATTTTGAAGGTAGGTGGGGTTTATGAGGTAGGTTTATGGGGAAGAATGGATGGATGTGAGTGGTGAAGGGGTAGTAGGGAAGAGAGCTTGATGTGATTGGTGAAGGGTTTTGGGGAAAGGTGTTTATTGGGAAGAGAGGATGAACATTGAGAAGAGGGAAGAGTATGAGTGGAGGTAGGTGGGGATCCTGTGGGGTCCATAGATGCTGAGATGATTCTGTAGGGTCCACAGATCCTGAGGTGTCAAGAATTTACATCCCTGCACCAAGTAGGCATGTAAAATGCCTTTGCATGCAATTCTGGCATTTAAACGCCGAATTGATGCTTGTTCTGGGCGTTCAGCACCCAGATGCAGCATGTGTCTGGTGTTGAACGCCAGTTCTATGCTTGTTTCTGGCGTTCAGCGCCAGCTTTCCTCAGTGTGCATTCCTGGCGTCTGAACGCCAGGATGCTACTTGTTTTGGGCGTTCAACGCCAGATCCATGCTCTGTTATGGCGTTGAACGCCAGCCAGATGCTCCTTACTGGCGTTTAAATGCCAGTAAGCCCTTCCTCCAGGGTGTGATTTTCCTTTTGCTGTTTTTGATTCTGTTTTTGATTTTTCTATTTATTTTGTGACTCCACATGATCATGAACCCAATAAAACATGAAAGAACAATAAAATAAAAATAAAATTAGATAAATAAAAATTGGGTTGCCTCCCAATCAAGCACTTCTTTAATGTCAATAGCTTGACAGTGGGCTCTCATGGAGCCACACAGGTGATCAGGTCAATTTTATAAACTCCCAACACTAAACTTAGAGTTTGGATATGGGAGTTCAACACCAAACTTAGAGTTTGGCTGAGGCCTCCCAACACCAAACTTAGAGTTTGACTGTGGGGGCTTTAGTTGACTCTGTACAGAGAGAAGGTTACTGTGCCTCTTTTCCATGTTTACAGAAGGATGTCCTTGAGTTTTAAACACAAGGGAGTCCTCATTCAATTGAAGGACTAGTTCACCTCTGTCAACATCAATCACAGCTCTTGCTGTGGCTAGGAAGGGTCTTCCAAGGATGATGGATTCATCCTCATCCTTCCCAGTATCTAGGATTATGAAATCAGCAAGGATGTAAAGGCCTTCAACCTTTACTAATATGTCCTCTACTTGTCCATAAACCTGTTTTTTGGAATTGTCTGCCATCTCTAATGAGATTTTAGCAGCTTGTACCTCGAAGATTCCCAGTTTCTCCATTACAGAGAGTGGCATGAGGTTTATTCCTGACCCAAGGTCACATAGAGCCTTCTCAAAGGTCATGGTGCCTATGGTGCAAGGTATTAGGAACTTTCTAGGATCCTGCTTCTTTTGAGGTAATCTCAGTTGATCCAATGCATTTAGTTCATTGGTGAACAGGGGAGGTTCATCTCCCCAAGTTTCATTACCAAATAAATTAGCATTCAGCTTCATGATTGCACCAAGGAACTTGGCAACTTGCTCTTCAGTAACATCTTCATTCTCTTCAGAAGAAGAATACTCTTCAGAGCTCATGAATGGCATAAGAAGGTTCAATGGAATCTCTATGGTCTCTAGATGAGTCTCAGATTCCTTTGGTTCCTCAGAAGGAAACTCCTTATTGATCACTGGACGTCCCAAGAGGTCTTCCTCCTTAGGATTCATGTCCTCCCCTTCCTCCTTGGATTCGGCCATGATGGTTATATCAATGGCCTTGCACTCTCCTTTTGGATTTTCTTCTATATTGCTTGGGAGAGCACTAGGAGGGGTTTCGGTGATCTTCTTACTCAGCTGGCCCACTTGTGCCTCCAAATTTCTAATGGAGGACCTTGTTTCATTCGTGAAACTCAGAGTGGCCTTAGATAGATCAGAGACTAAGTTTGCTAAATTAGAGGTATTTTGTTCAGAGTTCTCTGTCTGTTGCTGAGTGGATGATGGAAAAGGCTTGCTATTGCTAAACCTGTTTCTTCCACCATTATTAAAGCCTTATTGAGGCTTTTATTGATCTTTCCATGAGAGATTTGGGTGATTTCTCCATGAGGGATTATAAGTTTTTCCATAAGGTTCACCAATGTAATTCACCTCTGCTATTGCAGGGTTCTCAGGATCATAAGCTTCTTCTTCAGAAGATGCCTCTTGAGTACTGTTAGATGCGGCTTGGATTCCATTCAGACTTTGAGAAATCATATTGACTTGCTAAGTCAATATTTTATTATGAGCCAATATGGCATTCAGAGTATCAATTTCAAGAACTCCCTTCTTCTGAGGCGTCCCATTACTCACAGGATTCCTCTCAGAAGTGTACATAAACTGGTTGTTAGCAACCATGTCAATAAGTTCTTGAGCTTCTGCAGGTGTTTTCTTTAGATGAATGGATCCACCTACAGAAGTATCTAATGACATCTTAGCTAATTCAGACAGACCATCATAGAATATATCCAGGATGGTCCATTCTGAAAGCATGTCAGAAAGACACTTTTTGGTCAGTTCCTTGTATCTCTCCCAAGCTTCATAGAGGGATTCACCTTCTTTCTGTCTGAAGGTTTGAACATCCACTCTAAGCTTACTCAGCTTTTGAGGAGGAAAGAACTTGGCTAAGAAAGCCTTGACCAGCTTATCCCAAGAGTTCAGGCTATCCTTAGGTTGAGAGTCCAACCATATTCTAGCTCTGTCTCTTACAGCAAACGGGAAAAGCATGAGCCTGTAGACTTCAGGATCTACTCCATTAGTCTTAACAGTATCACAGATCTACAAGAATTCAGTTAAGAACTGAAAAGGATCTTCAGATGGAAGTCAATGAAACTTGCAGTTTTGCTGCATCAGAGAAACTAACTGAGGTTTCAGCTCAAAATTGTTTGCTCCAATGGCAGGAATGGATATGCTTCTTCCATGTAAATTGGAATTAGGTGCAGTAAAGTCACCAGGCATCCTCCTTGCATTATTGTTATTTTTGGTTGCCATCTCCTCTTCCTGTTCGAAAATTCCTGTAAGGTTGTCTCTGGATTGTTCTATTTTAGCTTCTCTTAGTTTCCTCTTTAGAGTCCTTTTAAGTTCAGGGTCTGCTTCAACAAGAATGTTCTTGTCCTTGCTCCTACTCATATGAAAAAGAAGGGAACAGAAAATAATAATAGGGATCCTTTTTACCACAGTATAGAGGTTCCCTTGTATGAGTAGAAGAAAAGAAGATTAATAATGAAGAAGAGAAGAATTCGAACTCAGAGGAGAAGAAGGGGTTCGAATTTTGGGTGAGGACAAGTGTTAGTAGATGAATAAATAAATAGAAGGAGATGAGAGGTGAGAGGATTTTCAAAAATTAAAAATTAAAATTTAAAGTTAAATTTTGAAAATAGTTTTTGAAAAAGGTTAGCAATTTTCGAAAATTAGGAATGAAATAAAATTAAAATCAAAAATTAAAATAATTAGTTAATTAAAAAGAAATTTTGAAAAAGAGGGAAGGGATTTTCGAAAATTAAAGGTAAAAAGTTAGTTGGGCAGTTTTACTAAAGATAAGAAACAAACAATCAATTAGTTAGTTGAAAGAGATTTGAAATTCAATTTTAAAAAAAATAAGAAGATAAAAAGTTAGAAAAGATATTTGAAAAAGATATGATATGAAAAGGTATGATTAAAAAGATATGATTTTGAAAAAGATAAGATAAAAAGATATTTTTGAAAAGATATGATTGAAATTAGTTTTGAAAAAGATTTGATTTTTAAAATCACAATTAATGACTTGATTCACAAGAAATCACAAGATATGATTCTAGAACTTAAACTTTGAATCTTTCTTAACAAGCAAGTAACAAACTTGAAATTTTTGAATCAAAACATTAGTTGTTGATAATATTTTCGAAAATTATGAGATAAAATTAAGAAAAAAATTTTTGAGAAATATTTTTAAAATTTTCGAAAATAATTAGGAAAAATGAAAAAGATATGATTCTTGAAAAAGATTTAGAAAAAGATAAGATTTTTTAAATTGAAAATTTGATTTGACTCATAAGAAACAACTAAATTTTAAAAATTTTTTTAAAAAGTCAACTCAAATTTTCGAATTTTATGAGCGAAAAAGGGGAAGATATTTTTTTTTTATTTTTGAATTTTTAATGAAGAAAGAGAAAAACATGAAAAAGACTCAATGCATGAGAATTTTTAGATCAAAACAATGAATGAATGCAAGAACACTATGAATGTCAAGATGAACACCAAGAACACTTTGAATGTCAAGATGAACATCAAGAACTATTTTTGAAAAATTTTCAAGAAAATAAAACATGCAAGACACCAAACTTAGATATTTTTCATGTATAGACACTATGAATGCAAGAATGCATATGAAAAACAAGAAAAGACACAGAACAAGAAAATATGAAGATCAAACAAGAGGACTGACCAAGAACAACTTGAAGATCATGAAGAACACTATGAATGCATGAATTTTTGAAAAATGCATAAAATATTTTAGAAAAATTGCAATTGACACCAAACTTGAAATTGACTCAAGACTCAAACAAGAAACACAAAATATTTTTGATTTTTTATGATTTTATGAATTTTTTTTTATTTTTTAAAAATTTTTTTTTTCAAAAAATATATAGGAAAAAGAAAATAAGAATTTCAAAATTTTTAATAAGAATTCCAGGAATCTTTCAATGTTAGCCTAAAGCTCCAATCGAAGGGTTAGACATGGCTCACTAGCCAGCCAAGCTTTAGAAGATACAAATCAGGCATATAACAGCTGATACTTCATCCAACTTCATATACATGCCTTTTATGTTGACAAGTGGAAGCCTCAATCCAAAAGAATTTGGATATGGCTTTACAGCCAGCCAGGCTTCAACATGTTACCATGAAACTCTAGAATTCATTCTTAAAAATTTGGAATAATTTTCGAAAACAAAAGGAAAAATTTTTTTGAAAGATTTTTGAAGAAATATTTTGAAAATAAAACAAAAAGAAAATTACCTAATCTGAGCAACAAGATGGACCGTCAGTTATCCAAACTTGCAACGGCGCCAAAAACTTGGTGCACGAAATTGTGATCCCTGGAAATGGCTCCAAAAACTTGGTGCTCTAGTCTTAATTCATAATTTGTCACAACTTCGATACAACTGACCAGCAAGTGCAATGGGTCGTCCAAGTAATAAAACCTTACGTGAGTAAGGGTCGATCCCACGGAGATTGTCGGCTTGAAGCAAGCTATGGTCACCTTGTAAATCTCAGTCAGGCGGATATCAAATGGTTATGGAGTTTTCGAATAATAATAATAAATAAATAGAAAATAAAGATAGAAATACTTATGTAATTCATTGGTGAGAATTTCAGATAAGCGTATAGAGATGCTTTCGTTCCTCTGAACCTCTACTTTCCTGCTGTCTTCATCCAACCAGTCCTACTCCTTTCCATGGCAAGCTTTCTGTAAGGCATCACCGTTGTCAATGGCTACATCCCATCCTCTCTGTGAAAAAGGTCTAAATGCTCTGTCACGGCACGGCTAATCATCTGGAGGTTCTCGATCATACTGGAATAGGGTTCACCCTCCTTTTGCATCTGTCACTATGCCCAGCACTCGCGAGTTTGAAGTTCGTCACAGCCATCCCTTCCCAGATCCTACTCGGAATACCACAGACAAGGTTTAGACGTTCTGGATCTCAGGAATGGCCATCCATGGGTTCTAACTTATACCACAAAGATTCTAATATCTCGGACTCGGTCCTCTGTATTAGATATCTAAGAGATACTCATTCTAGCTTGTTTGAATGTAGAACGGAAGTGTTTGTCAGGCACGCGTTCATAAGTGAGAATGATGATGAGCGTCACATAATCATCACATTCATCATGTTCTTGGGTGCGAATGGATATCTTAGAAGCGGAATAAGTTGAATTGAACATAAAACAGTAGTACTTTGCATTAAATCATGAGGAAAAGCAGAGCTCCACACCTTCATCTACGAAGTGCAGAAACTCTGCCGTTGAAAATATATAAGTGATGAAGGTTCAGGCATGGCCGAATGGCCAGCCCCCATGATCTAAGAACTAGACGTCCCAAGATGTCTAATACAATAGTAAAAAGTCCTATTTATACTAAACTAGTTACTAGGGTTTACAGAAGTAAGTAATTGATGCATAAATCCACTTCCGGGGCCCACTTAGTGTGTGCTTGGGCTGAGCTTGAAGTTTACACGTGCAGAGGCTTCTTTTGGAGTTGAACGCCAAGTTGTAACGTGTTTTTGGCGTTCAACTCTGGTTCGTGACGTGTTTCTGGCGTTTAACTCCAGACTGCAACGTACAACTCGCGTTCAACGCCCTTTTGCATCGTCTAAACTTGGGCAAAGTATGGACTATTATATATTGCTGGAAATTCCTGGATGTCTACTTTCCAACGCATTTGGAAGCGCGCCATTTTGAGTGCTGTAGCTCCAGAAAATCTACTTTGAGTGTAGGGAGGTCAGAATCCAACAGCATCAGCAGCCCTTCTTCAACCTCTGAATCTGATTTTTGCTCAAGTCCCTCAATTTCAGCCAGAAAATACTTGAAATCACAGAAAAATACACAAACTCATAGTAAAGTACAGAAATGTGAATTTAACATAAAAACTAATAAAAACATCCCTAAAAGTAACTAGATCCTACTAAAAACATACTAAAAACAATGCCAAAAAGCATATAAATTATCCGCTTATTATACGCAAGTGTCCTAACCCGAATGGGTTGCTCGCGTCGCGTGTTAAAGCTCGCGTACGCAAGGGCCAAAACTATGATAGCTCACGTACATATGCACTGCCTCGCATACGCGAGATGCCCAACCTGAAGGGTTTGGTCGCGTTGCGTGCACCATGTCGCGTATGCAACCCTCACCAAACTCATAAAATTTAAAAGTTGCAGAATTCAGTTTTTGGCACCAAACTTCAAACAGTCATAACTTCCTCTACAGAAATCTATTTCCATTAACCTTTATATCAATGTAAAGATCTTTAAATAAACTTTTATTTAAGATAAATTTCAACAAATTTCAAAAACTGAGAGTCAAATTATGATCCTTCAAAGTTAAGCAAAAATTGATTTTTACCAAAAAGTTAACAAGGTTCTCAACTTCCAAAATTCACAATCAAAACAAAATATCTTACAACCAAAATAGTATCAATGGACCTAAATAATGTCTATATACCTTCTAATTCATTCCACAACCTATTGACATGCAATTTCACCAATTTCATCCCAAAAATCCTCATTTACCTTCCTCAAATTCTCAATGATTACCCTCAATGCATCATTCCTCCATTTCCAACATTTCTCAATATCCATAAGCTAATAATTCATTATCAACACTCAAAATCATCATATTCAACTTAAATTTCAATAACCAACAACAACCTCAAAATTCAACATCATAATTTATTAAAATCAACAATGTTATCATACATTATCACAATCAAGAAATAATTCAATCCTATCCTAAGGTCCACTAGCCTAAGTGTCCAGAAATATTACATATTACATAGAGAAAACTGAAACTATATCTTAGCCGATATCCATTTTACACAATACCCAAATTTGAGTCCAAACAAGCTTTCAACCACACTCCAAATGCTTCAAAATATCCAAAGTAACTCCAACAAGCACCAATGCTCAACTAACATCATATATTTCTTAAAAATCAAAACCTAATACTCATAATATATTAATTTACCAGGGTTCTTGAGAAACCTTACTTTATGCACTGAAATTTGGAATAGAACCCAACAACCCCTCACTAATGGTTAGTACCTAAACAACCAAAACACAAAATTTCACTCAAAACCAAAACCAAAAATTCGAATTTTGCAAGGGCAGAAAAACTGGGCAGGGATTTTCGAGATTCTTACCACTTTGGTTAGATGAAACTAACGGGCTCGGCAAGAGCTTCGCGTAGCCGCTGACAGCACACGAATCGGAGCAACGTAGCTCAAGTTATGGTTGAATGAATTGAAGATGAATAGTGTTTTGTAGAACCCTACCCTCTTCTCTCAATTCCACGTTGCTGGTGCTGTTTGTTGTTAAATGTGGCTGAAGTGGCCACTTAAATGGCTTTATATATGTTGGGCTTGGGCCTAACTTGGCCCGGTCCAACCCGTTAGCATTTTTGGCCTAATTTTGGGTCAAATCTTTAGAATTAGCACCCGGTTTTCAACTTTAATTATTTTTCTAAGATTTTCTACAGTTTTTATCATTCTCATGCAGTACCGAGCAGTCTTAAGATGGTACTGCCGGCTAATTTACCGGTACACATTTTTACGTAAGTTTCCAAAGAAATATACATTTTCCAACTCAAAAAAATCTACGAAGTCCAAATATCATATTTAAATCTTCTAATTAATATTCTAAATTTTTGGATCCTATTTTGGGCAATTAAATTAATTAATCAAATGGTTAACTAATCGCGGTTCTTACAGCATTCATCAACCTAAAGGACATTACCGCAAACTTGTAGTGTCCATAGCGCGTCCTAAATGCAGTTTTTGGAATATCATCCTCCTTTACCCTAATCTGATGGTAACTGGATATTAAATCAATCTTCGAAAACACACCAACTCCTTGCAAATGGTCCATTAAGTCATCAATCCTAGGCAATGGGTACTTGTTCTTCACAGTCACTTTGTTCAACTGTCGATAATCCACACAGAGTCGCATTCCTCCATCTTTCTTTTTCATTAACAGAACTGGTGCTCTCCACGGAGATACACTCGGTTGAATGAACCTCTTATTCAGAAGCTCTTCCAACTGAGTCTTAATTTCAACCAGCTCTATCGAAGCCATTCGATACAGCGCAATTGAGACCGGTCTTAATTACCTAAGGTAACCCTTATTCAAAGCAACATTTAACAAAAGTTGCCTTAGATAGCCAAAGACAACATTTTTGATGAATTACCTAAGTAAGGTGATGCACGGAAAACTTGTCTCTTAACAAATTTCCTTCGGCAAGTGTACCGAATTTGTCGTCAAGTAAAAACTCACAATAGAGTGAGGTCGAATCCCACAAGGATTGATTGATCAAGCAACTTTAATTAGAGGAATGTTCGAGTTGAGCGAATCCAGGATTTGAGTTTAGAATTGCAGAAAATAAAATGGCGGGAAGGTAAATGACAGAAAAAGTAAATGCTAGAATTAAAGAACTGAAAGTAAATTACTGAAGTAAATTGCAGAATTGTAAATGGGAATGGGGGAATTGCTCATAAGAGTAAATAACAGAAATTAAAGAGAATGGGTAAGATCAGAAATGGGGAGTTCATTGGGCTTAGGAGATGTTGCATTCTTCGGATCAATTTCATTTTCATCTCTTCCTCAATCAATACACTCATTGATCTCCTTGGCAATCTTAAGTGATTGAATTACAATTTCTTGTAATTCAATCTCTCAAATCTTGATCAATAGCCAATTCCTTGGTCAATTGCTCATGAGAAGAGATGAAGTATGGTCACTGATTATACCACATGCATTTTCCAAAGCAAGTGTTGAGAGGATTATAGTCACATATCCATCCAAACCCAATTTGGTCCAGCATAAGAAAGCATTTCTAGCTTGATCTCTTCATTCCTCTTTCAAGGTTCAGAAGAGATCCAAGTATGAATAGCTTCTTTTCCAAGATAAATACCCAATTGGATGAAGATCGAAAGCTTTCAAGTAAAATCAAGAGAAAAGATAGAAGAAGAATAATGAAAACTAGTATTGATCCATCAAATTACAACAGAGCTCCCCAACCCAATGAAAGGGGTTTAGTTGTTCATAGCTCTGGAAAATGAAAACAAAGATGGAGAATACATGATGAAAACTAGAAGTGCAGAGAAAGTAAATACAGAGAGTAATTCTATGCCCAGAGGCTCCCTATAATTTCCAACTCCCAAAATAATTCAAAGTTACTCCTATATATACTACTCTTCTACTATTCTAGTTGGTTCTTCAAGTCTTGGGTCTTCAAAGTTACTCCTATATATACTACTCTTCTACTCTTCTACTCCTATAATTTAAGTGTTGTGTGATCCGTAAAAACAATCACTTTAGCACCAATGAGGTATGATCTAAACTTGTCAAATGCAAAAACTATTGCCAGCAATTCCTTTTCAGTAGTGGTATAATTTCTTTAAGTATCATTAAGGACTTTGCTCGCATAGTATATCACATGGACTAAGTTATCTTTCCTCTATCCCAACACTGCCCCAATTGCAAAATCAGATGCGTCACACATCAATTCAAATGGTAAATTCCAATCAGGTGGGGAAATGATAGGAGCAGAGGACAACCTCATTTTCAAATTTTCAAAGGCTAACATGCATGTTTCATCAAAGATAAATGGTGTATCTGATATAAGGAGATTGCTTAAGGGCTTGGCTATCTTTGAAAAATCTTTAATAAACCTTCTGTAAAAACCAGCATGCCCTAAAAAGCTCCTAATTGCCCTGACATCACTGGGTGGGGGCAGTTTTTCAATAAGTTCTACTTTGGCTCTGTCAACCTCAATGCCTTGGTTAGAAACTTTGTGACCAAGGACTATTCCTCCTGTCACCAAAAAGTGACATTTCTCGCAGTTCAAAACCAGATTGGTCTCTTGGCATCTTTTCAATACCAAGGCGAGGTGATGTAGGCAACTAGGAAAGGAATCTCCGAATACCGAGAAGTCATCCATAAAAACTTCAATGAATTTTTCTATCATATCTGAAAAGATAGAAAGCATGCAACGTTGGAAGGTCGCAGGTGCATTACATAGCCCAAATGGCATGCGCCTGTAGGCAAACACTCCATATGGGCAAGTGAATGAGGTTTTCTCTTGATCTCTGGGATCAACCACTATTTGGTTATATCCTGAATAACCGTCGAGAAAACAATAATAAGCGTGCCCTGCGAGTCTTTCCAACATCTGATCCATGAATGGAAGGGGGAAATGATCTTTTCGCGTAGCCTCGTTGAGCTTCTTGTAGTCTATGCACATCCGCCATCCTATGACTGTCCTAGTAGGAATTAGTTCGTTCTTCTCATTGGGAACCACGGTAATTCCTCCCTTTTTTGGGACAACATGCACGGGGCTGACCCAAGGGCTGTCTGAGATCGGGTAAATTACTCCTCTCTTCCATAACTTCATAACTTCTTTCTGTACCACTTCCTTCATGATTGGGTTCAACCTCCTTTGGGATTGTATGGATGGTTTGGCATCATCTTCCAGTAGTATCTTGTGCATACATATGGCCGAACTTATCCCCTTCAAGTCAGCAAGAGTCCAACCAATGGCATCTTTATGGTTTCGCAGTACTTTGAGCAGTTCATCCTCTTGATCTTGGCTGAGGCATGAGCTTATAATTACTGTGTAATTTTCATCCTCTCCTAAGTATGCATATTTGAGAGAGGGTGGCAATGCTTTGAGTTCAAGTTTGGGTGCTTCTGACTTTTCGTTCTCTTCCTTTGGTGCACCTTGTATTTGAATCTCTGCTGTTGCAACCTCTTCACTAAATGTAGGCTCCTCCTCTATTATACCTTCAGGTTCCTCTTCTTCAAAATTTTCCTGCACTGCGTCTTCAAGTGAGTCCAACCTCATACACTCTCCCATTTGCTCTGGTGGGTAACTCATGGTTTTGAACACATTGATCGTCATCTTTTCATTGTGTAATCTCAGCGTGAGATCTCCTTTTTGTACATCAATGACAGCTCCAGCAGTGGCCAAGAATGGCCTTCCCAGGATGATAGAAGCCTTGGCTTCCTCCTGCATGTCCAGCACTACAAAGTCTGCTGGGAAGATAAAATCTCTCACTTTTACCAGCAAATCTTCTACGACACCATGCGGGAACTTGAATGATCGGTCTGCCAATTGTAAGGCCATCTTTGTTGGTTTAGCTTCCTCAATCTTCATCTTTCTCATCATAGCTACCGACATCAAATTGATGCTGGCTCCCAAGTCACAAAGGGCCTTTTCCACTGTGATTTCCCCTATAATACAGGGGATCTGAAAACTCCCGGGATCCTTCAATTTCTGGGGTAGTTTGTGCTGAATGATAGCACTACATTCTTTGGTTAGTATCATAGTCTCGTTGTTCTTCCAGCTTCTCTTCTTAGTCATGAGCTCCTTCAAGAACTTGGCGTAGAGTGGCATTTGTTCTATTGCTTCAGCAAAGGGTATATTGATTTGCAGTTTCTTGAAGATTTCCAAAAATCTCGAAAACTGATTGTCATCCCCCTTCTTCTTTAATTGCTGAGGCTATGGGACTCTTGGGCCATCTGGCTTAAGCACTCCTTCCCATTTTTGTGAACTCAGATTAGGAACTTGAGCTCCATCTTGCTCTTCTTCCTCTTTATCTGATTCCTTTTCTTGTGGTTTCTAGGAGGTTTCCTTCAGTTCCTTCCCACTTCTAAGGGTGATAGCCTAGCACTCCTCCCTTCGTGTTGAGCTAGTCTTGCTGTGAAGGTTGTGGCTTGGAATTTGCTTGAATAAGTAGCCAATCTGTGTCTCCAGTTTCTTGATGGCAGCATCCTGATTCTGCATATTGGACATTACCTCTTCTCGGAATACTTTACTATCTTGAATCTCTTTGCCTATGCCTTCAAGTAGATTCTCAATCTTTGAGATTCTTTCATCAAATGATGATAGGTCAGGCTGAGGAGGGTTATTCTGGCCTTGATATGAATGTGGAGAGGTGTTGTTATGGGGGTGTTGATATGGTCTAGATGTGAAGTGTTGGATGGCTGCATTGTTTGGATTTGGGCGTCTTTGATCAAGGCTTTGGTCTTGTTGATTTCCCCACCCAAAGTTTGGGTGATTCCTCCATCCAGGGTTGTAGGTCTTGGAGTATGGATCATGATTTTGCCTAGGTGAATTCCCAATGTAGTTGGCTTGCTCCTGACTACCCTCTGCTTCTTCATTCACTCCTTCTTGGGTTGTTGATGAAGTGGAGATTGCTGTTACTTGGTTCCTCTCCATCTTCTTGGTGAGGTCAGCCAGCTGCTGGGTAATGAGCTTGTTTTGGGCCAGCAGAGCATCTACATTGTTTAGCTCCATTACTCCTCTTGTGTTCCCTCTTTCGGAAGCATAGAAGTAGTCGTTCTCTGCTACTGTTTCAATGACATCTATGGCCTCCTCAATGGTCTTCTTCTTGTTTAAAGATCCTCCGGATGAATGGTCTACGGCCTTCTTTGACTCATAAGAGAGCCCTTCATAGAAAATGTGCAGCTGCACCCATTCATTGAACATATCGGGTGGGCACCTCCTTGTTAGGTCTTTAAACTTCTCCCATACTTCATATAGAGTCTCACCATCTTGTTGCCTGAAAGTTTGGACCTCAGTTCTCAGCTTATTGATTCGTTAAGGAGGGTAAAATCTTGCTAAGAATTTGTTCACCACATCTTCCCAAGTTGTCAAGCTCTCCCTTGGGAAAGACTCCAGCCACTTGGCTGCCTTATCCTTGAGTGAGAATGGAAATAAGAGCAGTCTATAGGCGTCAGGATGAACACCATTAGACTTCACTGTGTCACATATTCTCAGGAAGGTGGTTAGATGTTGATTGGGGTCCTCTTGGACACTTCCTCCGAACGAACAGTTGTTCTGAACAAGGGTGATGAGCTGTGGTTTTAGTTCAAAATTGTTGGCATGGATGGTTGGCTTTTGAATGCTACTTCCACAGTTTCCTGGATTTGGATTGATGTAAGAGCCTAAAACTCTTCTATCCTCCCCAGCATTATTTGCTCGACCTCTTCCGCCATGGTTGTGAGCCTCTTCTTCGTGATGGTTTTCCATGTTTTCTTCCATGTTTGGTTCAAAGTATTCCTCAAAGTGTTCCTCCTCTTCTTCAGCACCAACTACACGTTTTTCTCTTGCCTCCCTCCTTAGTCTAAGGAAGGTTCTCTCAGGTTCAGAATCAAAGGAAGTTGAAGCCCCGCTTCTTCTCCCTGTCATACAACCAACAAGTACAAGCAAAGAGAATAGGTGCAGAAAGTATATATGTCAGAATTACTGTTAGTGTGAGTGATGCAATATATCAAATAGTTAGTGGGTTAGTGAGATGAATGGTAAATAACAAAGAAAAAGTAGGGGGAAGGGAATAAATTAACTAAAACAAGAAGTAAATGACTCAAACAGAAAATTAAATCAAACAAAAAAATAAAATGCTCAATCTAATTATCCTCCAATCTAATCATTGTTGATGCACAATTAATCCCTGGCAACGGCGCCATAAACTTGATGCACGGAAAACTTGTCTCTTAACAAATTTCCTTCGGCAAGTGTACCGAATTTGTCGTCAAGTAAAAACTCACAATAGAGTGAGGTCGAATCCCACAAGGATTGATTGATCAAGCAACTTTAATTAGAGGAATGTTCGAGTTGAGCGAATCCATGATTTGAGTTTAGAATTGCAGAAAATAAAATGGCGGAAAGGTAAATGACAGAAAAAGTAAATGCTAGAATTAAAGAACTGAAAGTAAATTACTGAAGTAAATTGCAGAATTGTAAATGGGAATAGGGGAATTGCTCATAAGAGTAAATAACAGAAATTAAAGAGAATGGGTAAGATCAGAAATGGGGATTTCATTGGGCTTAGGAGATGTTGCATTCTCCGGATCAATTTCATTTTCATCTCTTCCTCAATCAATGCACTCATTGATCTCCTTGGCAATCTTAAGTGATTGAATTACATTTTCTTGTAATTCAATCTATCAAATCTTGATCAATAGCCAATTCCTTGGTCAATTGCTCATGAGAAGAGATGAAGTATGGTCACTGATTATACCACATGCATTTCCTAAATCAAGTGTTGAGAGGATTATAGTCACATATCCATTCAAACCCAATTTGGTCCAGCATGAGAAAGCATTTCTAGCTTGATCTCTTCATTCCTCTTTCAAGGTTCAGAAGAGATCCAAGTATGAATAGCTTCTTTTCCAAGATAACTACCCAATTGGATGAAGATTGAAAGCTTTCAAGTAAAATCAAGAGAAAAGATAGAAGAAGAATAATGAAAACTAGTATTGATCCATCAAATTACAATAGAGCTCCCTAACCCAATGAAAGGGGTTTAGTTGTTCATAGCTCTGGAAAATGAAAACAAAGATGGAGAATACATGATGAAAACTAGAAGTGCAGAGAAAGTAAATACAGAGAGTAATTCTATGCCCAGAGGCTCCCTATAATTTCCAACTCCCAAAATAATTCAAAGTTACTCCTATATATACTACTCTTCTACTCTTCTAGTTGGTTCTTCAAGTCTTGGGTCTGGGCCTTTGGATCTTGAGTTTAAAGCAGTTATCTTCTTCATTGGGCTTGGCTTTACTTGTAGAGAGAAATTGTGAAGTGGGCAGAGACTTTAGCTCAGGACGTTAGTGGTGTTAACGTTCAGTGAAAATATGGGTTCGACAATGTTAGTGACATTCAACTTTTTCACTAATGTTCCTTACCCAAGTAAGAGCCACGTTAACCTCAACGTTAGTAGCACAAATGTTGCCACTAACGTTGCCTCTTTGTCCTTTGCGCACGTTATTGGGACTCAACTTTTCCAATAACATTGAGAAGCCTCCCCCTTCCCAACGTTAGAGTCCATGTTAACTTAGTTAACGTGGCTCTTTTAATGTAGGCTTGCCAACCTTCGAGAACGTTAGTGACACTTAACATTGTCACTAATGTTCCAATGTGCCCCTTAGCTCCCACGTTAGAGTCCACGTTAACTAGGTTAACGTGGCTTCTAACGTGGCCATGCTAGCCATCTCCAACATTAGTGACAAAGTTGAGTGTCACTAACATTGGCTCAACATTCCCTTATCCACGTTAGCTTCCACGTTAACTAAGTTAACGTGGCTCATGGTGGCATGTGTGGGCTCCTTCCAACGTTAGTGACAATGTTGGGTGTCACTAACGTTGGTGTCACCTCCCTTCTTCACGTTAACTTCCACGTTAACTAAGTTAACGTGGGAGTTAACGTGGCTCATTGGGGCTTGTATGGGTTCCTTCCAACATTAGTGACAATGTTTAGTGTCACTAACGTTGTCGACCACCTTGTTTCCTCACGTTAGCTTCCACGTTAACTAGGTTAACGTGGGAGTTAACGTGGCCTAGTGTGACTTGGCCAACGTTAGTGATAATGTTGAATATCACTAACGTTGGCTTCCCCCCTTTCTTCTTAATGTTAGAGGCCACGTTAACTAAGTTAACGTGGTGACTAACGTGGTCACTCATGATCTTGGTCCAACGTTAGTAATAATGTTAAGTGTCACTAACATTGGCTCCAATGATGGCTTTGAGAGTGTTATTGGCAATCACTTTTCTCATTAACTTTGCAAGTTACTCCTATTCCACGTTAGTGTTAACGTTAGTGTAACTAACGTAGCAACTAATGTGGTTCTTCTTTGCTTCCTTTGTCCTGAAATCAAGCAATAAAGTGCATCAAAGTTCTAGTCCAAGTCATGGGAAATGCAACATCCAATTTGTCCTTAAATTCATGCAAAATCCTCATGAAATCATGTAAAGTGCACAATGTATGCTTGAATCAAGATGTAAGTGAATATCTACCCAAAACTAGCTTATTTTCTAAGGAAATGCATGAAACTATCCTAAAAACAATAAAAAAAGGTCAGTGAAACTGGCCAAAATGCCCTGGCATCATAAGGCAAAGATAATAAAATTTTTAGCTACCCATAGAAAGAGTTGTCTTTGATATCTAAAGCAACATTTACAAAATATTACAAAATAAAAACTTTAAGACAATATTTTTAAATAAAAATACAACATTTTATAAAAGTTGTCAAAAAAATTGAACAAATAACATTTACAAAGTGTTGCGTAAAATTATTTATAGTTAAAAATATTAGAGGAAAACTTTTAATTATATGCCCACCAATTATTTTTTCAATAAAAAATAACTTAAACACAACAAAACAAATGTGCCTCAGTTCAATTTCACACACACACAAGAGCCCTAAGCCCTTCGCCCCTGCAACAACGCACCCACTGTACCCTTTCTCCCCTTCCTAACAGCGATAGTAGGTCAGCAGCGTTCAATCACCGGTGCATTCCTCCATGTACAACGACGGCACGGTGCTATCCTTGACGGGCGATGGCGCGGTGTGTAAAACCCGCAAAATTAGTAAATAATTAGCCAATAAATTAATTATTATTTAAAAAAATTAGAAAATTAATTTTTATAGTTTAGAATGGAAGAAATAATTAAAATATAAATTTTTTATACTAATTTTAAAAATTTTGACCTAAAATTAGGTCTACAGGCTAAAACAGCGAAACCGGGCCCATTTGGACCCAAGCCCAACCATTTAACCCACACCCCCTTAAGAATTAAGCACCCATTTCTTCCTCTAAGAGCAAGAGAAAGGGAGTAACATGAAGTGAAGAAAGGAATGAACAAAAACCCTTTTTTACTATTCACTTCCAACTTAAATTGCCCATAACTTTCAATCCAAAGCCTGATTGACGAGCCGTATGTGGCCACGCGTTCGTCTCGGAGTCCTCTTAAATTCTATCCAAACAAAATGGTAAGTATTTCTCTAATTCATTCCCATTTTTCCATTCAGTTCTGTTTTCACGTTTTGGTTATGGGTGCTGAGAGATTTTGATGATTTTTGTGGTCTAGGTGCAATCTAACATGGGATGATTATTGTACTTTTCCATATTCATCAATGAGTAAGGTAAGGGAACTCTAAACCATTGTGGTTTGTCCAATTTTGTGTGCCCTTGTGCCAAATCATTGAATTGTATGAACTAGTTGAATTTAAGTTGAATTAGAGTTGAATTTGTTAAATTGGAGCTCTTGGAACAAATCTTTGGCCGCTGGAACCATTGGGTGTGAATTGGAGCCTTTGGATCTCAAATTTTGGTGGTTTTGAGCTTAGGGAGGAATTGGCCAAGGTATGGTTTCGGTTTCTCATAGATAATATATAAAGACTCGTGAAAATATAGGCTAGATGACCATAAGATAGGTTGAAGTATGTATGTATGTTAAAAGTTAGTAATCGTAATAAAAACATTGATGATTGCTGATTTTGATGATGATTGATGAGGATAACAAATGTGAATTGTTGAATGATTGATGGAAGTAAATTTGGATTGTGTATTTGTGCAAATTTAGTGGTTTCAATTAGTGCAATATGTGTTTGAGTTGATATGATTGATGATGTTGGTGTTTTTGGATGATCATGTAAGTTGATGACAAGTCATCTTAGCCTAGTTTCACTAGTCTTTTTCCTTTGTTTTCATTTAGTTTTATGCACTTTCTTAAGCCATAAGTAAGTCAATTGGGTTGAATTTCATGTTTCCTTTGATTCAATCAACCATGGATAAATTGATGCATTTTCATGAGTTTTTGTGCCATAATTGCTCATATGACAAGAATAAGAATAACTCTCATGATTTTGGCATAGCTTTGATACAATTGTTGATTGATGATAGATGGAATAAAGCTTGGAGAAAGGTTGCAAGAATGGGCTTGAAAAGAGGGATTCACGTTTGAGCTAACGTTTGCCTCAAATGTTAACTCAAACGTGAGAAGCAGATGAAGAACACCCTGGAGAAGAGCCAACATTTGTGCCAACGTTTGCCTCAAACGTTGAGGCAAACATTGGCTGAAGAAGAAGCAGGGGAAGGCAACGTTTGCGCCAACGTTTGCCTCAAACGTGAGGTCAAACGTTGGCACCAAAAAGAATGAAAAAGAGCACTCCTAGGCATAGCAACGTTTGAGCCAACGTTTGCCTCAAACGTGAGGTCAAACGTTGGCTACATTTTGGCAAGGAAGAGCATGGCAAAGCACCCCTGATTGATGGTTTAGATGAGCCACGTTTGCGCCAACGTTTGCCTCAAACGTTGGGCCAAACGTTGGCCAAAAAGGGAGCCTGGGAAGAACCACGTTTGAGCTCACGTTTGACCTCAAACGTTGGCTCAAACGTGGATGATAGCAAATGGGCTATTTGCATAATGCCTCACACAAGGGACGTTTGAGTCAACGTTTGCCTCAAACGTTGACTCAAACGTGAATGGTTCATGGCCCGGTTCACAAATAGATTTCTTCCTAACACCAAGAACAATTAACGGAGGCTATTATCAACCCAATTCCATCAAGACTAAAGGCTCAATTCAAGGCTTAATGATCATTTGAAGAAAGTGTATAAATAGCTTAGGATTTGAAGTTTTAAGGGAGCTTTTCTTTTTAGAGTTTTCTTTAAGAATTTTCATAGTATTCATAGTAGAGAGCTTTTGGGTTTTGAGCTGTTTGGAGATTCTGAGTCTTGGGGAAGGAGAATTGAATTCTCTTCCTCTTAGTTTTCATATTTTTCAATTTCATCTACACTTGTCTTAAGTCTTGGGTGTTAAAGAATTGAGGAAATTCTGTCTCAATCTCACCTTGAGATCTCTCTGTTTTTCTTACTGCAGCTGCTGGAAAATTGAACTTGAATTTACATTTCTACATTGCTCTCTTCTTTAATTTGGCATTTGCTCTCTAAATTTGGATCTAAGAAGGCATTGAGATCTAGACGTAGTTATCTAGTCTCTTGGGTCCTGAGATCTATTGGTTTCCATTTTAATTTCCTTGTTTAATTACTACACCAAGTTTATTTTCCTTTTAGTTTTGAGATCTGGTTCAACTAATTACATCAACTACTCTTCATTCTGTTAAGTTTTACTTTTCCCTGTTTAATTCCTGCAGATCCAATTCCCATTCCCCTTTTATTTTTCAAGTCATTTATATTTCTTGCACTTTAAGTTTCTACAATTTATATTACTTGCACTTTAAGATTCAGCTCTTTTTCTTTTTGTTCCCTTTAATTTCCTGCAAATCACCCACTCCCCTTTACATTCTATGCAATTTAATTCCTGTCAACACAATTTCACACAATCAACACTTGTTTGCTTGACTAATTTAACCACTAAACTAAAATTGCTCAATCCTTCAATCCTTGTGGGATCGACCTCACTCCCGTGAGTTTTATTACTTGATGCGACCCGGTACACTTGCCGGTGAGTTTTGTGTCGGATCGTTTTCCGCACATCAAGTTTTTGGCACCGTTACCGGGGATTGAATAGATTGACAATGATTAAGTGAGGTGGTAGTTTAGATCAAGCACTTTTTCTTTAATTTTGACTAACCTACTAACTGTTTGAATTTTTGCTTAAGCTAACTAAAACTTCATTCTAGCAATAGATTGAAGTATCACTGGTTGTGTGTTTCTCTTATTTTGTTTGTATGTCAGGTACAGGGAGAGCTACTCCTATGTTATCCGAAGCTGACCAGAGGACTCTCAGGAGATTAAGAAGAGCTGAAAGAGGGAAAGGTATTGTTGGAGAGGAAGAATCTGAGGAAGAATACCACGAGATGGAAGGAGATCCATCTAATCCCAATCCACCATAGAGGAGAGTGTTGGCCTCCTACACTTTTGCAAATCCCAGACACTGTGGAAGCAGCATCTTAACTCCCAATGTCAATGCAAACAATTTTGAGCTAAAACCACAACTCATTACACTTGTCCAGAACAATTGTTCCTATGGAGGCAGCCCATTGGAAGATCCCAACCAGCATTTATCTACCTTTTTAAGGATTTGTGACACTGTCAAATCCAATGGCGTGAATCCTGAAACTTACAAGCTTCTGTTGTTCCCATTCTCATTAACGGACAAGGCTGCACAATGGCTTGAAACTTTTCCCCAAGGAAGTATCACTAGTTGGGATGATTTGGTGACTAAATTTCTAGCCAAATTCTACCCACCCCAAAGGATCATCAGGCTAAAAACTGAGGTGCAGACTTTCACACAATTAGACGCCGAATCCTTGTATGAAGCATGGGAGAGGTACAAAGCCTTAATCAGAAAGTGTCATTCGGAGATGTTCAATGAATGGGATGTGCTGCAGAATTTCTATGAAGGCCTAACATTGAAATCTCAAGAGGCATTAGATCACTCTGCTGGAGGTTCATTACAACTGATGAAAACTGCTGAGGAAGCCCAGAATCTTGTGGACATGGTGGCCAACAATCAATATTTCTTTGCTCATCAAAGAACCCGCCAACCATCACAGAGAAAGGGGGTACTAGAACTGGAAGGAGTAGACTCCATTTTGGCTCAAAACAAGATGATGCAACAACAAATTTAACAACAGTTTGAACAAATGGCCAAAAAGATTGACAGCCTTCAAGTAGCAGCTGTGAACACAAGCCACCCATCAACTGTATGGGTGCAGAATGAAGAAAGCCAAGAAGAGCAACAACAGGAGCAAGTGCAGTACATGCATAACCAAAACTCTGGACAGAATGAAGTTTATGGTGATACCTACAATCCTTCCTGGAAGAATCACCCCAACCTTAGATGGGGAGATAATCATAACCATAACCAACAGCCATGGCAAAGAAACACAACCCAAAATAACCCAAGGAACAATCAGCAAAATAACCAAAATTCATTCAGAAAACCGCAAAGCACTTACCCCAAATCTAACCATTATCCAACCCATAACCAACCCATCAACCAAAACACCTATCATCCACCACCCACATCTCACAACCAACCACAAGCATCACCAGAATCTCAAAGAATCACTAACCTGGAAACCTTGATAGACAAAATGTGGAAACACCAAGAAATGACGGCCAAGAATCAAGAAGCTTCTATCAAGAACATGGAAAGACAAATAGGCCAGCTCTTTAAACACTTTGCAACAGAGAGACCATCAAGTTCACTACCAAGTGACACAATTCCAAATCCTAAGGAAGAGTGCAAGGCAATACAGTTAAGAAGTGGGAAAACATTGATGAGCAACAATGACACTACAAGGAAACAAGTGGAGAGCAGCAAAAAGCCAACAGATACGGAGGAAGCCAATGATCAAAATATGGTGCCAAACAAGAACTCAGAGAACCCTAAAAGAAAAGAAGATCAGCCAATCAATATACATGAGAGAGAGGAAGAAGCACAGAAAAAGGAGAAAGCCTTCATTCCTCCACTGCCATATCCACAGAGGTTCAACAAAGAAACTAAGGATCAACACTTCCGCAAATTCCTGGAAACTTTCAAGAAGCTGGAAATCAACATTCCCCTAGCTGAAGCATTGGAACAGATGCCCTTATATGCCAAGTTCTTGAAGGAACTCATTAACAAGAAAAGAAGCTGGTTGGAGAAGGAAACTATACTTCTCACTGAAGAATGTAGCGCGGTGCTTCAGAAGGGAATCCCACCAAAGCTTAAAGATCCAGGAAGTTTTGTAATTGCTTGCACCATAGGCAAAATGACATTAGACAAGGCTCTTTGTGATCTCAGAGCTAGTATCAACCTAATGCCCCTATCTATGATGAGGAAGCTTACTATAGAAGAACTCAAACCCACCAGGATGTCACTAGTCATGGCTGATAGATCGATCAAGACACCCAATGGAATTGTAGAAAACCTGTTGGTGAAGGTTGGGGAGTTTATTTTTCCAGCAGATTTTGTGATTTTGGATACTGAAGAGGAAGGAAACAATTCAATCATTTTAGGAAGGCCATTTTTAGCCACAGCAAGAGCTATCATTGATGTAGAAAAAGGAGAGATGATCTTCAGGGTCCACAATGAACAAATGGTCATAAACGTTTTTAAGTCAATGCAACACATTCCTGAGCAAGAGGATTACATGAGAGTGGATATGATAGAGAGTTTGGTGGAAGAAATGTTGGAAAATAATCCTCAAGAGCAAGAAGAAAATCAAGAGACAACAGAGGAACAAGTAGCCGAGATGTCTATTGAGCAAGAGAAACAACAAGACAAGAAGGAAGAAGTACGAAAACAAGAACTGAAGCCATTACCCACCCATCTCAAATATGCATTCCTGGGTGCATCAGAGAACTTCCCAGTGATCATCAATTCATCATTAACAAAAAAAGAAGAAGGAGAACTTCTTGATGTACTCAAAGCTCACAAAGATGCTTTAGGATGGACTATTGACGACCTGAAAGGCATCAGCCCTGCAGTATGTATGCATAAGATCCTCTTGGAAGATAACTCCAAGCCAATACTTCAACCTCAAAGAAGGATAAATCCCACGATGAAGGAAGTTGTCCAGAAGGAAGTAATGAAGTTGTGGAATGCAGGGATAATCTTCCTAATATCTGACAGCTCATGGGTAAGCCCGGTCCAAGTTGTACCAAAGAAATGAGGAATGACGATCATCACCAATGAGAAGAATGAGTTAATCCCTACTAGAATGGTGACGGGATGGAGGATGTGCATAGACTATAGAAGATTGAATGATGCCACCAGGAAAGATCATTTTCCTCTCCCATTCATTGATCAGATGCTGGAAAGATTGGCCGGCCATGCCTATTATTGCTTTTTGGACGGATATTCTGGGTATAATCAAATCGTGGTGGACCACAAGGATCAAGAGAAGACTGCCTTTACATGTCTATTTGGAGTCTTTGCATACAGGAGGATGCCCTTTGGGCTTTGTAACGCCCCAGCCACATTTCAAAGGTGTATGCTCTCCATCTTCTCTGATATGGTCGAAAAGTTTCTAGAGGTCTTCATGGACGACTTCTCTGTTTTTGGTGATAATTTCAATGCTTGCCTGAAACATCTAACTCTTGTCTTGAAACGGTGCCAAGAAACTAATTTGGTTTTGAAATGGGAGAAATGCCATTTAATGGTGCCCGAAGGGATTGTTCTTGGTCACAAAGTTTCAAGAAAAGGGATAGAAGTTGACAAGGCAAAAGTGGAAATCATAGAGAAGCTCCCTCTACCAACTAATGTGAAATCTGTTATAAGTTTCTTGGGGCATGCAGGATTTTATAGAAGGTTTATCAAGGATTTTTCTAAAATAGCTAAACCTTTGAGTAATCTGCTTATGATTGATACTCCTTTTGTTTTTGATGAAAATTGCCAGCATACCTTTGAAACTTTAAAAAACAGACTCACAACAGCACCAATCATCACACCCCCAGATTGGGAACTACCTTTTGAACTCATGTGTGATGCAAGTGACATTACAATTGGTGCTGTGCTTGGACAAAAGAAGGGAAACTTGCATCACGCCATATATTATGCAAGTAAAGTATTGAATGAAGCTCAAAAAAATTACACCACAACAGAGAAGGAATTGTTAGCTGTAGTTTACACATTTGATAAGTTTAGATCATACTTGATAGGATCCAAAATTGTGGTTTATACTGATCATGCTGCCATTAAGTATTTAATGTCAAAACAGGATGCTAAGCCAAGACTTATCAGGTGGATATTACTCTTACAAGAATTCGATATTGAAATAAAGGACAGGAAGGGCACTGAAAACCAAGTTGCTGATCATTTATCAAGAGTACCACAAGAAATAATGCAAGAAGCCTCACAGCCTGTGAATGAAAGCTTCCCAGATGAACATCTGCTGCAGATTCAACAAGCACCTTGGTTTGCTGACATAGCAAACTACAAAGTAGGGAGGAAGATACCTCAAGAATTATCTAAGCAACAAGTGAAGAAGTTAATCAATGAAGCAAGGAAGTTCTTATGGGATGAACCTTTCCTGTTCAAGAGATGCTCTGATGGAGTAATTAGGAGATGTGTCCCTGAGAGTAAAATAAGAAATATACTATGGCATTGTCATGGCTCAGCCTATGGTGGACATTTTGGCCCAGAAAGAACAGCTGCAAAGATACTACAGAGTGGGTTCTATTGGCCAACTATCTTCAAAGATGCTAGAGAATTTGTTCACCAATGCAACGAATGCCAGAGAACAGGAGGCTTGACAAGAAGGAATGAGATGCCTCAAAACTTCATTCTGGAAGTGGAATTATTTGATTTATGGGGTATTGACTTCATGGGACCTTTTCCCCCTTCCTATTCTTTCAGATATATTTTGGTGGCAGTAGAATATGTCTCAAAGTAGGTGGAAGCCATAGCCACAACCACCTGTGATGCACAAATTGTCCTTCAATTCCTTAAGAAGCATATTTTCACTAGATATGGGGTTCCCAAGGGTCTTGTGAGTGACGGTGGTAGCCATTTTTGCAACAAACAGATGGAGAAACTCCTCCATAAATATGGAGTGATTCATAAAGTAGCCACGCCATATCACCCCCAGACCAATGGACAGGCTGAATTGGCAAATCAGGAATTGAAGAAGATTTTGGAAAAGACAGTAGGAAGTTCAAGAAAAGATTGGGCTCGGAAGCTGGAGGATGCACTCTGGGCATACAGGACAGCTTTCAAAACTCCCATTGGGAAGTCACCCTTTCAGCTATTATATGGCAAATCATGTCACCTCCCTGTGGAGCTAGAACATAAAGCTTTTTGGGCTACTAAACTCCTAAACCTTGACTCTGAAGCAGCAGGTGAGTAAAGGTTGTTGCAGCTAAATGAGCTGGATGAATTTAGGTTAGAAGCCTATGAAAGTGCCAAGATATACAAGGAAAAAGCCAAGAGGTGGCATGACAAGAAGGTCATGAAGAAAGAATTCAAACCTGGGCAGCAAGTACTTTTGTACAACTCACGACTCAAGATATTCCCTGGCAAGCTTAAATCTAAGTGGACTGGTCCATATTTGGTAACCAAGGTTTTCCCTTATGGGAGTATTGAATTGCTAGATGAAGCAACAAAGAGTCAATTCACAGCAAATGGTCACAGAGCAAAGCTGTACTTAGGAGGACATTGGGACAAGGAAAAAGAGGTTCAGAGCTTACAACGTCCTTGAAGCAAAAATGAAGAATGTCAAGCTAGTGACATTAAAAGAGCGCTTGTTGGGAGGCAACCCAACCTGAGGTAGTCATTTTCTTTCAATGCTAGTTCAATAAAAAGATTAAGTGGATTCACTTGCATTGCAAGGAGCTAAGTTTGGTGTCATACACCAAAACAATTTAAAGGAGAATGAAGGATTTTAAGTTTGGTGTTCCACCAAAAATCTAATCTAAAAACACATTCTCACCTTCTGCATAAAGGGTTGCTAGCTCCAAGCAATCAGATGAATCATTTAATCATTGTCTGCTTCTACTTTGTAGTTTTATTACTTTTAGCTAAGACACTAGGAATTCACATATGATCAACTCGATGCATCAAAGGTAGTGGCAAGGGACTAAGTTTGGTGTTCACACACCAAAGTAAGTTCAAAAGCCTAAGAGAAGGTCCCGCACACTAACTAGTTATCTAAGGGCTTGAGAAACAAGCAACTTCCATTAACTCTGCAGGGATTCAAACACTTTCTTGGGAGGGCTTTACACCATCAGTTGAGAGTAAGAAGCCACCAAAAGGTTGTATTGTCACTTAACTCCATCAGCATGCAATCCTTCTAAATTTGAAGCTTGAATATGCCCATCTTAGCAGTAACTATTAGTTCAGTAGTTATGCATCTTGAATATTATTGTCAATAAGAATGCTAATCTAAGTGTACTTATGTGTTTACTTTCACTTAACTAATGCATGCTTTGTCCCCTAAGTCTTTTCAATTCAATAAAAGAAATGTTTGAAACATGAAGTAAGATGGTTCATTGCTAGCTAGAAGTCAAATAATAGTAAGTGGTGGCATGTATGTGTGATTGTGTGGCAACTCACTATTAGTGAATAAAAGGAATAGACTGTTCTCTTTTTAAGAAGAAAGTAGTTCACTGTCTATGAATCTCAACAAAATAAAAGTCCTTGGGTGAAAAGAAAAACAAAAAGAAAAAAAGAAAAAGCCAAAAGTGGCAACAGAACAAAAGGAAAAAAAAAAAAACAAAGCTAGACACCAATAGCTTGAACCTTAGAATATATGCCTGTGGTGTCTTTGTACTAGGATCTGCTTGGATTATTAAGTTCTTTGGAGTGCATCAACACTTGGTAACTTGGGTTAACTAACCCGGGATTATCAACTGAAAGTCCACTATCAAGAGCAACCTGGCTACAAGACATTTAGTAACCCAAAGAGGTGCTGGGTATCAATGTTTTAAGAAGGCATGTGAGCCAAGTGTCTAAAGTGAATAATGTGTCAAGCATAAATAAAGAAAAGAGCTTGTTACACATGACACTGAACTAAAGTTTATAAAGAAAAAATTCAGTAAACAAGGACAAAGGAATAATGAGAGGTCATAGCAGTGTGTTGCTTGATGCTTAGAGGAAACTTTCTAGGCCCACTTGTCAATAAGAAGTGAGTAGTTACATATCTGCATAAAACCCCATGAGCTACCAATAATACTCTGCTAACATGAGCATTCTCTTTTGTTTTCATTCTTTCTTCTTAATAATTCTGTTCTTGCTTGGGGACAAGCAAGTTTTAAGTTTGGTGTTGTGATGACAAGTCATCTTAGCCTAGTTTCACTAGTCTTTTTCCTTTGTTTTCATTTAGTTTTATGCACTTTCTTAAGCCATAAGTAAGCCAATTGAGTTGAATTTCATGTTTCTTTTGATTCAATCAACCATGGATAAATTGATGCATTTTCATGTGTTTTTGTGCCATAATTGCTCATATGACAAGAATAAGAATAACTCTCATGATTATGGCATAGCTTTGATACAATTGTTGAATGATGATAGGTGGCATAAAGCTTGGAGGAAGGTGCAAGAATGGGCTTGAAAAGAGGGATTCACGTTTGAGCTAACGTTTGCCTCAAACGTTAACTCAAACGTGAGAAGCAGATGAAGAACACCCTGGAGAAGAGCCAACGTTGGCTGAAGAAGAAGCAGGGGAAGGCAACGTTTGCGCCAACGTTTGCCTCAAACGTGAGGTCAAACGTTGGCGCAAAAAAGAATGAAAAAGAGCACTCCTGGGCATAGCAACGTTTGAGCCAACGTTTGCCTCAAACGTGAGGTCAAACATTGGCTACATTTTGGCAAGGAAGAGCATGGCAAAGCACCTCTGATTGATGGTTTAGATGAGCCACGTTTGTGCCAACGTTTGCCTCAAACGTTGGGCCAAACGTTGGCCAAAAAGGGAGCCTGGGAAGAACCACATTTGAGCTCACGTTTGACCTCAAACGTTGGCTCAAACGTGGATGACAACAAATGGGCTATCTGCATAATGCCTCACACAAGGGACGTTTGAGTCAACGTTTGCCTCAAACGTTGACTCAAACGTGAATGGTTCATGGCCCGGTTCACAAATGGATTTCTTCCCAATACCAAGAACAATCAACGGAGGCTATTATCAACTCAATTCCATCAAGACTAAAGGCCCAATTCAAGGCTTAATGATCATTTGAAGAAAGTGTATAAATAGCTTAGGATTTGAAGTCTTAAGGGAGCTTTTCTTTTTAGAGTTTTCTTTAAGAATTTTCATAGTATTCATAGTAGAGAGCTTTTGGGTTTTGAGCTGTTTGGAGATTCTGAGTCTTGGGGAAGGAGAATTGAATTTTCTTCCTCTTAGTTTTCTTGTTTTTCAATTTCATCTACACTTGTCTTAAGTCTTGGGTATTGAAGAATTGAGGAAATTCTGTCTCAATCTCACCTTGAGATCTCTCTATTTTTCTTACTGCAGCTGCTGGAAAATTGAACTTGAATTTACATTTCTACATTGCTCTCTTCTTTAATTTGGCATTTGCTCTCTAAATTTGGATCTAAGAAGGCACTGAGATCTAGACGTAGTTATCTAGTCTCTTGGGTCCTGAGATCTACTGGTTTCTATTTTAATTTCCTTGTTTAATTATTACACCAAGTTTATTTTCCTTTTAGTTTTGAGATCCGGTTCAACTAATTACATCAACTACTCTTCATTCTGTTAAGTTTTGCTTTTCCCTGTTTAATTCCTGCAGATCCAATTCCCATTCCCCTTTTATTTTTCAAGTCATTTATATTTCTTGCACTTTAAGTTTCTGCAATTTACATTACTTTCACTTTAAGATTCAGCTCTTTTTCTTTTTGTTCCCTTTAATTTCCTGCAAATCACCCACTCCCCTTTACATTCTATGCAATTTAATTCCTGTCAACACAATTTCACACAATCAACACTTGTTTGCTTGACTAATCCAACCACTAAACTAAAATTGCTCAATCCTTTAATCCTTGTGGGATCGACCTCACTCCCGTGAGTTTTATTACTTGATGCGACCCGGTACACTTGGCGGTGAGTTTTGTGTCGGATCGTTTTCCGCACATCATAAGTAGATGAGTGTGTGATCTTGAGTAGTAATGGATTGTGTTGGTTTGATTAATATTGGAATTTTAGTTTGATTTGTAGAGGAATCTGAAGTGGAAAATTTCTTTTGGACTAAGGCACTGCACTCCTTGGTTAGTACCATAGTCTCATCTCCCCTCAGATCCTTCTTTTCAGAGATCATGCTCTTCAAATGCACCATGAAAGGAGGGTTCTTTTCCAACACCTCTACATAAGAGGAATTGGCCTTCAGCTTCCTGAGGATTGCCAAGAACCGAGCAATTTGCTCCTCCTTAGGCTCCTCTTGCACGTCTGAAGAGGGATATTCTTTAGGCTCCTCTCTCTGTAAAGGGGCATGCAAGGTGGCAATCCCAGTCTCCTCTTGAGCCTTGATCTCCTTCAGTTCCTCAGTAGCAAGCTTCTCCTTGGGTTCGGCCTCAGCTTCCACAGAGAGGGCCTTGCACTCTTCTTTTGGATTTACTTTCGTGTTGTTGGGAAGAATATTGGAGGGGATCTCTGGGATCCTCTTGCTTAGCTGACCAACCTGTATTTTTGGATTCCTGATGGTTGACCTAGTTTCTGCCATGAAACTATGAGTGGTCTTGGAGAGGTTAGAGACTATAGTAGCAAGGTCAGAGAGGCTCTGTGTGGGAGTCTCCATCTGATGCTGAGAGGGTTGGAATGGTCTGTTGTTGAACTGGTTCTGGTTCATTCCACCATGATTGTTATTGAACCTTTGTTGAGACTTCTGCTACTCTCTCTACCCAAAGTTGGGGTGGTTCCTCCATCCCTTATCTAAAGTATTCGATAGGGATTGTTGCTGGAGTTTATGGAGGGGTTTGCTATGCAGTTCACCTCCTCTATGGTGGTCCAGGTGTTGTCACCAGCGTCCACCTCATATGCTGTCTTTGGACAGTAAGTAGTTGAGCTCTGTGCCCCACGCAAGTGCTGAGAGATCATGTTGATTTGCTGGCACATGAGCTTGTTCTAAGCCAAGATGGCATCTAATGTGTGTACTTCCAAGACACCTCTCTTCTTAACGGTCCCATTGTTCACAAGGTTCCTCTCAGAAGTGTACATGTACTGGTTGTTGGCAACCATGTCAATAAGCTCCTGTGCCTTTTCAGGCATCTTCTTCTAGTGGAGGGATCCATCTGTAGAGTGGTCCAATGACATCTTGGACATCTCAGATAAGCCATCATAGAAGATTTTTAACATGGTCTAATCTGAGATCAAGTTAGGAGGACATCTTCTGATCAGTTGCTTGTATCTTTTCCAAGCTTCATAGAGGGATTCACCTTCTTTCTGTCTGAAGGCCTGAACTTCCACCCTAAGCTTGCTCAGCTTTTGAGGTGGAAAGAACGTGGTCAAGAATCCATTGACCACCTTCTCCCATGTATCCAACCTTTCCTTAGGCTGAGAATTTAGCCATAGCCTTGCTCTGTCTCTTACAGCAAAGGGGAAGAGCATGAGCTTGTAGACTTCTGGATCCACTCCATTAGTCTTGACAGTATCACAGATTTGCAGGAAATCAGATATGAATTTATTGGGATCTTCCTGCAGGAGTCCATGAAACTGGCAATTCTGTTATACTAGAGTGACCAGTTGATGCTTAAGCTCAAAGTTATTTGCAACAATGGCAGGTATGGAGATGTTGCGCCCGTAGAAGTTAGAATTGGGTACAGTATAAGAACCAAGGACCTTTCTTGCATCTCCTCCAACTTTTGGATTAGCTTCGATTGTTGTATTTGCAGCTTGATGAGACAGAGAATTGGTGTCGATTCAGAATTTCTGAAAATAAGATCACTTCGTTACAAGTATAGCCAAATCAACAACTAACTCTCAATATCAAAGTTTAGATGATATTCAAACACAAAACATAAACTGAGATCGAGAGTAATTCAACCTTGGGTCATTCTCCCTAGGAAAGTAATTGAAGTGTCACGCTTTCGGTTGTTAGGTCAAAAGAGTGGTTTCCAAATTAAAGAATGAAAGATTAAAAGAACTAAGATACAAAAAAACTAAAAAATGATCAAAATTGGAATCAAAGAAATTAAAAAGGAAACAAGATCAAAACTAGTAAAA
The DNA here is from genome assembly GCF_059453495.1 of Arachis ipaensis. NCBI lineage: Eukaryota > Viridiplantae > Streptophyta > Magnoliopsida > Fabales > Fabaceae > Arachis > Arachis ipaensis. The sequence goes on along the minus strand of NC_142439.1, from coordinate 63,773,559 downwards.
ATGCTATAAATGCATAAAAGAGCCTTGACTTGTGAATGAGGATCCAAGGGATCCTATCATTACCATAACCACAACTATGGTAATTATCATGAGTTAATCTCGCTTAGTTAACCCCAAACATCGAGGAGTAAGTCAAGCAAGCATAATGGACCTTAATCCATAAGTCCTAGCTAACTTATCAAACTAGTTGATAAAAAGCTAGCGTCAATGGAAACAAGAGTCAACTAACTCCCCAAGAATTACCACTAAATGTCGGACATTTTGACTCTAGTATCCCAGGAACTCAAATCCCAAGCCAAGGTGTGAAAATCTACTCAAAATTATCAAGTGGCATTTTCACAAACACTTGGTGGCACAAAGCCAAAACATGAGAATTTGCAAAGGAAAATGGAAAACTATAACCAACTGTTCATACCCAGGGTCGAGCTGTCCGAACCGGGATGTTCAGTAGTGAAGCGACCGACTTGTTCAGGTCAAGCGGACCGACTTCTTTACGAAGAACTCGGCCAAATTGACAGCAAAGCCCAATAAAAGGGCCCAAATAGAGGAACACGACCCAGAATCCAAAGGCAATCCCAGCCTATAGAGATAAAGGCGGTTCCCTTGAAGATAAGCTGACTTCACTCAAGATAAGATAAGATAAGATAAGATAACTAACTTATCTTATCAGAAAGGTCAGCCCACGCTACTATAAATACACTGGAGTACCCAGGTATAACTCATACTCTGATTCTACATAAAAACCTGCTTAATACCCGTGCTAACTTAAGCATCGGAGTCTCTTGCAGGTACCCCCCACCCTCCGGTGACCAAGGATCAGCAGTGCAGCAAGTCCAACGAGTCGGACCCAATAGCTCCGGCCGTCATCAGCCAGCCGGACACGTCATCTCCGACTAGTAGAGAAGATCTCATCCGAGATCGACCTCCAGTTTCAGATAACCCTTGAAACATTGGCGCCGTTGCAGGGGAACCTGGAAGTCATCCCAAAACCATGGCGGACGGCCATGACAACGACCACGATTCAGATCTGGAGAACAGAATGCCGCACAAGAACGCAGACACTACGCTAAAGGATACCCCAGAATCCAACGGGGACAAAAACTCACCAAATCCGGGAGCCATGGAAGCACTCCAAGATCGTTTAAAGCAGCTAGAGAAAGAAACCCAGCAACAAAGGGAGATCGGAAAAGATCTAAAAAGAGAAGTTTGGTGACGTCGAGAACTAGAAGAAAAACTACAGCAATTAGAAGTCGACCTCAAAGCAAAAGCTCCTCGGACCACTCCTGAAGAAAAATCACGCAAAGAACAGGACCCATTCACCAGGGAAATCATGAAGACCAAAATTCCAAAGGACTTCAAGCTTCCGGATATGGTTTTGTACGATGGCACTACAGATCCCAACCATCATCTTAGCAATTTCAGAAGTAGGATGTACCTTACCGATGCCTCGGATGCCGTTCGCTGCAAAGCTTTTCCAACAACTCTCACAAAAACGGCGATCAGATGGTTCGACAACTTACCTCCGAGGTCCATCTCAAACTTCGACGATCTGGCCAAATAGTTCCTGGCTAGATTCTCCATCCAGAAAGATAAGGCCAAGCACGCACCCAGCTTACTAGGGATCAAGCAAGGAGATCGGGAGAGCCTCCGCAACTACATGGAAGATTCAACAAAACATGCATGGACATACAAAGTTTACCAACAGAGGCCGCCATCATGGGGCTTATCAATGGCTTACGAGAAGGACCTTTCAGCAAATCCATATCAAAAAAGTATCCTACCTCCTTAGACGAAGTACAGGAGCGAGCAGAAAAATACATCAACATGGAAGAGAACGCTCGGTTGGGAGAAACCTCAAAATCTGGAGCCTCCTACCGAGACAAAGACAAGGACTCCAAAAGGAAAGAAGATCGACAGGGTGAGAAAATCAAAAAGTACCACAACTACACTCCTATCAAAGCATCCCTGGTCGACGTATACAAAGAAGTCGGCCATACAGAAAAAATCCCCCCAGCGCGACCACTCAAAGGCAAAAGGGGAGGAGGAAATCGGAAGGAATATTGTAAATACCATCGAATTCGAGGGCACTCTACCAACGAATGCTTCGACTTGAAAAACATCATAGAAAAATTGGTAAGAGAAGGAAAATTAGACCGATTTCTGGCCACCCGGGATGATGACCAAAGAAAAAGACGGAGAGACGAAGATGATGGACGAACTGAATGGTCACCTCGGACACCAGAAAGACACGTCCACATGATACATGGTGGATTCACAGGAGGTGGGATCTCCAAATTGTCCCGAAAGAGATATCTCAAAGAAGTATACCACGTTGAGGGAAAGGAGGAAGCACCCGACATCCCAGCGATAACATTTACTAAAAAGGACGCGTCCGGCATCATCCCGGGACACGACGATCCCATGGTCATCACAATTATACTGGCAAACGCCAATTTACACTGTACACTAATAGACCAAGGGAGTTCTGCCGACATCTTATTCAAAACAGCTTTCGACAAACTCGGCTTAGACGAAAGTGAACTTAGAGCATACCCGAACAATCTGTTTGGACTAGGAGATACTCCGATACAACCCTTGGGATACGTATCGCTACACACTACTTTTGGAAAAGGGAACCAATCTCAGACCCTCAAAATAGAATACATTGTGGTCAACGTAAGTTCAGCCTACAATGCTCTCATAGGTCGGACAACACTCAATCAACTCGGCGCAATAGTCTCAACTCCACATCTATGCATGAAGTTCCCAACTACAGAGGGGATAGCCACGGTAAAAGCAGATCAAAAGATGGCACGCCGCTGCTATAACGAGAGCTTAAACCTCAAAGGCAGAGGAGAAGAGTTTCATACAATTGAGCTTGGTGGAGCTCAGCGTCGAGAAGAACTCCGTCCGCACCCAGAAGGCGAGATAGAGAAGGTTCAGATTGGAGACACCTCGGATAAAACGACTAATATCGGCACAGTCCTAAGAGGAGACTCAAAAGAATCACTGATATAATTCTTGCGAGATAATGTCAACCTCTTCGCATGGAAAGCCGCAGACATGCCAGGAATAGACCCTAAGTTAATGTGCCACAAGTTAGCGGTCTATCCAGGATCTCGGCCGGTGCAGCAGAAACGAAGAAAACTCGGACGAACAAGTACAAGCGTTATTGGAGGCAAGATTCATAAGAGAAGTCAAGTATCCACTATGGCTAGCCAACGTCATTTTGGTGAAAAAGTCAAACGGGAAGTGGCGCATGTGTACCGATTACATCGATCTCAACAAAGCCTGCCCAAAAGATCCATATCCACTCCCAAGTATTGACGCTCTGGTAGAAGCTTCCTCTGGATATAGATACCTCTCATTTATGGACGCCTGTTCGGGATACAACCAAATCCCCATGTATCCACCAGATCAAGAAAAAACGTCGTTCTTAACACCAAAGGCAAACTACTGCTACATCGTGATGCCTTTCGGTCTCAAGAATGCGGGAGCTACTTATCAAAGGCTAATGAATAAAGTCTTCTCAGATCACATCGGGAAAATCATGAAAGTCTATGTGGACGACATGTTGATAAAAACACAGAACGAAAATACATTATTGTCCGACCTGTCCCAAGTATTCGACACTATAAGGAAGCATGACATGCGACTCAACCCCGCAAAATGCACCTTCGCAGTTGAAGCAGGCAAATTCTTGGGTTTCATGCTCACACAAAGGGGAATTGAAGCAAATCCAGACAAATGTCAAGCTATACTCAACATGAAGAGCCCAACCTGTGTCAAAGAGGTACAGCAACTCAACGGGAGATTGGCCGCCCTATCCCGATTTTTAGCAGGAGCTGCGATAAGATCTCTCCCCTTCTATGCTACTTTAAGAAAGGGAAAACAGTTCGAATGGACGACAGAATGTTAACAAGCTTTCCAAGACTTCAAGGAGTTCTTAGGACGGCCACCTATCCTATCTTGACCACAAGAAGGAGAACCACTTATATTATATCTCGCAGTAGGAAGCCGGGCGATAGCCTCAGCACTAGTCAGAGAAGACGAAAATGGGCAACAACCCGTCTACTTCATTAGCAAAGCACTACAGGGATCCGAGCTGAACTACCAAAAAATAGAAAAATTTGCCTATACTCTAATCCTAACATCTCAGGCTCATACCATTAAGGTCAGAACTAACCAGCCCATAATAGGAATACTGCAAAAAACAGATTTAGCAGGCACAATTCTACAATGGGCAGTCGAGTTATCGGAGTTCGACCTCCAATATGAAGCTCGGACGGCCATCAAATCACAGTATCTGACCGACTTCATCGTAGAATTCACAGATACCCCGGAAACTCCCGCAGAATGGAATCTCTACGTTGACGGTTCCTCAAATAAAACTGGAAGCGGCGCAGGCGTGATAATAGAAAGCAACCAAGGAACCCAAGTTGAGCTTTCCCTCAAGTTCGGGTTCCCGGCCTCCAATAACCAAGCGGAATATAAAGCACTATTAGCTGGTTTGAAGCTGGCTAAAGAGGTCGGAGCTCAAAAACTCAACATTTACAGCGATTCACAAGTGATCACATCACAAATAACAGGGAGCTACCAAGCCAAAGAGCCCACCATGAAAAAATATTTAGACAAAACCAAGGAACTACTCGGACAAGTCGGGGAATATAAGATCTGCCACATACCCCGCGAACGAAATGCCCGAGCTGATGCACTCTCAAAACTAGCCAGCACCAAACCAGGGGGCAACAATAGAAGCCTCATCCAGGAAATGTTGCAAAACTCGTCAATCTCGGAAGAAGAACAAGTCCTGGCCATAACAAGTCAGGACCAAGGATGGATGACCCCCATAGTCAACTACCTCAAAGAAGGAACACTCCTCGTAGAAGAAAAGGAGGCAAAAAAGTTAAAAAGGGAGGCACAGTACTACACCATCATAAACAACATCCTATACAAAAGAGAAATCTCAATACCTTTACTAAAATGCGTGCCGACCTCCAACACAAAGGAAGTGCTAGAAGAAATACATAGCAGCATTTGTGGCAATCATCTCGGAGCGCGAGCTCTCGCCAAAAAAGTACTCCGGGCAGGATTTTATTAGCCAACTCTACAGAAAGAAGCCACAGAATTTGTAAAGACATGTCCACCATGTCAAAAACATGCCAATTTTCACATCGCCCCGCCAGAAGAGCTCATCAGCGTGACTTCACCTTGGCCATTTGCAAAATGGGGACTCGATCTTCTCGGCCCCTTCCCACAGGGAACAGGACAAGTTAAATTTCTCATAATGGGAGTAGATTACTTTACAAAGTGGATTGAGGCAGAGCCCCTAGCCAATGCCACCGCTCAAAGGAGTCGAAAATTCTTATATAGAAACATTGTCACGAGATTCGGGATTCCATATTCGATAACTACAGATAATGGCACTCAATTCACGGATGCAGGCTTCAGAAAACTAGTAGCTGACTTGAATATAAATCACCAGTACACCTCCGTTGAGCATCCACAAGCCAATGGACAGGCCGAGGCGGCTAACAAAGTCATATTGGCTGGGCTAAAACGGAGATTACAAAATGCAAAGGGAGCCTGGGCAGAAGAGCTTCCACAGGTCCTATGGGCATATCGAACAACTCCACATTCCACCACGAAGGAATCCCCCTTCCAATTAGCATACGGAACGGAAGCGATGATTCCAGTAGAAATTGAGGAAGGATCGCCAAGAGTAGTTCACTACAATGAAGGAGCAAACTCCCAACTTCAAAGAGAAGAGCTCGACTTGTTACCCGAAATCCAAGAAAGAGCTCGGATCAAGCAAGAAGCCCTAAAACGCCGAATGGCTTCCAGATACAATCAAAAGGTAGTGCCGAGAAGTTTTGCGGAGAATGATCTTATCCTAATCCAAAATGATATCGGAACAACTCGACCGGGAGAAGGAAAGCTGGCGGCAAACTGGAAAGGACCCTACCGAGTTATAGAAGTACTTGGAAAGGGCTACTACAGACTGTCTGAACTCGACGGACGAGAGCTTCTCAGGTCATGGCACGCCTGCAACCTCAGAAGGTACTACAGTTAGAAAAAAGGATATAAAAGATCTCATCATTGGATGCACTCTTTTTCCTAAAAAGATTTTTTAATGAGGCACCAAGTTGAGACTCAGACAATCCCATATGTATATATTTCTACTTTTTCTTTTAATAAAATATATTTGAGATATTCTACAAAGATTTCAAGACGCATTAATCTGAAGCATTCATCGTCCGATTATAAAGCGACAGATCGGCAGAAAGTGAAAAACAATTTCACTGCACGATCACGGTAAAGACAAACCGTCCGATAAAGGTGAAAACGGGATTCACCCAAAGGACGATCTAGAGATGACAACCACTTTCTACAAATCGGCAAAGATGAACACAGAATAATGTAAGAAGTTATCGAAAGTGATCTAAAAAAAAAAGAACCTAACGAGGTCCTACGGATCACTAAAATAATAACTTTAAGACTGGCCGACATTGAGAAGTCGGACCAAGTCAACCCGAGTTATAAGTAAACCCTAGAAAGAGGTCTGGCCAACCCTATTAAAGAGGATTACTTTAACTTAGAAGGGCTCGACATGACAAAGTCAGCCCAAACTAAAAGTTATCAAAGTGGTCCCTGAAAGAGATCTGACAAAGATCCAAGAAAGAGGACTACAAATAACTTAAAGGAGACCGATATAACCAAGTCAGACTCCCACTACTAAAAGTTATCAAAGTGGTCCCTAAAAGAGATCTGACAAAGATCCAAGAAAGAGGACTACAAATAACTTAAAGGAGACCAATATAACCAAGTCGGACTCCTACTACTAAAAGTTATCAAAGTGGTCCCTGAAAGAGATCTGACAAAGATCCAAGAAAGAGGACTACAAATAACTTAAAGGAGACCAATATAACCAAGTCGGACTCCTACTACTAAAAGTTATCAAAGTAGTCCCTGAAAGAGATTTGACAAAGATCCAAGAAAGAGGACTACAAATAACTTAAAGGAGACCAATATAACCAAGTCGGACTCCTACTACTAAAAGTTATCAAAGTAGTCCCTGAAAGAGATCTGACAAAGATCCAAGAAAGAGGACTACAAATAACTTAAAGGAGACCGATATAATCAAATCGGACTCCTACTACAAACAAGTTATCAAAATAGTTCCTGAAAGAGATCTGACAAAGATCCAGGAAAGGGATTACAAATATAACTTGGAAATGGACTGCGAAAACAACTCAGAGACCAACTTGAAGGAATCGGTTACGAATCGTCAGAAATAAACCAGAGCAAGAACGAACCAAAAAATTCTTAGTTAGACCTGCCTAGCCACAACCACAAAGGATTCAAAATACAAAATACAAAAGCAATCCAAAAGAGGTTAAGCTGTAGGGTTCCAACATTCACAGAAAAAGAAATACCAAGTCAAGCACAAAAGACAAAGTTATCATCCACAAGGTTAAAAAAGCCTCGGAGGCAACCAAAACCTACCGCAAAAGTAGAAGCATGCTACCATTTGTTTTTATAAAAAACAAAAGTTGCTAGGCAAGCAACAAGAAAGTGTCAGCAAAACATAAAGAGTTTAAAAAAAGCCCACAAGCCAGGCCAACTACATGTCCAGAATAAAAATAAAAAGCTAAGAGTCAGAAGATTTTTTAACAGCATCAGGCCGAGGAGACGGAGGCCGAGTCTGGAGAGGAACAGCATCTACAATACCGTCATCCCGATTCAAAATCTGGCAGTCGGGATCAGAAACAGGAGGACCAAACTCGGTAGGGGCAGCAGAAGTCGACACCTTGGTAGAGGTTACAGGGGGAGGATCGACATCATCCTCCTCCTCGTTATCAGGGACAACCTTGCCATCCCTGACAACGTTCTCCAAGCTAAAGAGGCTCAGGTCAGCCTCGGGAGCAATAACCCGAACTTGTTCCTTCAGGTTCTCATAGGCAGCAGTTACACTGCCAACAAGGTGACCTTGGAGTTCGGAATAATTCTCCCAGGCACTCTCCAATTCTTCTCTTAGACGCAACACCTCTCGGTAAGACGTCAAATAACTATCCTTATGCCGCATAGCCGTGTCCTCGGCCAGTTTCAGAGAGCCAGCCAGGGAAGTAGAAATAGCCTTTTCATTTTCCAAATCTTTCTCCAACCTGGCCACCCTTACTTCAAGCTCCCCCTTTAAATCCTTCATCCGATCAAACTCCTGTTTGGCCTCCTCCATAAAAGCTTTAGTGGCATGGAGAAGAAGACTTTGAGCAGTCCGATATAGGGCCGCCCCCATGTGTGCCAACTTGATACCACTCCGGGTGATATAATCAAAATGATGAAGAATCGACACGCCATCCATAGGAAGAACACCATAAGGGCCGATTTGTTGATCTACAAACTCAACTGCATCAAAGTCAGGAGCATTAAGGTTGAAAGGTTCAGTTGTTCTTTGCTTCTTACTAGGAGGGGGACCGGAAGCAGCAACGGAAGATTGTGGAGGATCAACCTGACGGACCCGAGGAGTAGGAATTGCTCTCCTCGGCCCGGGAGAACTCGGTATAGGAGGTTTAACCAGAGGCTGAGAAGACCCCTCTCCGGCCGCTTTGGCCGAGAGGTTTAGTGCTGCAGTCGCCTTCTTCGCCTTCTTATAGGCTCTCATAGAATCATTATTCTTCGACATCTCTGAAAAACACAAAAAACAAAGACAAGTTACAACACAGGAAAAACAAAGCCCGAGAGCAAGTATAAAAACAAATCAGGCAGTACCCAAAGCAGCCCGAACCAAAGATGGATCACTCAAAAATTTCTTCGTGTCCAGGTGGGGTGGCTTCCCCCACAAATCTTCAAGAACGACCACAAAGGCCCGCTCAACCTCACTAAGCATTTCCCACGTGTAACGTGGCACTCTTACATTCTTTTGCCACTCCAGAGTAAAAGCAGGTTCATCATTTTCATCAAGAAAAAAGGGGTGAACCCCCTCAATGGCACGGACTCGGAAGAAATAGTTTTTAAAATCTTTAAACGACTCATCATACATGGCAAAAACTTTATGCCCCTGGGCCGACCTGAAAGAAACCCAGGAAGCTTTCTTTTTGGAGGAACCCCCAGGTTTGGCCGAGACAAAAAGATAAAGGAAAAGAGTTTCAGAAGGTGTTATATCCAACTCCTGACAAAGAAGTTGAAATATTTTGATAAAACCCCAGGAGTTTGGATGCAGCTGGGATGGGGCAATGTTGCAGGACCATAACAAATCAGTTTCAAAGGCAGTAACGTTCAATTGGCTAAAAAAGTATTCATAAGCATAGAAAAAGGGACGCTCCCCCTCGACGGAAGTCGGAAAATAAACTCTCTCATCAGAGTCAGGAGCAACAAGCTCATAATCACCCTCGCAGGAACTGTTAGCACAAATCCTTCCTCAGCTCTGTGCAGAATTCAGCATCCACAATAGAAACACACAACAAAACAAGGGAGTCCAGCCAATCGGACATCCCTTCGGGAACTCTGGAAGACATCTCTACAATGTTATTGCGAGAAGACATGAGGCCAACTAAATCCTACAAGTAAGAAAAGAAGAGGGGATTACTAAAAACATCTCGGACAAGGGAGAAAACAACTCAATACGATGCAGGAGATCACACAGAAAAGGAAAACCCCAAGACTCAAACCAAAATCTTGGGGCATCCTTTGGAGGCAATAATCAGGCAAAGTTTCCAGGAAAAATCTACAGCTCGCACCCCAGCATCTCTTAGAAAGAAAACAAAAGAAAGCGAAAAATGCAAAGTTTCCAGGAAAAATCTACAGCTCGCACCCCAGCATCTCTTAGAAAGAAAACAAAAGAAAGCGAAAAATGCAAAAAAGATCACCCTCATACAGTTTATCAGAAGAAAGCACTATTTCTACAGTGTAGTAAAAATGGCCAAACGGAAAGGCGCAAACTTTTTTCGAAATCAAGCAAAAAGCAAGCACCAACACCGAGCGTACCAAACAAGAAATCATCAAAGACACCAGCCTTTTTTCCAGAATCAAACGCATTATCATCAAAAGCACAAACGAGAAATAACATGCAGAAGCCCTAAGCACAGTAAAGCAATAGGAAAGGCGACAAAGATTCAGAGCACGCATTATGACTGTAACCAGGCACAGTAGAAGCAGAAAGATCCAAACTTCCCTCAAAGCAAAATCGCAATTTAATCACAAAAAGCCAAAAGTAGCGAAAGAGAAAGAAAATGCGAATGGAACTCACCTGGAGAAGAGAAAAGCTTCAAAGGAAAAAAGGAGATGTAAGTTGTCCCGAGAATCGCCAAGCAATGCCGCCACGAAGGAAAAGAAGAAACGAAGGTGAAAAACAGAGAACGAGAAAAATGGAGGAAAATGGTGAAGAAGTTACGAAAGAGCAAAGAAGAGAAACCGTCTCTGAGCTTTCAAAAATCAAAATAAAGAGCCAAAGGAAAAACGGAGCAATTAATACTAATTAATTAGGGTATTAAACCCTCGCACGTTCCCCAGGACAAAGCGCTAATACAAAAGGGCGCGCTTTTAAAGGAAAACGTTCTACATTCAAAAAAGCTTCTGCAAAGGAATCGACAAAATGCTTGAGTTCGGCTTCACTAAAGAAGGACCGAAGTCAAGAATTCGACCTCAAAAAGAAGACCGAGCTCAAGCAGGGGCACTGTTCATACCCAGGGTCGAGCTGTCTGAACCGGGATGTTCAGTAGCGAAGCGACCGACCTGTTCAGGTCAAGCGGACCGACTTCTTTACGAAGAACTCGGCCAAATCGACAGCAAAGCCCAATAAAAGGGCCCAAATAGAGGAACACGACCCAGAATCCAAAGGCAATCCCAGCCTATAGAGATAAAGGCGGTTCCCTTGAAGATAAGCTGACTTCCCTCAAGATAAGATAAGATAAGATAAGATAAGATAACTAACTTATCTTATCAGAAAGGTCAGCCCACGCTACTATAAATACACTGGAGCACCCAGGTATAACTCATACTCTAATTCTACATAAAAACCTGCTTAATACCCATGCTAACTTAAGCATCGGAGTCTCTTGCAGGTACCCCCCACCCTCCGGTGGCCAAGGATCAGCAGTGCAGCAAGTCCAACGAGTCGGACCTAACAGCTCCGGCCGTCATCAGCCAGCCGGACACGTCATCTCCGACCAGTACAGAAGATCTCATCCGAGATCGACCTCCAGTTTCAGGTAACCCTCGGAACACCAACTATTCACAAAACCAAATATAAACAAGCAACCAAGCATAAAGAAAGCATAAAGCAGTAAATTCATCAATCAAAACTTCAAGAAATTCAAAATTGCAAATATGAACAAAGTAACTTGAACCAAAGAAAATGAAAGTAAAAGTGCTATAATTAGAGGAAATTGAGAGTACTTACAATTAAAGAAGCAAAATCCAAAATCAAAGCCTGCTATAAAATGCTACAATGGAAATTAAGATAAACCCTAAGAGAGCATTCTACTCTACTCCTACTCCTATGGAAACTCCCTAACTAATACTACCTAATAAAACCCAATGCAAAGTGAGCTCTAGCCTAATTCTACCTAATAACTTCATATGTGTTAATATCCCCTTCATATAGCATCCAAATTCAGCCTTCAAGCCTTCCAAAATTGGGCCAAAGGACTTAAAAATCGTGGAGCACGTGTTTCATTAATGAAACCACGTGCAGGGTCTTGTGCATATGCACAGATGTGTGCGTACGCACACTTTGCTGAATGTTGACTTGTGCGTACGCACAGATGGTTGTGCGCACGCACACATGCTAATTCCTTCTTGTGCGCATGCACACTTTGCTGTGTGTGCTTTTTCTTGTTTTCTTCATGTGTTCCCCCTTCTACATGCTTTCTTCCACTTTTGCTTAGCCAATCTTGCCTAAATGACCTGAAATCACTCACAGAATATATCACGGCATCGAATGGCATAAAAGTGAAATTAAATTACTCAATTTAAGCACAAAAACACATATTTTCACATTTAGGATCAAATTAGGGAGAAATCACAAAAGTATGCTATTTTGGTTCTTAATTGTGAGTTTATGTGAAAAAATCCGTCCAAATTGAGTCAAAATATATCATTAAATATGGACTCATCAATTCCCCCACACTTAAATAATACCATGTTCTCATGCTAAACCAACAAGGAGAATGATCAAAAGGGGTAATCAACTTATTAAATGCAACTATCTATATGCATGCAAGCATGTATATACTATCTATACCTATATATCTATCTATCTATAGTTTAGTTTCCTATGAAAATTGGTGAAAACAAACAAACAAATTCCAAGCAATTGTATAGACATATAGGGCTCAGAAAAGAAGCAATTCATTGCAATCAAAATCTAAAGAATTGATTCAACTCAACAAAATGAAGCAACTTGCAAGAATACATGATAAGTGAGGTGGAAACATAGAATTGAGTAATTGAACCCTCACTTGGTGTGTATACACTCTCAACGCTCGGTGTTTAGGGTCAATTCACTCAAGTCTCCTCCTACTCATGTTTTTAAGGATTTGCTTTTCATCTAACAATCAACAAACAAGTGATGCATGAATGTAATTATCATGAGGACTTATAAGGGTTGTAATGGGGTTAGGGTTAAGGTAGGATAGATATGGCTAAGTGGACTACATTAAATCCTTGATTAGTTTAAGTATCCAACTCAACCTGTATCAACCGAACAATAAAATATGCAATCCTAACCTTCCCATTCTCACTTTTTTACACACATTCATGTATGCTCTTTCATCCACATCACATATGCATTCCTTTTTCATTTCTTTTCTCCTTGGGGTAACTATTGTCCCCTATTATTATTATTTTTATTATTATTATTTTCATTTTATTTTTTTTTCTTTTCAATTTCTTTTCCTTTTTCTATGACAAATGCATATGGTTAAAGCAAATTGATACATGAATGTGCGTCCATTTTCCAAATTTTCAATAAGTACCCAAAACAAAATTTTCATTCACTATCAATGTTTCCCAAAATTCTCCCACACTTAAATTAAAGACACACCTTAACCTAAGCTAATCAAGGATACAAATCAAGGTAAATCATGGTTTTCCACTTATGGTTGTGATGTGGTGATATTAAAAACAATGGGATAAATAAGGCTCAAAGGGGTTAATAATGGTAGATGCAAAGGGTAGGCCATATGGGTAAAGTAAGCTTTAATTAAAGAAATGGCCTCAATCATGCTAAATGCATTCAAACATCAACTATTGGAAATAAAGAATCAAGCAAAACCAAGATTACAATCATAGAAGAGACATAACACACAATGAACAAAATTAGTGGTTAAAATGTGTAACCACTCAATATAGCTCAAAAACTCACAAGGTATTTGTTCTTTCCTCTTCTATGTTCCATAAAATTCATTCAAGCAAATTTTTGAAAACAATTTTCCAATCAATTCAATAGAATTCCCTAAAGCAAAAATTCTTGGAAATCTTTGTTGTTTTTTCACTAAAGTTATTTCCTATATGTATGTATGTTATGATGGATGCAAATTTTTCAAAATTTCCTAGTTCTTTTCCTAATTTTCAACAACCAAAAATTAACATGAACAATTAGGATCAAAATGAACCAAGCATATGCTATTCACATAATCCAATCACAAACAATCTCTATACTATATCAGGCAAAATAGAATGCAATATGTATATATATACCAAAATAAAAGTGCAATACTAAAGATAACTAGAGACAACTAAGTGGTCTTCCTCTTCTTCTGTGGTGGTGGTCCATCATACTCGCCGTATGGCAGGAATGGTTGGATGCTGCTCAAGACGGACGTCCGGTCTATCGGGCGTCTCTCCACTCCAGATAAGGCAGCCAATCTGGTGATCATCGAGGGGAAGGAAATGTTATACTTATGCATCTGAGTCACCTTCCACATCGAATCTCAAATAAGGGGAAGAACAGAAATCCTCTTCCCCTCTAGAATAGCCCAAAGTAGAACGGCCACACGGACGCGGATATGAGTGGCATGCATGCTCGGCAGGATGTAATCAGTGATGATCTACTACCAGATCCTTGCCTCAGGATGTAAGTCGGAGCACGCGATGCTCTGAGGAACCGCATTTTCTCCTCTGCTGTATTCCCATTTAGCCTCAAGTAGGCCAATCTTTTTCAGAATGACATCCAATAAAATCTTGCCCGATGTTAAGTCCTTCACTATCTGAGGGTAAGTATCGCAGGCCAGAGGAATATGCGGAATCTATAAGAGGGCCTTCAAAGCATGGTCGGAGGTGTCCAGTGTGACACCTCTCAGAAAAATGGTGGTGGCCTCCCTCTTTAGCAGATTTCCTAGAATTCCTTGACCTGATGTTCATTGATTTCCACCGGGTCGAATTCTACGAACTTCCACTGGTAGAAATTGAGTCTGTTATGTATTAGGTCCACATATTTCTCAGGTACGTTCAGCATCATCTCGTAGTGGAAGGTTTTCTTTTCCAATTTCTTTTATTGTTCTTGCGCTTCTTCATTGATAAAGGTGTCCAGATGAGTGCTCGGATGTTCAGGAAGAGGACGAGGCAAAGGATTGGCTTTCTCCTTGCCCTTACAACGCATCCTGAAAAAGACAAAAATAAAATACAACTCAGGAGAAATAGATAAAAATCACAAAATAGAGAGGAAATAGTCAAACGAAGCAGATTAGAGCCAATAAAGTTAACAAACACTCAATTGAGGAAAACATGTTCACAACAAGTGATATGCTCAACTAAAATGTATTTTTCCACAATCAAGGAACTTAAGTAACAGTGATGAAGATAAAATTGCATGTGTGGTTTAGAATTTCACAAATGAAATCTCGTTGCAAGTATAGTTCTAAACCAACAAGCAATTCCTTCAATCAAAAATTTGGTTGTCACAAGTAACAAACCCCAATAAAAATAACCGAAGCATTCAAACCTCGGTCGTCTCTCAAGGAATTTCAATGAAGTGTTCTTGTTATTGGCTATGAAGTATCTTTTGGGGTTTTTAGAATAATAGACAAGAAAAGTAAATGACAAAAGAAATAAACTAACAACTAGAAAAACTCTTGGCAAGGAGGGAGAATAGGAAGTCCTATCGTCATTATCATCATCAATTGTGACAAGAATTGTTCATTGCTCCACTTAGTTAACCTCTAACTATGAAGGAAAGTCAAGTGGATATAATCAACTTGAGTCCACAAGTCCTAGTCAAATCACAATGAAAGACTAGCTTTAGTGACATTCAAGTCAACTAGTAATTTCCAATTATCAATCAACAAAAGAGTATGATAACTCAAGAATCACCAATAACTCAACCAAAGCCAAGAGGAGAAAGATCTAACCCCCAACTAAAAGAAGCATTTCATCAAACACATAAAAGGTAATAAAGGTAAACAACATGAATTATAAGAATTAAAGAGAGATCTAACTACAAAGGCAAGAGATCAATAATGGAAAACCAAAGCAAACATGAAAAGACATAGAAATCATAAATTGCATTAAAAGGAAAATGGAGATCTACATAAGAATTCATAAAGCAAAAGGAAAATTGAAGTAAGAGAAGAAGTAGATCTAGATCTTAAAGAAGAGAACTAAAATCCTAATCTAGAGAGAGGAGACAACTTCTCTCTCTAGAAAACTAACTAAAGCATGATCCAAACTAAACTATGTGCTAATGTCCACTTGATCCCCCTTGAGTTCTACCTGTAATAGCCTCATAAATGAGTTGGATCTGGGCCTGGGAAGCCTAGAAATCGCCCTCAGCGGATTCACTTTAAGTGGGTCATGTGCGAGCACCGACGCATACGCATGGGTCACGCGTATGCGTCGATGACATTTTCTATCCATGCGTATGTGTCATGTCACGTGTACACATCGCCAAATGACTTCACTTTGCACGCGTGCGCGTCTGCTGCGCGTGCGCGTCGATCTCAGCATCCCAAATCCTTGTTTTTCCATGAGTTCTCCACTTGCATGCTTTTCCTCTTCATCCCTTTGATCCATTCCTAGCCTTTTCCAATATGAATTCACTAACAACATATCAAGGCATCTAGTGGAATCAAAGGTGAATTAATATTAACACATTAAAGGCCTAAACAGCATGTTTTCATATTTAAGCACAAATTAAGGGAGAATCACGAAACCATGCCATTTCATTGAATAAATGTGAGAAAAGGTGATAAAATCCCCTAAAATCAACACAAGATAAACCCTAAAAATGGGGTTTATCAACCTCCCCACACTTAAACCTAACATGTCCTCATGCTAGAATCAAGAAAGAAACAAAGGGTATCAACATTTATTCAATGAAAACTAGTTAGATGCATCCTATCTACATGCAACTATCTATATGAATGCAATTTCTTGGTCAAAACAAATCAATTCCCAAGAAAATATATATAAGCATAAGGGCTAAATGTATTAGCGATCAAATTAAATCCACAATTGAGTTGAGTTATTAAAGATTTTTACAAACTTGTAAGAAGAGATGATCATAGGTGGAGACATGTAATTGAGCAATCGAACCCTCACTGGATGTGTATTCGCTCTAGTCACTCAAGTGTATCAGGTTGATTCACTCAATTCTCTCCTAATCATGCTTTCCAAGATTTGTTTTTCTTCTAACAATCAACAATTATTTCATGCATGCATACAATTATCATGAGGACTTTCCCATAAGGTTGTAATGGGGCTAGGGTCAAGGTAGGGTTATATATATGGTTAAGTGGACTAGAATTTGAATCTTTGATTAACCTAGACTTCTCACCTAACCTATATAACAACCTATACAATTAAGTGCTAACCTAACTACCCATTCTTCACTTTTTTCACATATTCATGCATTTTCTTTTTACTTCACCACACATATGCATTGATTCTTATTGAACTTTACTTTGGGGCATTTTGTCCCTTTTTATTTCTTTCTTTTTCTTTTTCTTTCTTTTTCTATTTTTTTCTTTGTATATCTTTATTTTTTTCTTTTTTGCAACAAGGTATATATAAGAGTGTCAATGCATATGGTTTTATATTTAATTAACACATGAGTATGTACCCAATTCTCAATATTTTCAACAAAAACAAAACACCCTTTTACCCCAACCAATGTCCAAAGTTTCCCCACACTTGAATGATACACACACTTACTAGCCTAAGCTAATCAAAGATCCAAATTAAGGACTTTTATTGTTTTTTGCTTTAAGGCTTGTAATGTGCTAAATTAAAGAACAAAGTCGGTTAATCGTAGGCTCAAAGTTGGCTAACAATGGTTGATAAAAGGTAGGCTATTTGGGTATGTGAGCTAAACGAAATGATGGCCTCAATCATATAAATGCATGTATACACAAAATAAATGGACATATAGAATCAAACAAATCAAAGATCACATTCATAGAAGGAGAACAATGCACACAAGAAGGAAAATTAGTGGTTATAAGATGTAACCATGCAATTAGGCTCAAAACTCACAAAGTTTTGTGTTCTTAGCTCAAAGACATTATCCACAATGTATAGTTCAAGCAAGTTTTATGAAATTTTTTTCACTCAAATCAATTGGGATGTCAATGCCCTATTAAGAATGTTTTCCTTGGAAAATTTCATTATTTTACGAAGCTTATTGTATATATATGCAACAAAAAAAAACCCTAAAAGACCTAAAAATGAAATGCAAAAGTGTTGGGATTAGAACTTGTCACCCAAAAACGCCGACTGGTCGGACGACCTCCCCACACTTAAAAGTTTGCATCGTCCTCGGTGCATTCTAAGATGAGCAAGGTGGTATGGCGACTCTCCGAGTTGCTACTTTCAGCTGGTAGGTCGACCGGTTGCTGCATGTTTTTTTTTTCCACTTCCGTTTTTGCTTACGATAAACATCCTGAAAATAGAACACAAGAGAAGAAGACAAGTAAATGCAAAAGCAAGGAAGCATACAATATTGGAATGAGGTAAGTCACTAGAATGGAGTGAGTGAATTAGTGTGACATGGAAGAAAAGAGTGTGTGAGTTCTAAATTGCATGTGGTTCAGAACACACGCACACTAGCATAAAAAGCTTTGTCACAATTTACACAAAAGAAGCATGCACTTCACTTATTCTAGTGTGCTTGAAATACTTTAAAAGACTTGTAGGTTAGGTCAACCAAACAAGTAGTGAAGAAGCATAAAAGCATTCAAGCCAAAAATAACATATGGATGCATATGATCGAGAAACCCAATGCATTAAGACAAATGCACAACATCCATCAAGAAATTGCCTAATCAAAGAAAAGGATTCAAATCACATGGTGGCCAAATCATGCAATTCAAAAAGATTTAAGAAAATTGAGGGCAATTCTCATGTACCAGGTACTCACAAAATTAAGCATGAAGAGCTCAAAACCAATTGGTAATATAATCTCAATCAAAGAATCCAACAATGAGTATAAACACAATAATATTAGGATAACATCCTGTTTAATACTCAACAACAATAAACGGTAAGCAAGATTAACAATCCAACACATACAATGAAAAACAAAAATAAAACTAACTAAACAACTGACTAATTAAAAAAATGGTTTTAGATGATGTTTGGTAGTGTTGGATGATGAGTAAAGAGTGGAGAGAGAAGAGAAGAGGGAAATAAATGGAAAGAAAATGAGAAAAGAAGAGTGGTGAAACAGGGCAACCCACGCGTACACGTGGTGTGGCTCGTGCGCGTGGTGAGGTAAAATGGTGTCAACGCATACGCGTAGGTCACGCGTACGCGTGATTGGTTATTCAGAGGTGCGATGCGTATGCGTGGGTTGACGCATACGCGTGGGTAGGCTTGTGCGAAATGCACAATTTTCGCCCATAACTCACACAACTCTCGGGTTTGTTGTATGGAATGTGAAATTTTGTATCCACGTGTACGCGTGAGGGACGCGTGCGCGTGGATTGGTTGAAAAGCTAGGGGCACGCGTACGCGTGTTTAACGCGTACGCGTGGATGGTGCTCTGTTTTTCAAAAATTTTTCATGTTCTTGTACCAAACCAAGCATTCCAAACCTCTAAACAGCTACCAAAATACCATAAAACCTTATTCAACATACTAAACTATTAAATAAACTCAACAAAACCAAGCAAAACATGAAATCAAACTAATTTCTGCCAATATTTACAAAAGAGAAAAATGAAAAGATGTTACCATGGTGGGGGTGTCTCCCACGTAGCACTTTTATTTATTGTCCTTAAGTTGGACTTATGGGGAGCTCCTTGTCATGGTGGCTTGTGCTTGTATCCATCCTTGAACATCCACCAATGCTTGAATCTCCAATAAGCTCTATTCTTCAAAGATAATAACTCCAAGCCTTGATGGAGTTTTGCACAAGCTAAGGGCTCCCAAAATTGATCCTCATGTATGCCGGGATCCCAAATCTTGTTTTTACACCCGTCTTCAAGTTGATCATCATTAATCCATCCGGGTGGCAAGCAAGAGGAATTCTCAATGTAGTGCCAAACTCTCCTTCTAGACCCATCTAATTGAGCACTAGTCCAACCTTTGTATCTCATCTTCGATGCATCAACCATAACGAGTCTTGATTTGCAACGCCAACCACGAAACATCTTACTCTTACACTTCATCCCGTAAAGTGTCCTAAGTTGACCATCCGTTTCAAGCAAGCCATACTCAAGTGGGACAATAAAGCTAATAGAGATGAGTTTTACCCACTCAACTGAAAGAGTAGATGGTAACCTAGGTAAAGAAGCTTCCAAGGATCTTGACAAAGCGTATTCAACTCCCGTCCTTCTTTTTCTAAGGACTTCCACCTCTTCACAAGATTTCTTAAATTCAATCCTTTGTTCATCAAGGTTATCTAACCCTTTTCCCTTACTAAAACTATAATTGGGAGGATGAAAGAAGTTTATCTCCTCAACACTTTCAAATTCACCGGGAAAAGGTTCTTCAAGCTCAAAGAATTCTTCACCACTAAGATTGGATGCATGATCTTCATTGCCAAGGGAACTCACTTCTTGCTCTATCCCATCCAATTCTTCATATGGGATATGCCTTGGAGGTTGTGCACCTTCCTCCTTAACATCAATATCAATCTTCTTGGAGGGGTTTTCTTCAACTATATGTTCCCATGGAGGTTCTACATCTCCTAAGTCTTCAACCATTTCTTCCTTTTCTTCAACAATCATAGCTTTGTCCAATTGTTCTAACACAAAGTTACATTCCTCATCACCCACCGGAGCTTTCAAACTCTCCTTCATGCTATACTCTTCATTAGATTCTACATATGTAGCCATGGGAGTTCCTTGAGTATTCAAGTATTGGGAGGCCAACCGGTTCACCACCTCGTCCAAGGCGGCCGTGAAGTTTTGTACATCTCTTTTCATCTCCTCTTGCCCTTGAAGAAGAACACCAAGGATGCCACCCATTGGAGGTTGGGGTGGATGGAAGGGTTCATTATTTTGGAGGAAGGGTTCATAATAGAAAGGTGGTTCATCATAATAAGGATGTGGTGGTTCAACACTCTCCATTTGTTCTACTTGTTGCCCAACACACTCTAATCCATTATTCTCAAGTTGAGATTCTACAATCCCCTTCATACTCCCTTCTTCGGTTTCTCTTCCACAATCATCCTTGGACATGTGGTATGAATCCCATGAGTCTAACTTTTGACGGACGGTTGCTTGAAGCCATTCCATTATTTTCTTGAGACGATCCTTTGATTCTTGTTCCAAATTTCTAACATAAGTAGGATCATATTGCTCTTGGATTAATGGACATGGATATTCTTCCATGGAGGGTTGTGATGGAAGGTAGAATTCATCTTGAGGGTGAAAACTCACATCCATTGGAGGTGGTTCATTGATGAGCGGATAATTTATACGCTTTTTGGCATTGTTTTTAGTATGTTTTTAGTAGGATCTAGTTACTTTTAGGGATGTTTTCATTAGTTTTTATGTTAAATTCACATTTTTGGACTTTACTATGAGTTTGTGTGTTTTTCTATGATTTCAGGTATTTTCTGGCTGAAATTGAGGGACTTGAGCAAAAATTAGATTCAGAGGTTGAAGAAGGACTGCTGATGCTGTTGGATTCTGACCTCCCTGCACTCAAAGTGGATTTTCTGGAGCTACAGAACTTAAAATGGCAGGCTTCTAATTGCGTTGGAAAGTAGACATCCAGGGCTTTCCAGAAATGTATAATAGTCCATACTTTGGCCGAGTTTAGACGACGTAAAGGGGATTTGAACGCCAGTTCTACGCTGCTGTCTGGAGTTAAACGCCAGAAACAAGTCACAAACCAGAGTTGAACGCCAGAAATACGTTACAACCTGGCGTTCAACTCCAGAAAGAGCCTCTGCACGTGTAACATTCAAGCTCAGCCCAAGCACACACCAAGTGGGCCCCGGAAGTGGATTTATGCATCAATTACTTACTTCTGTAAACCCTAGTAGCTAGTTTATTATAAATAGGACCTTTTACTATTGTATTAGACATCTTTGGAATCATCTTTGGATCATCCTGGATTGTATTTTTGATCCTGTGATCACGTTAGAGGGCTGGCCTCTCGGCCATGCCTGAACCTTTCACTTATGTATTTTTAACGGTAGAGTTTCTACACTCCATAGATTAAGGTGTGGAGCTCTGCTGTTCCTCAAAGATTAATGCAAAGTACTACTGTCTTTCTATTCAATTCAACTTATTCCGCTTCTAAGATATCCATTCACACCCAAGAACATGATGAATGTGATGATTATGTGACGCTCATCATCATTCTCCCTTACGAACGCGTGCCTGACAAACAATTCCGTTCTACATGCAAAGAAGCTAGAATGAATATCTCTTGGATCTCTTAATCAGGATCTTCGAGGTATAAGTTAGAACCCATGGATGGCCATTCCTGAGGTCCGGAAAGTCTAAACCTTGTCTGTGGTATTCCGAGTAGGATCCGGGAAGGGATGGCTGTGACGTACTTCAAACTCGCGAGTGCTGGGCATAGTGGCAGACGCAAAAGGATAGTAAATCCTATTCCAGTATGATCGAGAACCTCAAATGATTAGCCGTGCCGTGACAGAGCATTTGGACCATTTTCAAAAGAGGAGGGGATTGTAGCCACTGACAATGGTGATGCCCTTGCATAAAGCTTGCCATGGAAAGGAGTAAGACTGATTGGATGAAGACAGCAGGAAAGCGGAGGTTCAGAGGAACAAATGCATCTCCATACGCTTATCTGAAATTCTCACAAGTGATTTACATAAGTGTTTCTATCTTTATTTTCTATTTATTTATTATTTATTTTCGAAAACCCCATTACTATTTTATATCCGCCTGACTGAGATTTACAAGGTGACCATAGCTTGCTTCATACCAACAATCTCCGTGGGATTCGACCCTTACTCACGTAAGGTATTACTTGGACGACCCAGTGCACTTGCTGGTTAGTTGTATCGAAGTTGTGACAAATTATGAATTGAGATTAGAGCACCAAGTTTTTGGAGCCATTACCAGAGATCACAATTTCGTGCACCAAGTTTTTGGCGCCGTTGTCGGGGATTGTTCGAGTTTGGACAACTGACGATTCATCTTGTTGCTCAGATTAGGTAATTTTCTTTTTGTTTTGTTTTCAAAAAATTTTTCAAAAATCTTTCAAAAATTTTTTTCTTGTTTTCGAAAAAAAAAATGTTTTCAAAAATATATTTTTCTTCAAAATTTTTAAGAATGAATTCCAGTGTTTCATGAAGCATGTTGAAGCCTAGCTGGCTGTAAAGCCATATCCAAACTCCTTTGGGATTGGTCTTCAACTAATTACCTCAATGGATGTAATTCCATTCTAAAGCTTGGCTGGCTATTAAGCCATGCCTGACCCTTTGATTGGAGCTTTAGACTAAAGAGCATAAGATTCCTGGAATTCATATTAAAAATTTTGGAATCCTTATTTTTCTTTTTCAAAATGATTTTCGAAAAAAAAAAATTAAAAGAAAATACAAAAAAAAATCATAAAATCAAAAAAATCAAAAATATTTTGTGTTTCTTGTTTGAGTCTTGAGTCCTGTTATAAGTTTGGTGTCAATTGCATGTGCATCTTGCATTTTTTCGAAAATTTCATGCATTTATAGTGTTCTTCATGATCTTCAAGTTGTTCTTGGTAAGTCTTCTTGTTTGATCTTTGCATTTGCATGTTTTGTGTCTTTTCTTGTTTTTCATATGCATTCTTGAATTCTTTATGTCTAAGCATTAAAGAATTCTAAGTTTGGTGTCTTGCATGTTTTCTTTGCATTAAAAATTTTTCAAAAATGTGTTCTTGATATTCATCATGATCTTCAGTGTTCTTGGTGTTCATCTTGACATTCATAGCATTCTTGCATGCATCACATGTTTTGATCTAAAATTCTTATGCATTGCATAATTTTCATGTTTTTCTCTCTCATCATTAAAAATTCAAAAATAAAAAAAAATATCTTTCCCTTTTTCTCTCTTAAAATTTCGAAAATTAGATTTGACTTTTTCACAAATTTTTTAAAATCTAGTTGTTTTTATGAGTCAAATCAAATTTTCAATTTGAAAATCTTATCTTTTTCAAAAATCTTTTTCAAAAATCAAATCTTTTTCATTTTTCTTAAGTTATTTTCGAAAATTCTAAAAATATTTTTCAAAAATCTTTCTCTTATTTTTATATCAAATTTTCGAAAATAACAATAACAATTAATGTTTTGATTCAAAAATTTCAAGTTTGTTACTTGCTTGTTAAGAAAGATTCAAACTTTAAGTTCTAGAATCATATCTTGTGATTTCTTGTGAATCAAGTCATTAATTGAGATTTTAAAAATCAAATCTTTTTCAAAAACTAATTTCTATCATATCTTTTCAAAAATATCTTCTTATCTTATCTTTTTCAAAATTTGTTTCAACTAACTAACTAACTTTTTGTTTGTTTCTTATCTTTTTCAAAACCACCTAACTAACTCTTTCTCTCTCATTTTCGAAAATATCTTCCCCCTTTTTCAAAAATTTCTTTTTAATTAACCAATTATTTTAATTTTTTATTTTAATTTTCGAAAATTACTAACCTTTTTCAAAAACTATTTTCGAAAATCACTAACTCTTTTTAAAAATAATTTTCGAAAATTCTCTTCCTCTCTCATCTCCTTCTATTTATTTATTCATCTACTAACACTCCTCTTCATCTCACATCTCTGCTCCTATCATCACCTTTGTGTTTGGATTATCCATTCTTTTCTTCCACTCACACAGGGACCTCTATACTGTGGTATAAAGAATCCCTATTATTATTATTATTATTTTTCTGTGCCCTCTTCTTTGTCATATGAGCAGGAGCAAAGACAAGAATATTCTTGTTGAAGCAGATCCAGAACCTGAAAGGACTCTGAAGAGAAAACTAAGAGAAGCTAAATTACAACAATCCAGAGATAACCTTACAGAAATTTTCGAACAAGAAGAGGAGATGGCAGCCGAAAATAATAATAATGCAAGGAGGATTCTCGGTGACTTTACTGCACCTAATTCCAATTTACATGGAAGAAGCATCTCCATCCCTACCATTGGAGCAAACAATTTTGAGCTGAAACCTCAGCTAGTTTCTCTGATACAGCAGAACTGCAAGTTTCATGGACTTCCATCTGAAGATCATTTTCAGTTCTTAACTGAATTCTTGCAGATATATGATACTGTTAAGACTAATGGAGTAGATCCTGAAGTCTACAGGCTTATGCTTTTCCCTTTTGCTGTAAGAGACAGAGCTAGAATATGGATGGACTCTCAACCCAAAGACAGCCTGAACTCTTGGGATAAGCTGGTCACGGCTTTCTTAGCCAAGTTCTTTCCTCCTCAAAAGCTGAGCAAGCTTAGAACTGATGTTCAAACCTTCAGACAAAAAGAAGGTGAATCACTCAATGAAGCTTGGGAAAGATACAAGCAGCTGACCAAAAAGTGTCCTTCTGACATGCTTTCAGAATGGACCATCCTGGATATATTCTATGATGATTTATCTAAACTATCAAAGATGTCATTGGACACTTCTGCAGGTGGATCCATTCACCTAAAGAAAACGCCTGCAGAAGCTCAAGAACTCATTGACATGGTTGCTAATAACCAGTTCATGTACACTTCTGAGAGGAACCCTGTGAGTACTTGGACGCCTATGAAGAAGGGAGTTCTTGAAATTGATACTCTGAATGCCATATTGGCTTAGAACAAAATATTGACTCAGCAAGTCAATATGATTTCTCAGAGTCTGAATGGAATGCAAGCTGCATCCAACAGTACTCAAGAGGCATCTTCTGAAGAAGAAGCTTATGATCCTGAGAACCCTGCAATAGCAGAGTTAAATTACATGGGTGAACCATATGGAAACACCTACAATCCATCATCGAGAAATCACCCAAATCTTTCATGGAAGGATCAAAAGCCTCAACAAGGCTTTAATAATGGTGGAAGAAACAGGTTTAGCAATAGCAAGCCTTTTCCATCATCCACTCAGCAACAGACAGAGAACTCTGAATAAAATACTTTTAATTTAGCAAACTTAGTCTCTGATCTATCCAAGGCCACTGCAAGTTTCATGAATGAAACAAGGTCTTCCATTAGAAATTTGGAAGCACAAGTGGGCCAGCTGAGTAAAAGGATCACTGAAATCCCTCCTAATACTCTCCCAAGCAATACAGAAGAGAATCCAAAAGGAGAGTGCAAGGCCATTGAATTAATTACCATGGCCGAACCCACAAGAGAGGAGAAGGACGTGAATCCCAAGGAGGAAGACCTCCTGGGACGTCCAGTGATCAATAAGGAGCTTCTCTCTGAGGAACCTAAGGAATCTGAGACTCATCTAGAGACCATAGAGATTCCATTCAACCTCCTTATGCCATTCATGAGCTCTGATGAGTATTCCTCCTCTGAAGAGAATGAGGATGTTACTGAAGAGCAAGCTGCCAAGTTCCTTGGTGCAATCATGAAGCTAAATGCCAAATTATTTGGCATTGATACTTGGGAAGATGAACCTCCCTTGTTCACCAATGAACTAAGTGATCTGGATCAACTGACATTGCCTCAGAAGAAACAGGATCCTGGAAAGTTCATAATACCTTGTACTATAGGCACCATGATCTTTAAGGCTCTGTGTGACCTTGGTTCAGGGA
Organism: Arachis ipaensis; assembly: GCF_059453495.1. Classification (NCBI taxonomy): domain Eukaryota; kingdom Viridiplantae; phylum Streptophyta; class Magnoliopsida; order Fabales; family Fabaceae; genus Arachis; species Arachis ipaensis. Next base: position 63,747,432 of record NC_142439.1, on the reverse strand, counting down.
TAAACCTCATGCCCCTCTCTGTAATAGAGAAACTGGGAATCTATGGGGTACAAGCTGCTAAAATCTCATTAGAGATGGCAGACAATTCAAGAAAACAGGCTTATGGACAAGTAGAGGACGTGTTAGTAAAGGTTGAAGGCCTTTACATCCTTGCTGATTTCATAGTCCTGGAAACTAGAAAGGAAGAGGAGGAATCCATCATCCTAGGAAGACCTTTCCTAGCCACAGCAAGAGCTGTGATTGATGTGGACAGAGGAGAATTGATCATTCAATTAAATAAGGACAACCTTGTGTTTATAACTCAAGGATCTCTCTCTGCATCCATGGAGAGGAAGCAGAAAAAGCTTCTCTCAAAGCAGAGTCAACCAAAGCCCCCACAGTCAAACTCTAAGTTTGGTGTTGGGAGGCCACAACCAAACTCTAAGTTTGGTGTCAAACCCCCATATCCAAACTCTAAGTTTGGTGTTGGGAGGTCTCAACAAAGCTCTGCACATCTGTGAGGCTCCATGGAAGCCCACTGTCAAGCTATTGACATTAAAGAAGCACTTGTTAGGAGGCAACCCAATGTTTAATTATCTAATTTTATTTTTGTTTTTCATGTTTTATTAGGTTCATGCTCATATGGAGTCACAAAATAAATATAAAAATTGAAAACGGAATCAAAAACAGCAGAAGAAAAATCACACCCTGGAAGAAGACCTTACTGGCGTTTAAACGCCAGTAAGAAGCATGTTTTGGGCGTTCAATGCCAGAATAGAGCATGGTTCTGGCGCTGAACGCCAAAAATGGGCAGCATATGGGCGTTTGAATGCCAGAAATGCACCCTGGAGGAGAGCTGGCACTGAACGCCCAGAACAAGCATGCTTCTGGCATTTAACGCCAGAAATAGGCTACAAATGGGCGTTCAACGCCCAGAACAAGCACCAACCTGGCGCTGAACACCCAGAGTTGTGTGCAAGGGCATTTTACATGCCTAATTTGGTGCAAGGTTGTAAATCCTTGAACACCTCAGGATCTGTGGACCCCACAGGATCACCTCAGGATCTGTGGACCCCACAGGATCACCTCAGGATTTGTGGACCCCACAGGATCCCCACCTACCTCCACTCACTTCTTCTCACCCCTCTTTCACACAATCCCATAAACACTCTTCCCCAAAACCCTTCACCACTCACATCCATCCACTCTTCCCCATAAACCTACCTCATAAACTCCACCTACCTTCAAAATTCAAAATCAATTTCCCACCCAAACCCACCCTAAATGGCCGAACCTTAACCCCCCTCCCTTCCCTATATAAAGCCTTCCATTCTTCCTCATTTTCACACAACACAACCCTCTCTTCTCTTCTTGGCCGAAACACACCTCTCCCCTCTTCTCCATCTTTTCTTCTTCTTCTTCTTCTTCATCTTTTCTTTCTTCTCTTGCTCGAGGGTGAGCAAAATTCTAAGTTTGGTGTGGTAAAAGCATAAGCTTTTTGTTTTTCCATTACCATTGATGGCACCTAAGACCGGAGAATCCTCTAGAAAAGGGAAAGGGAAGACAAAAGCTTCCACCTCCGAGTCATGGGAGATGGAAAGGTTCATCTCCAAAGCCCATCAAGACCACTTCTATGATGTTGTGGCCAAGAAGAAGGTGATCCCCGAGGTCCCTTTCAAACTCAAAAGAAATGAGTATCCGGAGATCCGACATGAAATTCAAAGAAGAGGTTGGGAAGTTCTAACAAACCCCATCCAACGAGTCGGCATCCTAATGGTTCAAGAGTTCTATGCTAATGCATGGATCACTAGGAACCATGATCAAAGTAAGAACCCGAACCCAAAGAATTATCTCAACATGGTTCGGGGGAAATACTTAGATTTTAGTCCGGAAAATGTGAGGTTGGCGTTCAACTTGCCAAACATGGAAGAGAACGCACGCCCCTACACAAGGAGAGTCAACTTTGATCAAAGGTTGGACCAAGTCCTCATGGACATATGTGTAGAAGGAGCTCAATGGAAGATTGACTCAAAAGGCAAACCGGTTCAACTAAGAAGACTGGACCTTAAGCCTGTAGCTAGAGGATGGTTGGAGTTCATTCAATGCTCAATCATTCCCACTAGCAACCGGTCTGAAGTTACTATAGATCGGGCCATCATGATCCATAGCATCATGATTGGAGAAGAGGTGGAAGTTCATGAGATTATACCTCAAGAACTCTACAAGGTGGCTAACAAGTCCTCCACTATGGCTAGGTTTGCCTTTCCTCACCTCATTTGCCACCTATGCAATTCGGCTGGGATTGACATAGAGGGAGATATCCTCATTAAAGAGGACAAGCCCATCACTAAGAAAAAGATGGAGCAAGCAAGAGAGCCCATTCATGGAGCTCAAGAGGCGCATGAAGCTCATCACCATGAGATCCCGGAAATGCCTCAAATGCATTTTCCTCCACAAAACTATTGGGAGCAAATCAACACCTCCCTAGGAGAACTAAGCTCCAACATAGGACAATTAAGGGTGGAACATCAAGAGCACTCCATCATCCTTCATGAAATTAGAGAAGATCAAAAAGCAATGAGGGAGGAGCAACAAAGGCAAGGAAGAGACATAGAAGAGCTCAAGGACATCATTGGTTCCTCAAGAAGGAAACGCCACCATCACTAAGGTGGACTCATTCCTTGTTCTTACTTTCTCTGTTTTTCGTTTCTCTATGTTAAGTGCTTATCCATATTTGTGTCTTCATTACATGATCATTAGTAGTTAGTAACTTTGTCTTAAAGTTATGAATATCCTATGAATCCATCACCTCTCTTAAATGAAAAATGTTTTAATTCAAAAGAACAAGAAGTACATGAGTTCTGAATGTATGCTTGAACAGTGCATATGTCTTTTGAAGTTGTTGTTTAAGAATGTTAAATATGTTGGCTCTTGAAAGAATGATGACAAGGAGACATGTTATTTGATAATCTGAAAAATCATAAAAATGATTCTTGAAGCAAGAAGAAGCAGCAAAAAACAAAGCTTGCAAAAAAAATAGCGAAAAAAAAAGAGAAAAAGCAAGCAGAAAAAGCCAATAACCCTTAAAACCAAAAGGCAAGGGCAAATAAAAAGGATCCCAAGGCTTTGAGCATCAGTGGATAGGAGGGCCTAAAGGAATAAAATCCCGGTCTAAGCGGCTAAACCAAGCTGTCCCTAACCATGTGCTTGTGGCGTGTAGGTGTCAAGTGAAAACTTGAGACTGAGCGGTTAAAGTCAAGGTCCAAAGCAAAAAAAAAAAAAAGAGTGTGCTTAAGAACCCTGGACACCTCTAATTGGGGACTTTAGCAAAGCTGAGTCACAATCTGAAAAGGTTCACCCAATTATGTGTCTGTGGCATTTATGTATCCGGTGGTAATACTGGAAAACAAAGTGCTTAGGGCCACGGCCAAGACTCATAAAATAGCTGTGTTCAAGAATCATCATACTGAACTAGGAGAGTCAATAACACTATCTAAACTCTGAGTTCCTATAGAAGCCAATCATTCTGAACTTCAATGAATAAAGTGAGATGCCAAAACTATTCAAGAGGCAAAAAGCTCTAAGTCCCGCTCATTTAATTGGAGCTATGTTTCATTGATAGTTTAGAATTTATAGTATATTCTCTTCTTTTTATCCTATTTGATTTTCAGTTGCTTGGCGACAAGCAACAATTTAAGTTTGGTGTTGTGATGAGCGGATAATTTATACGCTTTTTGGCATTGTTTTTAGTATGTTTTTAGTAGGATCTAGTTACTTTTAGGGATGTTTTCATTAGTTTTTATGTTAAATTCACATTTCTGGACTTTACTATGAGTTTGTGTGTTTTTCTGTGATTTCAGGTATTTTCTGGCTGAAATTGAGGGACTTGAGCAAAAATCAGATTCAGAGGTTGAAGAAGGACTGCTGATGCTGTTGGATTCTGACCTCCCTGCACTCAAAGTGGATTTTCTGGAGCTACCGAACTCAAAATGGCGCGCTTCCAATTGTGTTGGAAAGTAGACATCCAGGGCTTTCCAGCAATGTATAATAGTCCATACTTTGGCCGAGTTTAGACGACGTAAAAGGGTGTTGAACGCCAGTTCTACGCTGCTGTCTGGAGTTAAACGCCAGAAACAAGTCACAAACCAGAGTTGAACGCCAGAAATACGTTACAACCTGGCGTTCAACTCCAGAAAGAGCCTCTTCACGTGTAACATTCAAGCTCAGCCCAAGCACACACCAAGTGGGCCCCGGAAGTGGATTTATGCATCAATTACTTACTTCTGTAAACCCTAGTAGCTAGTTTATTATAAATAGGACATTTTACTATTGTATTAGACATCTTTGGAATCATCTTTGGATCATCCTGGATTGTATTTTTGATCCTGTGATCACGTTTGAGGGCTGGCCTCTCGGCCATGCCTGAACCTTTCACTTATGTATTTTTAACGGTAGAGTTTCTACACTCCATAGATTAAGGTGTGGAGCTCTGCTGTTCCTCAAAGATTAATGCAAAGTACTACTGTCTTTCTATTCAATTCAACTTATTCCGCTTCTAAGATATCCATTCGCACCCAAGAACATGATGAATGTGATGATTATGTGACGCTCATCATCATTCTCCCTTACGAACGCGTGCTTGACAAACACTTCCGTTCTACATGCAAACAAGCTAGAATGAATATCTCTTGGATCTCTTAATCAGGATTTTCGTGGTTTAAGTTGGAACCCATGGATGGCCATTCCTGAGGTCCGGAAATTCTAAACCTTGTATGTGGTATTCCGAGTAGGATCCGGGAAGGGATGGCTGTGACGTACTTCAAACTCGCGAGTGCTGGGCATAGTGACAGACGCAAAAGGATAGTAAATCCTATTCCAGTATGATCGAAAACCTCAAATGATTAGCCGTGTCATGACAGAGCATTTGGACCATTTTCAAAAGAGGAGGGGATTGTAGCCACTGACAACGGTGATGCCCTTGCATAAAGCTTGCCATGGAAAGGAGTAAGACTGATTGGATGAAGACAGCAGGAAAGCGGAGGTTCAGAGGAACGAATGCATCTCCATACGCTTATCTGAAATTCTCACCAGTGATTTACATAAGTGTTTCTATCTTTATTTTCTATTTATTTATTATTTATTTTCGAAAACCCCATTACTATTTTATATCCGCCTGACTGAGATTTACAAGGTGACCATAGCTTGCTTCATACCAACAATCTCCGTGGGATTCGACCCTTACTCACGTAAGGTATTACTTGGACGACCTAGTGCACTTGCTGGTTAGTTGTATCGAAGTTGTGACAAATTATGAATTGAGATTAGAGCACCAAGTTTTTGGAGCCATTACCAGAGATCACAATTTCGTGCACCATTCATCTTGGTAATGGTATGAAGGAGGTGGTTCTTGGAAGTCTTGAGGTTGGAATGGTGGTGGTTCTATATGTGGCTCATATGGCTCAAAAGGTGGTTGGTATGGTGGATATGGATTAGGGTCATATGGAGGTGTTTGGTGAAAAGGGGCTTGTGAGTATGGTTGAGGGTTATGTTGAGGATATGGCTCATAGGCATATGGTGGTGGTTCTTGAAAGTCACAAGGAGATTTACCACAGCCATTTGATTGGTATGCATCATAGAATGGCTCTTGTTCATAGTGTATTGGTAGAGGTTGTTGCCATGAGGATTGATCATACACATATGGCTCCTCCCACCTTTGAGTGTTCCATCCTTGATACACATCCTCATTGAAGCTTCCATTTCTTACAACATAGTTAGAACCAAAGTCATAGCCAAAGTGAGAATTCATAATGAAAATAGAAAATAAGAAACAAAAGCTAACAAGAAACAATGAAACGAAGTTCTAAAACTAGCAAAAACTAACAAGCAATCCAAAAATCAAGCTATTCACAATATTAACATATGTACAGTAACCAATAACATAACACCGTTGCAATTCCCCGGCAACGGCACCATTTTGATGCAGACAATATTGCATGTGTGGTTTAGAATTTCACAAATGAAATCTTGTTGCAAGTATAGTTCTAAACCAACAAATAATTCCTTCAATCAAAAATTTGGTTGTCGCAAGTAACAAACCCCAATAAAAATAACCGAAGCATTCAAACCTCGGGTCGTCTCTCAAGGAATTGCAATGAAGTGTTCTCGTTATTTGCTATGAAGTATCTTTTGGGGTTTTTAGAATAATAGACAAGAAAAGTAAATGGCAAAAGAAATAAACTAACAACTAGAAAAGCTATTAGCAAGGAGTGAGAATGGGAAGTCCTATCCTCATTATCATCATCAATTGTGACAAGAATTGTTCAGTGCTCCACTTAGTTAACCTCTAACTATGAAGGAAACTCAAGTGGATATAATCAACTTGAGTCCACAAGTCCTAGTCAAATCACAATGAAAGACTAGCTTTAGTGACATTTAAGTCAACTAGAAATTTCCAATTATCAATCAACAAAAGAGTTTGATAACTCAAGAATCACCAATTACTCAACCAAAGTCAAGAGGAGAAAGATCTAACTCACAACTAAAAGAAGCATTTCATCAAAAACATAAAAGAAAATAAAGGTAAACAACATGAATTGCAAGAATTAAAGAGAGATTTAAATACAAAGGCAAGAGATCAATAATGGAAAACCAAAGCAAACATGAAAAGACATGGAAATCATAAATTGCATTGAAAGGAAAATGGAGATCTACATAAGAATTCATAAATCAAAAGGAAAATTGAAGCATTAAGAGGAGAAGTAGATTTAGATCTAAAAGAAGAGAACTAAAACCCTAATCTAGAGAGAGGAGACAACTTCTCTCTCTAGAAAACTAACTAAAGCATGATCCAAACTAAACTATGTGCTAATGTCCACCTGATCCCCCTTGAGTTTTGCCTGTAATAGCCTCAGAAATGAGTTGGATCTGGGCCTGGGAAGCCCAGAAATCACCCCCAGCGGATTCACTTTAAGTGGGTCACACGTACACGTCGATGGCATTTTCTATCCATGCATACGCGTCATGTCACGCGTGCGCGTCGCCATGCGACTTCACTTTCCACGCGTGCGTGTCGATCTCAGCATCCCAAATCCTTGTTTCTCCATGAGTTCTCCACTTGCATGCTTTTCCTCTTCATCCCTTTGATCTATTCCTAGCCTGTTCTAATCTAAATTGACTAACAACATATCAAGGCATCTAGTGGAATCAAAGGTGAATTAATATTAACACATTAAAGGCCTGAAAAGCATGTTTTCACATTTAAGCACAAATTAAGGGAGAATCACGAAACCATGCCATTTCATTGAATAAATGTCAGAAAAGGTGATAAAATCCCCTAAAATCAACACAAGATAAACCCTAAAAATGGGGCTTATCAAACAGTTAAATGAAATGAACCATAATTAAAGCACAAATAACTTAGGTATAGCAATGTAAGTGAATTGAATCAAGAGAAATTAGTTATTGCCATTGTGCCTTGTAATTGGAAGAATTATTCAAAATCGGCGCAAAGACAATAATCAATTCATCAATGAAAGCATGTACTTACTCATGTTAAAAAGATAAGAAGTAATCACATACATATAACTCTTGTTCAAAGCAATAATAGATGAAAAATCAGATTGCATTGCTCAAAAAAGAATTTCAAAGAACAAGTTGTGGTATATGATCATTTATGTTCAAGAACATATGAGCAAGTAATTCAGTCAATTCACTAACAAGCACGGTATGCACTGCTGTAAATGCACCCAACAGATTTCAAAATTTGTAAGTTTAAAGCCAGTTTGGTGTTTAAGCAGGAACAACATTGAGTGTATAATCAAATTTCAAAAATAATCTTCATCCAAAATTACTGAAAACTGCACAGTTACTAATATAATTCCTAAGGAAAATAAAATTTAAAACAGATGTTGGCCAAACATAGGAATTGAACAAAAATTGTCACTCAGGCAATCTATCAAGTATGGTGTATAGAGTTCACAAACAGCAATCTCAGTACAATGTAGCAGTCAAGCAACCCAAAAAATTCAATCAGCCAAAGCATACATTCAATTCAAAACACAGAAATCATCTAACCTAACCTAACCAAACTTCTAAAAATAGAATTAAAAAGCAGTTAAAGACAAAAAAAGAAAATGGAACAGGGGCAGGGAGAAGGAAAGAAATGGAACTTGCGTTGATGAAGGAAGGAAGAAGAATGTGGGGCGAGGTGGAGAGGGGGGTCGTAGCGGCACAAAAGTCCACCACTGCTAGTGGCTCGTCAGATAGGAAGGCGCGAACGGAGACTTAGCACGGGCCCTAGTTGCTGTTGTGGATAGGGGTACTTTGCGCATAGACAGGTAATAGGGGAGAAATGGAAAAGAAAGAGAAGAAGGAAGGGAGAGATGGTGGGCAACGGTGGTCTCCGGGGTCATTTCGGACGGGGGTTGGTGATTGGTGGTGGTCTGGGAGGCTGAGTTAAAGGGTTGGAGATGGTTGGGGTTCAGAGAAAAGAAGAAGAAGAAAGAAAGGGCTTTGGGTGGGTATCTGAAGCGCAATAGTATACCCTTTCGAATTAACGTTCGAAAAGTGACCTGTGCATATGTACAAGGTAGTGTGCGGACGCACACTAGAGAGGGGTATGCGCGCGCACAGCATCGTGCAGGCGCTGCGAACAGAACAGATAGCAAGACCTGTGCGTGCACACAAGATCCTATGCAGGCGCACAGAAGAGAAAAAGATGGGGCTGTTCCCACGCACAAGGGGTGCGTGTGCTGCAAGCAGAGGGGTCGTCAAAAGCTGTGCGTGCGCACCAACCTATGCGCACGCACAGGGAAGCTCTTTCTCTTTTTTTTTTTTGAAGAACAGGGTGAAGTGTGCGTACGCACGCATTATGTGCAGACGCACAGGGAGAAAGGAGGGTGGTGTACACGCACACAAGTCATGCGAGTGCTGTGGGCAAAGTGGGTGTTTAGGAGTGTGGGTGCGCACAGTACTGTGCGTATGCACAGGGACAAAAAAATAGGGGAAGTGTGCTGATGTGTGAGGATTATCGTCGGAGTAGAACTTCTCAATGAAATCCGCGTTGGTAGTATAGCTTCTATCCAACAACAACCCCCGAGTATCAAATTTAGAAGGGATTTGGTTATCACAAGTTCAACCCCAATAAAAATAACCGAAGTATTCAAATCTCGGGTCATCTCACAAGGAATGGGCAAACATGTGCTTCAACATTGGTTAGAATTCCGGGGTTGTAAGTTATGTGCAAGAAAATAAATGGGAATCTTAACTAGCAAGCAATCTTACAATGCAAGCAACTAATTCAAATAACTAAGCAAGACATGAGCAATTCCAAACTAACAAAGTAACATCCAGTATGATTCTATTCTAAACTAAACAAGTAACTATAACTAAGTCAAGTAATTAAGAATTTGGATTTTCAAATAGGAATGATAAAAGCAACTCTTGGCTAGGCATGGAAATTGGGGTCACCATCCATGTCTAATAATCATATCTTGACAATTATGAGGAACCAAACTCATTAAGTCTACTTCTATACTTGAAGTACGTCAAATGGTTTGGTCAACATCAACCCATAAGTTCTAACCTCACTACTAATTGATTTAATAGAAGGTTAGCGTCAATGGCTATCAAATTGACCACTAAGGGCTCCCAAATCATCAAATCCATTAGACCCAATGACTCAAGTTTACCCAATTTCCTTAGCCTAGACCAAGAGTAAAGAGAACTACTCTATAATCAAAGTAAACAATTCATCGAACACATGGTAAGCATTAATAAAAGACATGTTCAAATTACAATCAAATTGAAATCACAAGTACCCACTAATAATTATCAACATACAATTATCCAAATAACACAATTAATCATAGAAATCATCAATATAACATCAACAAGTCAAGATTCACAACATTCATGAAATGGGTATAAAATGATAATTGACAAGAATTCATAAAACTATCACAAGATCTAAGCAAATTATACCAAGGAATTCAAATTGAACAATTAAAACTAGTAATTAACAAGATCCAATTCAGAATTCAATAAGGAAAGATCAAATTAAAACTATATCTAGAGAGGAACAAGGGTTTCTCTCTCTAGAAGAACAAAGAACCAAAAACTAGCTAAAATTGTGTCTTCATGTAAAATGATTGATCCCCCCTTTCTCCCTAGCATCCTTGGGTCTTTTCCATGCAGAAACAGCTTGAATTTGGACCTGATGAGCCTCAGAAATTTCCAGGCACTATTTCCTTTAATGATGTCACGTGCAGCTTCCCGCGCGTGCGCGCCGATTGCTTTTGTGATCCATGCGTGCGTGCTAAGTGCGCGTGCGCATCGATAGGAATCCTCTGATCCACATGGATGCGTCCATCCTTGCGCGCCGCTTCCAGCCATCCTCATCCACACGTGCGCGCCAATGCTGATTTTCCCAAAATTCAAATCTTCATGTTCCTCCCTTTTGTGCATGCTTTCTTTCTCTCTTCTAGGCCATTCCTACCATATAATTCCTGAAATCACTCAACAAATACATCACGGCATCAAATGGTAATAGAAGAGGATTAAAATATGGCAATTTTAAGGCAAAATAAGCATTTTTTTCATCATGGAGTAATATTAGGAAGTGAACACAAAACCATGCATTTCTTGTGAATAAGTGCGAGAAATATCGACAAAACCCCCCAAATTCTACACAATATAAACCACAAAATTGGGGTTTATCAAATCTCCCCACACTTAAACCAAGCATGTCCTCATGCTTAGGTTAAAAAGACTAAAGATCATGGTGAGAAAAGGTTTGTGAAATGCAAACTACCTAAGTGAATGCATGCAACTAATGTAAAATCATCTACCTACTTGGTCAAGGGCAAATCTATCCTCCAAGTACACATGTGAACATATGGGGTGAAAATAGTATGTAGCTCATGAATCCTACCAAATTGAACATCACTAAGGAGTGCATATAACTTGCTAGATGAACGCTTGTGAAAGCCGGGAACAAAGAATTGAGCATCGAACCCTCACCGGAAGTGTATCCGCTTTATTCTCTCAAGTGTATAGGGTTCGTCACTCAATCCTCTCCTAATCATGCTTTCCAAGATTTGTCTTTCATCTAACAATCAATAATTACTTAATGCATGCTTACAAGTATCATGAGGTCTTATCCATGGGTTGTAATGGGGCTAGGGTGAAGGTAAGGATGTATATGGCCAAGTGAGCTTAAAATTTGAGTCCTTGATTAACCTAGGATCCCACTAGACACATAGAACAACCTATACAACTATAATACATTACCTAGCTACCCTTGAGTTTCACTTTTTGCATACTCATGCATTCTTTTCAATTCACATTCCATATGCATTATTTTTATAACTTTGTCTTGGGGTTTCTTTGTCTCCTTTTATTGCTTTTTTTTTTCGATCCCCTTTTCTTGGGGCCTTGTGTACAAAAATTTCAATGCATATAGTTCGATCATTCAATACATGAGTATGTTCCCAAATTCTAGAATTTTCAATTACACTACAATTACACACCTATATATCTACCCAAATTTTCCAAGTATACCCTCCTAATTGAATGATACACATCCTAACTTACATAAGCTAATCAAGGATCCAAATGTAGGGACATTCATGGTTTTTAGCTTAGGGTTGTTGATGTGCTCTTATTTAAGAACAAAAAGGGTTTATCATGGGCTCAAAATTGGTTAGCAATGGTAGATAAAAGGGTTAAGGCCATTTGGAAAAGTGACTATTGAAATAATGGCCTCAATCATGTAAATTCATTCATACACAAAGTAATGGACATATAGAATCAGACAAAGCAAGGATCACAATTATAGAGAGAGAGATATGCACACAAGAATGGGAAATAATGGTTAGATGATGTAACCATGCAATAGGCTCAAAACTTACATGCTTGTGTTCTTAGCTCAATCACTATGTTCCAAAATACATTCTTAAAAGTAAGTTTACTGCAAAAAAATTTTCAAAATTTGGTAGGGTACCCCAAAACACAGTTTCATGGGGAAGAAGTTATTGTTTTGACCGAGCAACTCTATAGAAACTAACTATCATGTAAGGAGTATTTACAAGTAAAACTAACTACACATGCAATGTACTAACAATGTACTAACTACTAAGCAAAAGATAAATCCATGGGTATTGAAAGGAAGAGATTGTTACCCATGGAGATTGGTCGAACGACCTCCCCACACTTAGAATTTAGCACGGTCCTCCGTGCTACGAACAATGTGCAAAGGGCAGTCGGCACTGGAACCGTCACTATCCTCTCCTTCAGAGCTCCCATCACTTGGGTTTGAGGTGGATGTGAATATTTCGGGTTCCTCTATGCTAGGGGTAACACAACGCAGAAGCTTCTTGATGTAAGTGTATCAGCGTTGATTGCGCCGCTCATATCTATCAAGCTTCCGGTGTAGATCTTCTATCCTTTGAAGTGTGGATCTTTGCCGTGGTGGTGATGATGAAGTGGAAGGAATAGTAGATGGGAGGGCTATGTCAAGGCTTGGGTTGTTCATGGGAAGATGTAAGTATTTGCCGCTTGGGACCACATTGCCCTTAGCCGGAACTATAATCTTCCTGTCCTTGACTTCCCAAGGAACACCCGCAGCAGCAACTAAATCAGATACCAATGCTGGAAATGGCAAATTATCCCGGGCGTAGACTTGACTCATTGCTTGCTTGACAAGAAACAGAATGTTCACCGGCCTTTCCGTGAGAACACACCAAACAAAAGGCGAGATCCACCGTGAAGGACGACTTGTGGGTGCTAGGTAGCACATAGTGGGATAGGATCTGGGCCCAAGCTCTAGCTTCTATAGTGAGGAAGCGAGCGTCAATGCTCTTGGGCCTCATCCGGAGTTGACCATGGATCCAAAATGCCTCTGGTTCAGCAATGACTTGGAGGATCGAGTCCCAATCAAATCCAAACTTCTCTCGCTGACGTAAGACTTCTTGGTAGCCATCCATGTCACTTGGTACCGGTAGAACATTAAGCACTTGCTGAATAGCCTCTTCTGAACCGAGACTTGCTTCCGGCGCATGTATATCGATTGAAGAGAGGAGAGATGGTAGTTAGTGTAGAATTCTTCCACCCAAGAGAGGTTGATCTCCCTTGGTTTTCTCAAAAGAAACTCCATCCTCGCCGTTCAATGCTGGGTAGAATACAAGGAGCAACCTTGTCCGGCGGAGCAAGTAGATGCTCAGGATGATAGTTCCGTACAGCTATGGAGGGGAACATAAGTTCACAGAAGCGGTTGGGGAACCTTGAAGAATCTTTTGTCATTTTGCTATTTTCATTCTCATCAATAGGAGCGGGTGTCTTCGCCTTCTTAGTTAGGGGTCTAGTTCCCAATGAAGAGTGCGCCTTAAAAGTTGATCTTTGGGGTTCCCTCTTTACGGCCGGTTTCCTTGGAGCTTTCTCCTTGCCTTTCTTGGTGGCCATCTTGAAAAAGGAAGGGAAATAGGAAGACATTAAACCCAAAGAATCATTTTAACAAAAGCATGCAAGTGAAGGATAGTGCCCGAAAAAAATCTTGCAACAAAGTAATCATAAAGACATGGGTCACAACACTTGGCATGGGATGCAAGAGGAAGTAAAGCATGCAATGGCATGAGAGGAGTAATCTCAAGCATCCATAACAAAGAGCATGTCATGTTCAATGAGTATCTAATCAACAAGCAAAGTGGACTCAATGCGTATAGAAGACAACAAGTGAATGAGGAGAAGCACCCAATTGAAAGTACATTATTAAAAGAAACCAAAATGGCATTCATGCATTTCCTCGAACACGTGGCAAGCAATTATCAAGCAAAGAGCAATTATGAGATACTCAATCAATTTAAAGCCCAAAATGAAACATCAATCATCACATAAACATCACATATTGGCAAAGATAAGGGAAAAAAATGACAAAAGATCTATTAAAGCAAGTTAAACTCAAATTCAACATCCATGGAAAAATAAGGGAAAAGGAAAAGTAAGCAAACAAAAAGTAAGAAACATCATCATGCAACTAAAAAAGAAACTAAGTAAAGCAACAAAAAAAGAGAGTCTAACTAAAGGAGGAAATAATGTAAAGAAAATGAAAGAAAAGAAATGGAAGAAGTAGAACCTTGAGAAGTGTAAAAGAACAAGGTTGAATTTTCTTTTGTGAAGTTGAGAAAGAAATAGAAGAGATGTAGTGCCACCGGAAGAGGTGGTTGTCACCGGTGAGTGGCCAGAGACGGTAGTGGTGGATTATGGAAGAAGAAGAAGAAGGGAGAAGTGATGGAGAGGGAGGAAGGAGAAAGAAGATAAAAAAAAGTGAGAAAGGGGAACAGAACAAGGCGCGAGGCTTTAAAACTGATTCGCGCAACCGGCGCGCGCGCACAGTGCGCTGGCACGTCAGTGAGATGTTGGCAAGGGACGCGTGCGCGTCAGCGGTGCGCATGCGGGAGGGGAGTTGTGCCCCTGGCGCAGGACTGGCACAAAGTTGGCACAAGTCTCTGGATTTTGTACCAGAGTTGGTAAGTGGTACAGGCGCGCGGACGCACACCTTGCGCGGACGCGTGCCTGAAGGAATTCGCGACCGGCTCGGATGCGCACAACGCGCAGACGCGTTAGTTCTGGCACAAGAGTTGCACAAGTGTGGCACAACTCTCTGGTTTTTGTACCAGAGAGTTCAGATTGCATCATCGGTGCGCGCGCGCACCGTGCACTTGCGCGTCGATGGCTGAATTACAGGGGGCGGGCAGGCGGCAAGCACGCGGACGCGTGGGTGCCTGGCGCGAGATGGGCACGAAGTAGGCATGACTCTTGGGTCTTTGGCCCAAGAGGTAGAGGTGCACCACCGGCGTGCGCGCACAGTGCGCTGGCGCGTCGGTGCCCATTTTCAAAATTTTTTTATTTTCTTTATCTTTTATCTTTTTTCTCTTCTTTTTTTTTTAGATAACAAGAGCTATTCTAATACATTCTTGGTAGGTGCTTAAGCTAGTAGTCAAAGAGAATAATTCACAATTTCATGCATTATCTATAACATATGAACTATATGAACAATCCAGCCATACCAAAATGATGAAAACTATATGAACATCCTATCTATTCACAAGAAGAACAAAACTAGCATTCCTATGCAATCAATCAATCATCAAGAAATCACAAAATTCACAAGAATTTAAGGTTACAAACAAGATGGTATATACAAGGAAGATCTTACCACGGTGGGGTTCCTCCCACCAAGCACTTTTCTTTAACGTCCTTAAGTTGGATGGTCCTTTTCTTAAGCTTCCTCTCTCCTTGGTGCATCCTCCAATAGGAACACCTCTAGCTCTTTTGGGGGCTTGTAGCCATGATACTTCTTCACTCTATGTCCATTCACCTTGAAAATTGCTTCACTCTTGGGATCAAACAACTCCACCACTCCTTAGGGCTTTATCTCCTTCACCTTGAAAGGTCCTTCCCATCTAGAACGGAGCCTGCCAGGCATGAATCGAAGCCTTGAGTTGTAGAGGAGAACCTCATCACCTTCTTGAAATTCCTTCTTCCGGATGTGATGGTCATGAAATGCTTTAGTATTTTCTTTGTAGATCTGGGCATTCTCATATGATTCGTTCCTCAAACACGTAAGCTCCTCTAGTTGTAACTTCCTGGCTTCACCCGCCTTGGCTAAATCCATGTTGCACTGCTTTACCGCCCAATAGGCTCGATGCTCAATCTCCACCGAAGGGTGGCATGCCTTACCATAGACGATCCGGAAGGAACTCATCCCTATCGGAGTCTTGTAGGCCGTTCTATACGCCCATAGTGCATCTTCTAACCGGAGGCTCCATTCCTTTCTTTGTGGATTGACCACTTTCTCCAAAATTTTCTTAATTTCCCAGTTGGACACTTTTGTTTGTCCATTTGTTTGCGGATGATAAGCAGTAGCAACCTTATACGACACTCCATAGTGCTTGAGCAATGCCTCTACCTTCCTTTTACAAAAGTGGGATCCTTGGTCGCTCACGATTGCTCGTGGCGACCCATAACGGCATACAATGTTATTCCTAATAAAAGAAACAACGGTATTGGCATCGTCAAGGCGGGTAGGTATGGCCTCTACCCACTTTGACACATAGTCAACCGCTAACAGAATATACAGATACCCACTAGAGTTGGGAAACGGTCCTATAAAGTTAATGCCCCATACATCAAATATCTCACAGAACAACATATGTTGCTGAGGCATTTCATCCCTTTGGGATGTATTTCCCAACTTCTGACACTGATGGCAAGACACACATAACCGGTTAGCATCCTTGAATAAGGTTGGCCACCAGAATCCACAATCCAACACCTTTTTAGCGGTCCTTTGTGGGCCAAAGTGGTAACCACATTAGGACGAATGGCAGGCTTCAAGAATTGGTTGGATTTTAGACTCCGGGACACATCCTCGAATTACTTGGTCCACGCCCCTCTTCCACAAGTGAGGGTCATCCCAAATATAGTATTTGGAATCACTCCTCAACTTGTCCCTTTGGTTTTTCGAAAAGTTAGGAGGGAAGATTTTCGCAACCAAGTAGTTCGCCATTGGGGCAAACCAAGGAAAGCTATCCGACACAGCATGCAAACTATCCAATCACTATAAGAAAATGAAATATTTGTAACAAAAAATTTGTATTAAATTTAAAATTGTTACAAAAAAATAGTATTTTGTAACAATAATTAGTGATTGTTACAAAAGGATAATGTTTTGTAACAAAGGAAACAAGTTGTTACAAAACATGATAATATTTTTTAACAACCTGTTTTATTTTATTACAAAGAATGTTAGTTTTTGTAACGAGATGGTGTTTTGTTACAAAATATTGTAATATTTTGTAACAAAAAAACAAGTTGCAAAAATTCAGAATATTTTGTAACAAAATGTTTTTTTTTTTGTTTCAAAAACTCTAATTGTTTTGTAACAAAACAACTTTCTGTTTCAAAAATTCTAATTGTTTTGTAACAAAAATTTAATTTGTCACAAAATTTAATATTATTTGTAATAGGTTAATTATTTGTCACAAAATATAAGTATATTTTACAACAATTTTTTTCAAAATGTTAAACACTTTAAGAATAAAAAAAATTGTGTATATATTTTTTGTCAAAATAATTTCATTTTGTTTCAAAAAATAAAATTTTAAAAAATTATAAATATTATTTTAGATTCTTCTAAAAAAGTAATATACAATTTTTATTAATAATCAAATTTTAAAATTAATTAAAATTTAATTCATGTAACTTAAAGAAATTTTAAGTTAAATTATAAATATAAATAAAAGTAAATAAATATAAAAGAAAAAAAAACTACATTACTCAATGCTGAAGGTAAAAAGAAGCTTAGTAATGCAGTTGTAAGACCTTAGATTTTGAAAAATTAATAATAAATTATTTATGATTTATTTTATTTATTTGAGAGCATATTTTCAAAAATTTTTGTATTAATTAAGTACTTTCTTATTATTGATTTAAAATTTCAGTGATTTAAAAACAATGAGGATTTTATATGCGCTAATTTAAATAATTAGATTTTGAATATTATTTTATAATTAAAAAAATTAATTTAATTATCTCTAATTATTAGGGGTGGCAACATGCACCCTACCCGCGGGTATCCAACCCGACCCCACCCGATCGGGTAGGGTGTGGGTTGGGCTCATGTGCGGGTCGGGTAGGATGCAGGTTGAGCCGCAACCCTACCCGACCAACCCGCACGCTATATATGTATGTGTTATATATTTATATAAAAATATGTTTTAAGTGGATATGAAACCAAAGACATCTCACTAAATATAAAAGATCCTTAGCCACTAAAAAAGATCATTAATTGATAATTTAATACTTTTGTTTTACATAAAAGTCAGTTCTATTTTAAATTATCATGAAGTTATATAATCATTTTACATCTTTTTTGTAACCCGCGGGTAGGGTCGGGTACCCACGGGTTAAAAACGGGTAGGGTTAGGATTGGGATATTCTCAACCCGCGAGTAGGATAGGGTTGAGTTTATATAAAAATCTCAATCCGCCGATAGGGTTAGGATTGGCTTCAAACTCTACCCTACCCTACCCATTGCCACCCCTACTAATTATTGAATTAAAGTATTTATTTAAAAATAAATTAAGTTCATAATTAAATAAGTATTTTTGTAAATATTAATATTAGATTAAAATTAATTTTCAATTACTCTATTACCCTAATTTTATTAAAATTACTAAATTATCTGAAATTTCTAATTTCATACCTGAAACCCTAATTCCCAAATTGAAACCCTAATCCCTTCTACCCAACCCCCCTTCAATTAGCCACGTTCAGCCTTCCATCACCGCCACACCGCTTCCCTTTCTTTCAAAATGTTAACACCCAGCAACAAAAATCCAAAGAAAGAAAGAAAAGAGAGAGAGAGATACGAGAGTGAGGGAAACAGAGGAAGGAGAAGGCTACTGCGCCAGCGTCGTGCCTCACCGCCGTTTAGCTTCCTTCTGCTCACGTCTGGTCCGCCGTAGGGGAAGCCGTTCGCGCTGTCGCCATCGAATTGGGCTTGTCACTGCCACTGCTGCCGAGCCGCCATCGATGCAAGGAACCACGCACGAGAATGGAAGGAGTCGTCGAGGGAGAAGAGGTAGCGCAGAGGAGGGAAGCGTTGCTGCCTCCGCCGCCGCCTTGCCTCCATCGCCGCTGGAGCTTCATTGTCGCCGCTGTGGTTGTCGTAGTGTGCGGGTTTCGCGAAGAGAGAGAGACGAACGCGAAGGACCAGGGTAGGAGCGAGGCACTGTTCCGCGCCGCTGAAGAACTGAGGATTGATGGTTTAGAAGTTATAGTAAACTCTCGTTGCAAGTATAGTTACTAAACTATGCAATCAACCTTTCTTACAAATGTTTTGGTTGTCACAAGTAACAAACCCCTTTAAAATTGATAACCGAGTATTTAAACCTCGGGTCGTCTTCTCAAGGAATTGCAGGGAGGTGTTCTTATTATTGGTTATGAATCTTGTAAATTGGGGGTTTTGAAAGTAAGAAAGAAGTATGTTAAATGATAAGAAAAATAAAATAGTAATAATAAAATAAACTCTTGGTAAGGTACAAGAACTGGAAGTCCTATCCTTATCAATTGTGATGATAATTGGATTTTAATCCCACCTTGTTAACCTCTAGCTATGAAGGTAAATCAAGTGGATTAATTATCTTAATCCTCAGGTCCTAGTCAATTCCTATGGAAAGACTAGAATTATTGGAGCAACTCCCAATTTCAACCACTGCTTTATTTGACAGCTCAAGCGTTACCAATTGCTTAACCCAAGCCAAAAGGGAGAAAATATCTAAATTAATTCAAAAGCATCAATATAAATAAAGCAAAGCAATCTTAAATTTGAAATACCTCAAATCATATTAAATAGAAGAAAATCAATCTAAACATAAAGAGTTCATAAACTAAATTGATAAAATAAATAAAAGGAACATTGAACATGATAAAAAGAGACAATCCTAAAAGTAAGAGAAATCCTAATCCTAAATCCTAAGGGAGAGGAGAGAACCTTTCTCTCTAAAAACTACATCTAAATCCTAAAATTGTGTATTATGAGCTTGTTCCTATGAATGAATGGATTCCACCACTTTATAGCCTCTATCTGTGTTTTCTGGGCCGAGAACTGGGTCGAAAACAGCCCAAAAATCGCTGGAGAAGAAATCTGCCACGCTAATTTTCGGAACTACGACGCGTCCACGTGGAGCACGCGTTCGCGTTACCTAGTGTCAGGGAAACTATGGCATATTATATTTCAAATTGAAGCCCCGGACGTTAGCTTTCCAACGCAACTAGAACCGCGTCGTTTGGATCTCTGTAGCTAAAGTTATAGCTATTTGAGTGCAAAGAAGTCAGGCTAGACAGCTTAGCAATTTCTCCAACTTCTTGTATTCCTTCCACTTTTGCATGATTTCTTTCCATCCTCTGAGCCATTCCTACCCTGTAATCTCTGAAATCACTTAACACACATATCAAGGCATATAATGGTAATAAGAGAGGATTAAACATAGGGAACTTAAGGCCAAAGAAGCATGTTTTTTAATCAAAGCACATAATTAGCAAGGCAAATGTAAAACCATGCAAATAGTATGAATAAGTGGGTAAAGAGTTGATAAAAACCACTCAATTGAGCACAATATAAACCATAAAATAGTGGTTTATCAACCTCCCTACACTTAAACATTAGCATGTCCTCATGCTAAGCTCAGGAGAAGCTATAAGAGAGTGAAGAGGAATGGTAGAAAGTATGAAAAGCAACCTATCTATATGAATGCAACTACATGCTAAGATGTTTCGACCTACTTGGTTAAAAGTAAATAAATTCTCCAAGACAAATATGAATCAAATTCCACTAATTCAAATTATATAATAAAAGACAAGTAAACTTGTAAGAATATAGCTCATGAAAGCAGGGAACATAGAATCAAGCATTGAACCCTTACTGGTAGTGTATATCACTCTAATCTCTCAAATGTCTAGGGTTAATCACTCTACTCTTCTCTAGTCATGCTTTCTAAAACTTTGTTCTTCATCTAACCAATCAACAAATATTTAGCATATCAATGCAAACATCATGAGGTCTTTTTAGGGTTGTAATGGGGCTGAGGTAAAGGTAAGGATATATGTATGGCCAAGTGAGCTTTATAAAGTGAATCTTTGATTAGTCTAAGATCTCACCTAACATATACATACTTTATATAATTTAAAAATACTTTACCTAGCTATCCAAATTTTTTTCACTTTTGTATTTCATGCTCAAGTATCAAACTTATTTTTGAATTTTTTCCCATGTGCATTGATTCTTTTTATTTTGCATTTGGGGTAATATTATTTTTCTTCTCTTCTCTTTTCTTTTCTTCTTCTTTTTTTTATCCCCTTATTTAATTACTTAATATTTTTTTTTCAATGCACATGGTAATTTAATTATTTTGATTTCAAATGAGCATGCTTCCCAAATTTTCAAATAACTTATTCAATTTAATTCCCTACTTTTTCATATCATCCCATGTTCCCATAAAATTTCCCACACTTAAATTATACACAATATCTATCTTAAGCTAACCAATGATTCAACTTGGGATTTTTATTTTATTTTTCTGCTTAAGGCTAGTAATGTGGTTATGAAATAGAAGGGGGTTAAAAAGTTCAAAGTGGCTAACAAGGGTGATGTAAAAGGTAGACTTATTTGGGATAAGTGAGCAAAAACAAGTAATAGCCTCAATCATATGCAAGCATGTAAATATACTAAATAATGGACATATAGAATGGAACAAAGCAAAGATTGCAATTATAGAGAAGAAAACACACAAGAATAAAAATTTATGGTTAAATAATGTAAACATATAAATAAGCTCAAAATCTCACAGGCTGTGTGTTCTTTGGCTCAAAAACCATGTTCCAAATACAACTTTCAAACAAGTTTAACACAATTTTTTTTTCAAATTAGTGAAATACTATAAAAATTTCTTGAAAAAGAAAATATTACTTCAACCAAGTGGTAAAATATGCACAAAATCAAACAAATATGCAATCAAATATGCAAATGAAACAATGAACAAACAAAGAAAATAGAGTATTGGTGTTGAAAAGAAGGTAACTAACCCATGGAGATCAGTATCGACCTCTCCACACTTAAAGATTGCACCGTCCTCGGTGCATGCTAAGATGTGCAAGTGGATGGGGGTTGTGGTTCCTCAGCTGGGGCTCTTTTTGTTCCTATCCTTGCCGGTAGTTTGGGAGTAGCTTTCTCCTTACCCTTCTTGGTGGCCATCCTGAAAAGGGAAAAAGAAAGTGACTTTTAAAGCTAAGGGTTAGAGCAAGGAAGAGAGCGGGAAAGGTGGTAATCCATGCACAAGAAAGAAAAATTACGTTAACACATGGTCATGACTACATGTGAAAAATCATCAATGGAAATATAGCAAGTGCATATGATGACAATTAAATGCAAGATGTTTATTGGCATGCTGGCAAAGGCATGAGTAGCATAGATCAATCATTCAATGTCCAAGTTAGATTACCAAGTCTTTCAAACTAATAACCTTTTTGTAATAACAATTATATTTAAATAAAATAATATAGAAAGGGTTTTATGAAAAGCAAGCATTTAGAGTAGTAGAATAAAAGATATAAAAAAATAGTGCATAATGCCATACGGGCGTTTCCACAAACACATAGCATGCATGGTAAATAAGCTAATGAAAATAATAAATTGAACATGCAAGCAACCTTTTAAAAAGTAATATATAATTGTCAAACCATTTTAATAATCCACAAAAATATAGACAATAATGACCCAAATAAATTTCTAACACCAAGGAAAATAATGCAATGAATGAAAGTATGCAAATAAATTAAGCAAAATAAAATGAAAGATAAGAAGAATGAGAAGGGAAAGAAATAAAGTAAGAAAGAAAGAAGAAAAAAGAAAAGATAGAAGAGATTAGGATTAGAAAAGAAAAGACAAGATAATTGGCGCTGATCTGGATAAGTTGTGCGGCGCAGGCGACGCGGATGCGTGGGTGACGCGGTCGCGTGGTCCGTGATAAGGTCAGGTGACGCGGACGCGTGGGTCACGCGATCACGTGACTCGATTTGTGCTAGTGGCGCAAGTGCAGCCTCGCATTCGCACAACTCTCTGTTTGAAATGCATTTTTGCCAAAAATCTGGGTGACGCGGTCGCGTGGTTGACGCGATCGCGTGGATGGCCATTCTTTTAAAAATGACGCAAATTCGCATGGGAGGGCTTGTGCTTCTAGCACGAGTCCAGCCACGTTCCAGCCCAACATTCTGCCATACACCCCTTTACGTCGATTTTACAGGGCCACGCGTTCGCGTGCTTGACGCAGACGCGTGGGGAGGCTATTTTTCAAATAACGCGGCCGCGTCGGCGACGCGGTCGCGTGGATCAATTTGTGCCAAAGGCATGCCTCCAGCCATGCTCTCACGTGACTCTCTGTTCACTTTTCTTTTCTCCTAATGCACTTGTGACGCGGACGCGTCAGCGACGCTGCCGCGTCGCCTGCGTGCTTTTTTTTTTAAATGAAATTATGCAGTATGCAATATGCAGTGCTAATGTAGATGCTATGAAAACTTCTAGGTTCAATGAAAGTAAAATAAAATAAAAATAAAGAACACGAAATAAAATTGAAAAAGAACGATCATACCATAGTGGGTTGTCTCCCACCTAGCACTTTTAGTTAAAGTATTTAAGTTGGACATTTGGTGAGCTCCCTGTTATGGTGGCTTGTGCTTGAACTCATCCAGGAATCTCCATCAATGTTTGTAATTCCAATGGCCTCCGGGATCCCAAATCTTGTTTCTACACCCGTCTCCAAGTTGATTATCATGATTCCATCCGGGTGGTTCAGCTTTAGAATTCTTAGTGAAGCGTCCAAACAACTTCCTAGACCCATTCAATTGAGCTCTACACCAACCTTTGCGTTTAAACTTAAAGCTTCCAACTATAATAAACCTTGCAGGACAATTCTTACCACTGACCATCTTCCTCTTACTCTTAATGTCACAAAGAGCTCTAAGTTGACCATCCGTCTCCAGTAGACCATATTCAAGTGGGAAAGTAAAGGTCAAGGATGAGAATTTTACCCACTTGAATGTTGTGTTGGACGGTAATGGCCTTGGGAGAGGTGTTTCTAATGAACTTGCAAGCTCCACTCCCTTGTGCTCTTCTCTAACAACTTCCACCTCCTTGTAAGCTTCTTCAATTTCAACCTCTTCCTCTTGGTAGCTTTCTTCCAATTCAATCTCTTCTTCATTGCTCACCAAGGGCATGGGAGGCTGTGCTTCTTCTTCTTTAATCTCTATCTCTTGACCAACCTCTTCCAAGTCTTTAACCATGACATGCCTTGGAGGTTGTACACCCTCCTCAACATCAAATGCAACCGTCTTGGAAGGAGGCTCTATGTCTTGACTTTCCCATGGAGGTTTTGTAACGACCCAACTTCCAATACGTCATGATCGTACCAAAAGTAAGGCGTTACTGACCTGTTTTCCTTATTAACTATTTACTATTAAGCCTTTAGTTCGATATCGCGATTCAATTTTAGTAAAAATACCAGAAATTTTTGTTTTTATTAATTAAAATCATATAGCAAACATCACTGATGAGTATTTTCGGAAAACGAATTCCAAACACCCAAATCTCACCGGCAAGTATACCGGGTCGCATCAAGTAATAATAACTCACGGGAGTGAGGTCGATCCCACAGGGATTGAAGGATTGAGCAATTTTAGTTTAGTGGTTGATTTAGTCAAGCGAATCAAGTATTGGTTGGGTGATTTGTGATTGCAGAAACTAAATTGCTTGAAATGTAAAGGGAGAGGGGTAGATTGCAGAAAATTAAAGAGCAAAGAAAGTAAATAAGCTGAATCTTAAAGAACAAGTAACGTAAATTGTAGAAACTTAGATTGTAAGAAATGTAAATGGCTGAATCTTAAAGTGCAAGAAATGTAAATTACTTGAATTATAAAGGGAATTGGGAAGTGGGTTTGCAGAATTTAAACAAGAAAGAGTAAATTGCACTAAACTAAAAAGTAGAAGAAGAATTGAATTGAACCGGATCTAAAATGGAAATGTAAATGAACTTGAAAAACATTAAACAGAGAATTTAAAATGAAAACTCCAGATCTCAGGACCCAAGAGACTAGATAACCGAGTCTAGATCTCAATGCCTTCCTAGATCCAAATGTAGAATTCAATTGCAAGAAATAAAGAAAAGTAAATTGCAGAATGAGTAGAAGAAGAGGCAATGAACAGAAATTGAAATTCAATTATGCAGTAAATAAACAGAGAGATCTCAGGATGAGATTGAAACAGAATTCCTTCAATTCTCCAACCCAAGATCCAAGAAAAATTGTAAATGAAATTGAAAGCAAGACAACTAAGAGGAAGAGAATTCAATTCTCCTTCCCCAAGACTCAGAATCTCCAAATAACTCCTAACCAAAAGCTCTCCAAAACTACTCAGCCAAATTAAAAGGAAAGCTCTCTGAAAACTTAAATCCTAAGCTATTTATACACTTTCTTCAATTGGTCTTCAAGCCTTGAATTGGGCCTTTGCTCTTGATGGAATTGGGTTGATAAAAGCCTCTGTTGATTACTCTTGGAGTTGGAGAGAAACCCATTGTGAACCGGGCCATGAATCATAAAAGCTTGAGTCAAAGTTTGAGGCAAACTTTGGCTCAAGCTTTTCATATCAGCTGCCCCCTTTTGCTGCTACCAATGTTTGGGCTAAAGTTTGAGGTCAAACTTTGAGCCAAACGTTGAGCCTTCTTGATTGATCTGTCAGCCATGACCAACGACATCCTGGTGGGTTTAAGTTCTTCTATGGCAAGCTTTTTCATCATTGAGAGAGGCATTAAGTTGATACTGGCACCAAGGTCACAGAGAGCTTTGTTGAGAACTATTCTACCAATGGTGCATGAGACTACAAAGCTTCCTAGATCCTTGAGTTTTGGTGGAATGCCCCTTTGAATCACAGCACTGCATTCCTCGGTGAGTAACACGGTTTCCTTCTCAAGCCAACTCCTCTTTTTGTTAATAAGCTCCTTCAAAAACTTGGCATACAGAGGCATTTGCTCAAGTGCTTCAGCCAAGGGAATATTGATCTCCAGCTTTTTGAAAGTCTCAAGGAACTTATGAAAATGTTGGTCCTTAGTCTCTTTGCTGAACCTCTGGGGATATGGCAGTGGAGGTGTGATGCTCTTTCCTACTTGCTGCTGTCCCTGAATTACTTCTTTTGAACTGTGTGGTTGGTTGTTCTTCTCTTTGAGTTTCTCAGTGCTCTTGTTTGGCATCACAACTTGATCCTTGGCTTCATCTGCCTTTGTTTGCTTTTCATCTTCTATTGGTCTTTTGCTGCTCTCTACTTGCTTCTTTGTAGTGTCATTGTTGCTCATCAATATTCTCCCACTCCTTAATTGTATCGCCTTGCATTCTTCCTTAGGATTTGGGATTGTGTCACTCGGCAGTGAGCTTGAAGGCCTCTCAACAGAAATTTGCTTGGAGATTTGCCCAATCTGCCTCTCTAGGCTCTTCATGGAGGCTTCCTGGTTCTTTGTGGTCATTTCTTGGTTCTTCATCATCTTTTCCATGAGCATCTCCAGATTAGTAATCCTCTGAGAGTCTTGTAAAATTGCTTGGTTATGGGGTGCTGATGGTTGATGGTAAGTGCTTTGGTTGGTAGGTTGGTTATTGGATGGATAATGGTTAGAGTTGGGGTAGTTGTTTTGGGATTTTCTGTAGGGATTTTGGTTAGTCTGCTGCTGGTTGTGGTTTTGGTTGTTTCTTAAGGTGTTTGGGTTTGAATTCCTCTGCCATGGTTGTTGGTTTTGGTTGTGGTTATCCCCCCATCTGAGGTTTGGGTGGTTCTTCCATGATGGATTGTAGGTATCACCATACACCTCATTTGAACCTTGGTTGTGCATATACTGTACTTGCTCTTGCTGTTGTTCCTCTTGGTTCTCCTCATTATGCCCCCAAGGAGTGGTTGGTTGGCTTGTGGCATTCACTGATGCTACTTGTAGGCCATCAATTCTTTTGGCCATTTGCTCAAATTGTTGCTGAATTTGTTGCTGCATCATTTTGTTTTGAGCTAAGATTGAGTCCACTCCTTCTAACTCCATTACTCCTCTCCTTTGTGATGGTTGGCGTTGCCTTTGATACGCAAAGAAATACTGATTATTAGCCACCATGTCAATAAGATTTTGAGCTTCTTCTGCAGTTTTCATCAGTTGCAATGATCCTCCAGCTGAGTGATCAAGTGCCTCTTGAGCCTTTAGAGTGAGTCCTTCATAGAAGTTCTGTAGCTTGTCCCACTCAATGAACATTTCTGGTGGACATTTCCTCAGCAAAGCCTTATATCTCTCCCATGCCTCATACAGATTTTCAGCATCCAATTGCGTGAATGTCTGCACCTCAGTCTTCAACCTGATGATCCTTTGAGGGGGGTAAAACTTGGCAAAAAACTTGCTCACCAAATCATCCCAAGTGTTAATGCTTTCCTTCGGAAATGTTTCTAGCCATTGAGTGGCCTTGTCCCTGGGAGAGAATGGGAATAACAACAGCTTGTATATGTCAGGGTGCACTTCATTGCTTTTAACTGTATCATAAATTCTCAAGAAAGTGGATAAATGTTGGTTTGGATCCTCCAATGGTCCTCCTCCAAACGAGCAGTTGTTTTGGACCAATGTGATGAGTTGTGGCTTCAGTTCAAAATTATTTGCATTGACATTAGGGGTGAGAATGCTGCTTCCGCAATGTCTAGCATTCGCAAAAGTATAGGAGGCTAGTACTCTTCTCTGTTGTGGGTTATTGTTAACCCCTCCTCCTGGATTAGATGGATCTCCTTCTATCTCGTGAGCTTCTTCCTCAGATTCTTCTTCTCCAATAATATTTTTCCCTCTTTCAGCTCTTCTTAACCTTCTAAGAGTTCTCTGGTCAGTTTCAGATAAAACAGGAGTGGCTCTCCCTGAACCTGACATACAAACAAAACAAAAGAAACACCACCAGTAACACTTCAATCTATTGCTAGAATGAAGTTTTAGTTAGCTTAAGCAAAATTTCAAACAGTTAGTGTGTCAGTCAAAAATTAGAGAAATAGAAAAGAAAAAGTGCTTGATCTAAACTACCACCTCACTTAATCATTGTCAATCTATTTCAATGCCCGGCAACGGCACCAAAAACTTGATGAGTATTTTCGGAAAACGAATTCCAAATACCCAAATCTCACCGGCAAGTATACCGAGTCGCATCAAGTAATAATAACTCACAGGAGTGAGGTCGATCCCACAGGGATTGAAGGATTGAGCAATTTTAGTTTAGTGGTTGATTTATTCAAGCGAATCAAGTATTGGTTGGGTGATTTGTGATTGCAGAAACTAAATTGCTTGAAATGTAAAGGGAGAGGGGTAGATTGCAGAAAATTAAAGAGCAAAGAAAGTAAATAAGCTGAATCTTAAAGAACAAGTAATGTAAATTGCAGAAACTTAGATTGCAAGAAATGTAAATGGCTGAATCTTAAAGTATAAGAAATGTAAATTACTTGAATTATAAAGGGAATTGGGAAGTGGGTTTGCAAAATTTAAACAAGGAAGAGTAAATTGCACTAAACTGAAAAGAAGAAGAAGAATTGAATTGAACCGGATCTAAAACGGAAATATAAATGAACATGAAAAACATTAAACAGAGAATTTAAAATGAAAACTCCAGATCTCAGGACCCAAGAGACTAGATAACCGAGTCTAGATCTCAATGCCTTCCTAGATCCAAATGTAGAATTCAATTGCAAGAAATAAAGAAAAGTAAATTGCAGAATGAGTAGAAGAAGAGGCAATGAACAGAAATTGAAATTCAATTATGCAGTAAATAAAACAAAGAGATCTCAGGATGAGATTGAAACAGAATTCCCTCAATTCTCCAACCCAAGATCCAAGACAAATTGTAAATGAAATTGAAAGCAAGACAACTAAGAGGAAGAGAATTCAATTCTCCTTCCCCAAGACTCAGAATCTCCAAATAACTCCTAACCAAAAGCTCTCCAAAACTACTCAGCCAAATTAAAAGGAAAGCTCTCTGAAAACTTAAATCCTAAGCTATTTATACACTTTCTTCAATTGGTCTTCAAGCCTTGAATTGGGCCTTTGCTCTTGATAGAATTGGGTTGATAAAAGCCTCTGTTGATTGCTCTTGGAGTTGGAGAGAAACCCATTGTGAACCGGGCCATGAATCATAAAAGCTTAAGTCAAAGTTTGAGGCAAACTTTGGCTCAAGCTTTTCATATCAGCTGCCCCCTTTTGCTGCTACCAACGTTTGGGCTAAAGTTTGAGGTCAAACTTTGAGCCAAACGTTGAGCCTTCTTGTATGCCTTGTGGCGCCAACGTTTGCCAAAAAGTTTGAGGCAAACGTTGGCGCAAACTTTTGCTCTCCTGGGTGTGTTGATGGTGGCGCCAACGTTTGCCAAAAAGCTTGAGGCAAACGTTGGCGCAAGCTTTTCTCCTCCAGGGTGTTGGTGTGTGGTGCCAACGTTTGCCAAAAAGTTTGAGGCAAACGTTGGCGCAAGCTTTTCTCCTCCAGGGTGTTGGTGTGTGGTGCCAACGTTTGCCAAAAAGCTTGAGGCAAACGTTGGCACAAGCTTTTGCTTCTTCCAGGGAGATTTCAACTTTTCCAAAAGTTTGAGCTAAAGTTTGAGGCAAACTTTGGCCCAAGCTTTTTGTTCTCTCTTGCTCCTAGCCATTCCTTCTTTCTTCAACCTTCTTCAAAGCTCTTTTCCCCTATCATCAATCAACTAAACATATCAAAGCTATGCTCAAAATCATGAGATTGTTATTCTTTCATAGTATATGACAATTATAGCACAAAATCTCATGAAATTGCATTAATTCTTCCATGGTTGATTGAATTAAAGGAAACATGAAATTCTACTCAATTGGCTTACTTATGGCTCAAGAAAGTGCATAAAATCAATTGAAAACAAAAGAAAAAGACTAGTGAAACTAGGCTAAGATGACTTGTCATCAATCACCAAGTAAATATAATCACATAATTATTAATAATAGTAATATTATACAAAAGAATTTAAATAGAATTCAGGTACAACTCCTATCCCTCTGCATAAAATAAAAACCTTAAGCTACAAAGGCGAGGGAATTCTATGAAAGAAACTCAAGTCATAAACTTAACTCGTAAATAAATGCTAGAATCGCCCGCAGCTTCAAACTGAGTCTTCAAACCTGTGTCACTGAAAAGGTGGAGGATTTTGGGGTGAGAACAAACCACACGTTCTCAATAGGGAATGGGAATGCCGTAAAAGTAATGATTAACATGCAAATAATTAACTTTGCTTAATAAACCCTCTTCGTCAAACCCTTTGAAATAGTTTTTAATCTTACTTTTGATAAATAGTTACTTTCTTTAGATTCCTAAACCCAAAATAGATCTCAATCACAAAATTTGACATATTAAATCTTTCAGCCACATAATTGATTCTCAGTCACAACAAATAGTTATCAATCATCTCTATACATTCACAAACTACTAGCACTAGTAAGTAACTCAGTTAATCACAAACAAATCATAATAAAACAAATAACACAATCACAGAGAAGTAATATAAGCAAACACAACCAAATGCAAATGCACAACCAATATGATGCATGTCTGTCCTAAGCAGGCCATGAGCTCACGTGTCGGTTTACACCCTACAGCTCGACATTACCTAGGAACAAGTCCCAGATATGGCTTCCCTTTGTGTCCTTAGTGCATATGTGTCGGTGGTAAGAATACCACTCCTTCGTGACTACCGACAGTTGGCACGAAGCCCGACCCCATTATATACGCACAAGGGGAAACAGTGATCCTCAGTTCGTGGGCGTCCCCGAGATCATTTCACAAACAAAATAGAGATCTTCAGTTCGTGGGTTATACCCGAGATCAATACACAATAACATAGCGATCCTCAGTTCGTGGGTTATACCCGAGATCAATACACAGTAAACAATGATCTTCAGTTCATGGGCTATACCCTAGATCAACATACAACAATTCATGGGTTATTCCCGTAATCAATGATTATCAGTCCGTGGGTTTTCCCCGCATATAAAACAAATAACAATCTATAGGTTTCCCCGAGATCAATGATCATTCAGTTCGTGGGTACTTCCCGATTTTAACCAATTATCAATTTGTGGGCTTTTCCCCGTAGTTAAACAACTAACAGTTCGTGGGGTTTTTTCGCCTTTTATCACTTTTCATTATCCTTTCTAAAACGCAACAATCCACATATCAATTCGTCATTCTCTTTTTCCCTTTGAGTTCTTAACATTTTTCTTTAAACCTTTCTTAACTTTCTCAGGCATTTATCCATAAAAATCTTAACCATCAAGGCAGTCATAATCTCTACTTTAGCAATCTTGACTCAAGCCAACTTTAAAACTATTTTTCAGTTTGGTTCTCTATCGAAAGACTCAAGAAAAATCATTTATTTTAAATTCATTAAA
Organism: Arachis ipaensis; assembly: GCF_059453495.1. NCBI lineage: Eukaryota > Viridiplantae > Streptophyta > Magnoliopsida > Fabales > Fabaceae > Arachis > Arachis ipaensis. The sequence goes on along the minus strand of NC_142439.1, from coordinate 63,716,401 downwards.
CACTTTTCAAAACATAACCTCTCTTTGGAAATGATCAAATAGAACTCTTTCTCAAGTTCACTAACTTCACAAAGATTCAAAAATCATCTCTCTTACTATTCAAATTCAAATATTATTATTTCACCAAAACATAACTCTTTCTATATTGAATCAAATTCAAAACATAATTTCTTTCTTAAATAATTCAAGTTCGAAACATAATTCCTTTCCTTGGTAAATTGAACTCAAAATATTTTAATTCTTTTCTAAACTAAATAAAGCTCAAGTAATATAATTTTCCAAATTCAAAGCTTCTAAAATAACTTTTCAAATGAAACCTCAGATTTTTATAAAATTTCGGCAGCACCTCCCCTAAAACTCGGACTTAACCACCCTTACGGGTTCCCTCTTTCTCCACAAATCACCAGCCCTTTTCTCAACAATTATCAAATGGGCAATTCTCAATCAACCAAACATTCACAATTCATGATAATTAGCAAGTCAATCATACTCCACAATTCCAACTAATCCATCAATCCAACTCCAATCTCATCAATTCACAACTAAATTCATAAGTTATAAAATCCTTTCAAATTAAACTCAATCAATTCTCCATCCGTTTATTAGCAATTATCATAACAGATTCTCAATAATTATCTCATCATAATTCAGTTTAAGAACTAACATCCTTTCATGAATTAAAATCAGAATTTCACCCAGTCATCATTTATTTTAAAAGTAAACCTGTCTAACTTTAAAAACTCAACTAATTTTCCAAAACCATTCTTCAATCAGTCACCAACCAAATCCACTACCGTTACAATATATCAAATAACCAGCACATCATTCAATTCAATATAAATTCGTCAAAGATCATAATTTCAGTCAGTTTGCAACCATCAAGCAAACCAGCCTATGGCAACCAGCTCAACATAATCAAATAACAGGATTCTCAGTAATTCCAAACAATCAAAAAATCGGAAATAGTTATAGCCTCAAATCAAAATCAGTATCACCAGTTAATCATTCACTACAACAAAACCAATCACAATTCAAACTCAATTCATCAATCATCAACATGTTAGTTTTTCTTTATAATTAACTCAACATATTTTAATTTAGTAAATAGCACCAGTTTAATCACCATTCACAACCACATTTAATTCAAATCATAACTCAGAAAAATCACCACTTACAGCCACATTTCAACCAATTCCAACCCAATATCAAATAATTCAAAATAACTTATTCAAGATCAGAATCTCAGCAAACTCATCATAAAAATCAGTAATTCAAAATACAACTCACAACCAGATTTCAACCAATTCAGCAATATCACATAAGATCAGAATTTTCAACAAATCCATCAAAATTAGAAAACCAATATCAGTCACAGCATTAACCAAAATTAATCTTGTCAAGTTAATTACTCACGATAACAAAACCTAGTAACATTCACAGCCATAAACTAAACTCAATAAACCAATTTAGAATATTATCTCAATACCAAACTTAATCCAAATTTTACAACTTCAAACCAAGCTTATTCCTAACAATTAATCATATTTATGAATTATTTACAATTACTCACTAAACCTCATTGGCATTCATAAGTTAAAACTGTTAATTTTAAAATGAATCCCCTACCTCAATGTCGCGTTAACTACGCAATCAAACCAAACATCAGCCTCAATAACATTTTCTGATGAGTTTCCTTCCTCCGGCAACAACACAGCAGCTCCGAACCTACGTAGCAGCATCAGAATCATCAAGGACATCTCCAACATTGGTTCCCAGCGACTCCATTGGCAATACCCACGGCGGCAGAGATTCAGGTAACTGCAAAAATCAAAAGCAGAGGAAGAACAGAGGACAACTGTGAGCAGGAACAAGGATGAATTACATCAGAGTCAAAACAGCAACTTCGGCGACCCTCACCAGCAAGAACAGAACCAACGTAACTTCAAGGGGCTGAGATAGCAAACCCTAAGAAACAGAAACGGAATTTCGGAGTAGCAGCAGCGGTGCTAGTGGCTCAAAGCAGCAAGAATGCGATGCCGGATCACCTCCCGTGACGGCAAGCTTCGCCGACGGCAGAGGCGCAACCAGAAGCTTCAGCAGCGGCGGATCTGGTGGTGGTTCAGACGAAGACAACGCCGGTGACTGGGAGAAACCAGCTCTGACGGTGCACGGGTTTCTTTCCTCTTCCTCTCTTTAATCGTGTTACTCCCTCTCTCCGCGGCGGTGGCACAGCAGCAGTGACGAGCTTTAGCATCGGCGAATCACTGGAGACGGAGGCTTGGCAGTGGTGAACGGCTTCTCTTCCTCTGTGCGCACACTGCTCCTCCCTTCCACCAATCAGCGACAGCAATGCAGATAAGGTGCGGCGCGACAGCCGCGGCGGGGCGGTGGCGGCTACGCGCGGGCAAGGCTGGGCGACGCTGGCGATGGTGGCGTGGGATCCTTGCGTGCGGCAGTCCAGCGGTCATGGCGGCACGACAGCGGGGCAGCAGCTCTTCCCTCCCTCTTTTCTCTGCTTTTTGTGCTCTTTCTCTCTGCATTTCTTTCTTTTCTTTTTTTGTGTGTGTGTGGTGTGTTTAGGAAGAAAGGGGGTGGAGGCTGCGTTCAGAAGCTGAGGAAAGGGGAAAAATTAGGGTTAGGGTTTCTCAATTTGGGAAATTAGGGTTTCTGAGTTTGATTTGGGAATTAGGGTTAGAAATTAGGATTTTATAAAGTAATATGGATAGATATGAATAGATATTTTGATAAAATAGAATAGTAGAGTAATTTTAAAATCAAATATACTTTATCAAAAATATTTAGGAACATTATTTATCAACATATGGCTAAGTGCAATCAATTATTTCTAATTTACATTATAAAATGAACAAGTTAATTATATTTTGTAAAGTACAATTTAAATTCAAATATCAATTTTCTAGATTAAATCATACAAATCTCTATTATTTTTCTATCTCTGAAACTTTAATTTCAATTTATAAAATAATTTATTATAATATAAATTGTACATAAATATTAATTGACTTAAACTTAAAGTATTTATAAATATCAATCTAATCATTTCTAATAAAATAATTTCTAGGAGTTCAAATTAATAACATAATTCATTCAAAATAGAATTTATTTAAATTAAATTATACAATGCTTTCTTATTTTTCAATTATCAAAATTATAATTTCAATCATACCAAATATCTAATAAAGTTTATATAAAAATTCTAATTAATTTAAACTTCAATTATCATGAAACTCCATTTAATTACCTTTAGTAAAATAATTTTCTTAAAATAAAATTATCAACAAATAAAATAAATCACAAATAACTAATTATTTGATTTTCAAAAACTAGGGTTGTTACAGGTTTAGCATCTCTTAAGTCTGCAACCACTTCTTCCTTTTTAATAATTGCTGCTTTGTCCAGTTGTTTAAGTATAAAATCGTACTCATCCTCGATAATTTTCTTTCCATGACAACTCCTTTTAACTACTCTTTCATCTTCAAGGGTCTCTCCTACCTTTATTCGTAGGGCCTCCTCTAGCTCTTTATGAAGTATGGATTCGCGAAGATGATTCCTTCTTTCCTGTTCCATATCAATAGCATAATTGGGATCATCTTGCTCTTGGATTGATGGATGTGGGTGCTCTTCCATTGAGGGTGGTGATGGGATGAAAAGATCATTATGTGGTTGAAAAGGAAGTGCACTAGAGCTTGAGGGTTGAATATTGGAGGTAAAGGGTTGGTTCATGCGGGATATAAGATTTTGAAGTGTAGAAGTGAGACCAATGATGTTAGAGATGAGTGTATTGTTATCCAATGGAGGTTGGGGTGGATCTATGTATGGCTCATTCGGTTCATAGGGTGGTTGGTATGGTAGATGTGGGTTAGGGTCATATGGAGGTAAATGGTGTAAAGGGGCTTGTGAGTTTGGTGGTTCAAAGTTACGTTGAGAGGATGGTCTATAAGCACAGGGTGGGGCTTGTTGGTAAATACAAAGGGTCCACCATATCTATCAGCTTGGTATGCATCGTTGAGTGGTCCTTGCCCATGATATCTTGGAGGGTGTTGTTGCCTAAAGGGTTGATCAAATCCTCTTGGCTCCATCCATCTTTGATTGCTTAGACCTTGATGCATATTCCTGTTACAGCTTCCACTCCTTTCAACAGATTTAGAACCAAACTCAAAGCGAGAGGAGTGAGAATTCATGGTAGCTAATAAAAATTAAAAATAAAAATAAAAATAAATTTAAATTAAAAGGTTATTTAAATTTTTGAATTTTAAAATTAAATTTTGAAATTTGATGTTTTGAAAATTGAATTTTGAAATTTGAATTTTAAAATTTGAAATTTGAAATTTGAATTTTAAAATTTGAAATTTGAAATTTGAATTTGAAATAAGATAAGATAGGATTTTTGAAAAAGATATGATTTTTTTGAAAAAAGTTGAATTTTGAAATTTAAAACTAAGATAAGATAAGATAAAAAAAAATTTAAAATTAGAAATCTGAAACTTTTTTTTTCGAAAATAAATCAATTTAAAAGCAAATATTTACAATAACCAATAATAAGGCACACGTTTGCAATTCCCGGCAACGACGCCATTTTGAAGAACTGAGGATTGATGGTTTAGAAGTTATAGTAAACTCTCGTTGCAAGTATAGTTACTAAACCAAGCAATCAACCTTTCTTACAAACGTTTTTGTTGTCACAAGTAACAAACCCCTTTAAAATTGATAACCGAGAATTTAAACCTCGGGTCGTCTTCTCAAGGAATTGCAGGGAGGTGTTCTTATTATTGGTTATGAATCTTGTAAATTGGGGGTTTTGAAAGTAAGAAAGAAGTATGTTAAATGATAAAAAAAATAAAATAGTAATAATAAAATAAACTCTTGGCAAGGTACAAGAACTGGAAGTCCTATTCTTATCAATTGTGATGGTAATTGGATTTTAATCCCACTTTGTTAATCTCTAGCTATGAAGGTAAATCAAGTGGGTTAATTAGCTTAATCCTCAGGTCCTAGTCAATTCCTATGAAAAGACTAGAGTTATTGGAGCAACTCCCAATTTCAACCACTGCTTTATTTGACAGCTCAAGCGTTACCAATTACTTAACCCAAGCCAAAAGGGAGAAAATATCTAAATTAATTCAAAAGCATCAATATAAATAAAGCAAAGCAATCTTAAATTTGAAATACCTCAAATCATATTAAATAGAAGAAAATCAATCTAAAAATAAAGAGTTCATAAACTAAATTGATAAAATAAATAAAAGGAACATTGAACCTGATAAAAAGAGACAATCCTGAAAGTAAGAGAAATCCTAATCCTAAATCCTAAGAGAGAGGAGAGAACCTCTCTCTCTAAAAACTACATCTAAATCCTAAAATTGTGTATTATGAGCTTGTTCCTATGAATGAATGGATTCCACCACTTTATAGCCTCTAATCTGTGTTTTCTGGGCCGAAAACTACGTCAAAAACAGCCCAGAAATCGTTGGAGAAGAAATCTGCCACGCTGATTTTCGGAACTGCGATGCGTCCGCGTGGAGCGTGCGTTCGCGTCGCCTAGCATCAGGTCAACTATGGCATATTATATATCAAATCGAAGCCCCGGACGTTATATTTCCAACACAACTGGAACCGCGTCGTTTAGGCCTTTATAGCTAAAGTTATAGTTGTTTGAGTGCAAAGAGGTCAGGCTGGACAGCTTAGCAATTTCTCCAACTTCTTGTATTCCTTCCACTTTTGCATGCTTCCTTTCCATCCTCTGAGCCATTCCTGCCCTGTAATCTCTGAATCACTTAACACACATATCAAGGCATATAATGGTAATAAGAGAGGATTAAACATAGGAAACTTAAGGCCAAAGAAGCATGTTTTTTAATCAAAGCACATAATTAGGAAGGCAAATATAAAACCATGCAAATAGTATGAATAAGTGGGTAAAGAATTGATAAAAACCACTCAATTGAGCACAAGATAAACCATAAAATAGTGGTTTATCAACCGCCATGCCTTCACGACGTCAAACCACCACTGCCACTGCTAGTGTTTGACTCCGTCATGTCCTGTTGCCGCCGGAGTTAGCCGCTATTAGAGTTGTTGTTCTGCCATCGTCAAACTTGAAGGAGGATGTCATTGCTGTTGTTGCCGGTAGCACTATTACTATTCTGGTTCTGGTCTATTCTTTTATTTAATTCTGTTTCATTTACACACTTCAACTTGTCACTGCCATGCTTGTGAATGATTTGATTTAGTATATTCCTTGTCCTATATTTCCAGAGTTGCGTTTGCTCTTGATTTCTATTCAATTTGAATCCTTTGTCCTGGTGCAACCATTGTTGCTGCCTTAGGAAATTGACACTACTGCTGTTCTGGTTTTGTTGGAATGCCGCCGCTGCTGCAAATTTAGAACAAAAGAGGGTATGTTTAATTTCTGAGTTCGACTAGCTGAGGTAGGGGATTTGTTTTGAAAAATAAATGTTTTAAGTTATGAATGCCAATAAAATTAAATGAGTAACTGCAAATGGTTTATGGTTGCTTTGTGTGAATAATTGTTGGAATTGAGTTGAATCATGGCTGTAGTTGGTGATTGGTTTAATGATTTAATGTAGTAATTATTGACGATGTTGTGTATTTTGAAGTTAGCTCATGCTACTACTTGTTGATGTTGATTTTGTGTATGGAAAGTTGCTATGGCTGCTGGAAATTGATTTGATGAATCAGAACTTGAGATATATTGTTATACATGAGATGCTGAAGAATAGATGCTGTGATAATATAGTTACGTTGCACCTATAATATATTGTGATATATTGAATTAAGAGTTCTTGGGCAACTTTGGTTAGTCAAAAGAAAGTTAGAAATGTGGTTTTAGATGAATCCTAGCTTGAATATAGGATTTGGTATGTGAGGTTGTTGGAAATACTTTGTGCAGAATTTCTACAGAAATCTGCATAATTGGCAGTAGAATGAATGACTTTTTGGGAGCAGTCCAGACCTAATTTTTAGATGAAATTATTTTTCTGTAAAACATTAGTGTGTCCTGAAAATTCCATTAAAATTTCAGGAGATTTGGCCAAGTGGTTTGGAAGATATGATATTTTGAAGTTTAGTAGTTGCTGCAGATTTTTCTGGTTCTGCAGTACCAACGTTCAGACGCTATAACTTTTAATTTGAACAGAATTTTGAGTTGATTTCAAAAGGATTTTAAATATCTATCAGTCTATTTTAAGTGAGTACAATTTTCATGTTCATATCTATTTTGTAGACTTAGATAAGTCACATGGAAGGTCGGTTGTTTGCTGGAAACTCTGAACTGGTTTACGAAAATAGGGCTCCACTTCCCATTGATAATTAATTAATCAAATGAAGTGATATGAACCTAAAACTTATGAATTCTGAAACTTAGAGATGTTGACTGTAATCTCACCAAAATTTAGAAGAAACGAATTAGAATTGAAAATATTATGGAATTTATAAAAAAACATGGCTGCTGTCTGTTTTCCGAATTTTTGTACATGCAACAGCCGAATTTTAAAATTTGTATAAAATTCAATTCTAATCCAAATTCAGTAAAATCTAACTTAAATTAAATATTAAGATCTCTAGAGTTACCATACCAACATGGGTTTAGATTAGACGAACTTAGAAAATGAAAAGTAATGTAAGTTGCCCCTAAGGAAACTAGGTCCTAAAGGTATTCCTAAAATTGCTTATGGTTTTAATATATTTTCCTAGATAATTCCTATTTTATTAGTATAGTTTAATTTGTATATGGATCTATTTATCACATTTTACTTGTTTCATAGTTAAAAAATGACAAATGTCCTATTATTTGATTTGATAAATTTGGTTGTGTATTGGCTGGACATAAGTTGTGAATTGGTTGTTTTTGTTGGAACCGTAGACGATGGAAATATCTAAGTTTTAGGGGAGGTTCTGTCAAAAATTTTCTAAACATTTTGGATAAAACTTAATGGATAAAGTTATAGTTAGTGTTATATCTTGTTTCTAATCTTTTGTTTCGGTTTTTCTTATCTACAGGAGTGCTGAAATGGTGACCACATGCTACCTTGAGGGCTCAAGAATATTTTGATTCATAGAGAGACTAATCTATGTTAGAACTTTTAACTTTAGGTTGAACTTATGCAAGACATATAACTTGTAGAACTAATCAATGTACTCACTAATGTTATTTTGTTTTAAAACAACTTTAGCTAAATGAGGCATGTTTGAATTATGTATATTTTTGCATATTATATGAATATAGACTTGCTTATTTGAATAGTTAATATATTAGTTAATTTAAAAAATAATTTAGTAAATTATGCATGCAAGTTGTATTAAAAAAATTGTTACAAAATAATTAATTTGCTTTTGTAACTAAAAAAAAATGTTACAAAATCAAGTAACATTTTGTAACAAAATTTTATGATAGGAAAAAAAATATTGTCACCAAAAATACCTTGAAGATCAAAATTTGTTACCACTTTTGTAATGGCTTCTGGTTTTTTGTATCAGAAAAATTTGTTACAAAATACCACTTTGAATTGTAACAGTTTCTTTTTTTTGTTAGAAAAACTTTTTGTAACGAGAGATACTGCAACGGACCCTTTTTTTGTTACAAAAACCTTTTGTTTCAAAATTTCGATTTTTTGTAACAATTTTTTTTGTTACAAATATTACTTTTTATTGTAGTGAATGGGAATGAGTCATTGATCAGAAATGGATCAAATTTCAAATTCTCAATGCGGCTTAAATGATCCGCAACCAGGTTTTGAGATCCACCCCGGTCCCTAATCTCAATGTCGAATTCTTGCAAAAGCAAGATCCAACGTATGAGTCTAGGCTTTGACTCATTCTTTGTCAATAAGTACTTTAAAGCTGCATGATCCGTGTATACCACTATCTTTGATCCTAGCAAATAAGATCTGAATTTATCTAAAGCATGAACAATAGCTAAGAGTTCTTTTTCACTAGTGGTATAGTTGGATTGTGCTGCATCCAGTGTTTTAGAAGAGTAAGCAATGACATAAGGGAGTTTACTATCGCGCTGTGCAAGCGTGGCACCTACAGCATGGTTTGACGCATCGCACATTATCTCAAATGGCAACGTCCAGTTGGGGCCTCGCACAATCGGTGCCATGGTAAGAACTCTCCTTAGCTCTTCAAAAGCATTCACACATTCACTGTCAAACTCAAAATCCACATCTTTTGGAGTAGGCGCGACAATGGCAAAGTAATCTTGCTGAAATCTTTGATAAAGCGCCTATAGAATCCTGCATGTCCTAAAAACAAGCGGACCTCCCTCACAGACGAGGGGTGAGGTAAAGTGGTGATAACATTGACCTTGGCCGGGTCTACAGAAATGCCTTCATGAGATACTACATGTCCTAACACTATACCTTGTCGTACCATGAAGTGACATTTTTCAAAATTTAAGACAAGGTTAGTGTCAACACATCTAGCTAAGACCTTGGCCAAGTTCTCTAGGCAACAATCAAATGAAGTACCATAAACGCTGAAGTCATCCATAAAGACTTCCAGATAGTTCTCCATTAGATCGGAGAAGACACTCGTCATGCATCGCTGAAAAGTAGCGGGTTCATTACATAGTCCAAATGGCATCCTTTTATAGGAAAAGGTGCCAAACGGACAAGTAAACGTGGTCTTCTCCTGATCTTCAGGAGCAATATGAATCTGGAAGTAGCCAGTAAATCCATCAAGAAAGTAGTAGTGAGATTTACCTGCCAAACGGTCCAACATCTGATCGATGAAGGGCAAGGGGTAGTGGTCCTTCCGTGTAGCGGCGTTCAATCTTCTGTAATCAATACACACTCGCCATGCATTTTGTACTCTTTTGGTGACCACTTCACCATCGTCCTTCTTGACCGCAGTGATGGCCGACTTCTTGGGGACAACCTGGACCGGGCTCACCACTCACTGTCAGAGATTGGGTATATGATACCTGCATCCAGTAATCTGGTGACCTCTTTCTTCACTACATCCAGGATGATTGGGTTGAGCCTCCTTTGCGGTTGCCTAACCGGCCTAGCTCCATCTTGGAGAAATATCCTATGCATGCACTTGTGGGGGTCAATTCCCACAATATCTGCTAGGCTCCATCCTATTGCCTTCTTGTACTTTCTTATAATATCTAGGAGCTTTTCTTCTTCTTCACTTGAAAGCTCACTAGCAATAATGACCGGAAACCTTTGGTTGTCCTCTAAGAAATCATACTTCAAATGAGATGGAAGGGGCTTCAGTTCACTCTTTGCCTCAAGCTGAGGTTCCTTTTCATCAAGCTCATGGAGTTCATTTTTGACAACTTTCTCATGTTCATCCCCTTGGTCATCCGTCTCCTCAACAATAGGGTAGCACAACTTGTTGTGGCCTTCTTCTTGCACTTCCGTTACCACTTTATTAATTACATCACATCAGAGTACGGAATGTTCTTCGGGAGGATGTTTCATGGCTTCTTCCAAATTGAACTTGATAGTTTTGTCTCCAACCTCAAAGGAATATGTGCCGGTGAAGGCATCTAACTTGAATTTAGAGGTCTTGAGGAAGGGTCTACCAAGTAGAACGGAGGATGAGCTTTTATTTTCTGTTGGAGGCATTTCAAGGATGTAAAAGTCAACCGGAAAAACCAAATCCTTGATCGCCATAAGTACATCTTCCGCTATTCCCATCACCGTGATCATGCTTTTATCGGCTAAGGCAAACCTCGCCGCCGACTTCTTTAATGGAGCTAAATTCAACTGCACATAGATAGAAAGTGGCATGATGCTTACACAAGCTCCCAAGTCACACATACAATCATGAAAAGTGCGTCCACCAAAACAACAAGACACCAAACAAGGTCCAGGGTCACCACATTTCTTTGGAATAGGTTCCATCAAGGAGGAAATTGAACTACCCAAGGATAAGTCTCCAATTCTCCTATCCTATCTTTGTGTGTATACAAGTCTTTCAAAAATTTTGCATAATTTGGAAATTTGTTGAATAGCATCAAGAAGGGGTATGGTTACCTCAACCTTCTTGAACACTTGAAGCATGTTCAAATCAAATTCTGGTGTTTTCTTTGCCTTTTTCACCATGGAAGGGAATGGAATAGGAATGGACTCATCCACTATAGCTTTCCTTTTGGGTTCCTTGAGGTTTACTCCTTCTTCCTCATGCCTTTTGTCTACCACCTCTTCTTCATGTGGAGCTTCAACAACCACTTTTTCCTCATAAATATCACCCATGACCCTTGGAGGTATCTCCTCCAATGTAGTCCCCGACCGTAGAGTGATGGCGTTGAGACCGCCCTTTGGGTTTGGTTGGGGTTGGGATGGAAGGTTAGAAGAGCTTGAGGGTTGGTTGGTGTTGTTGTTGGGAGTTGATGGTTGGTTTGACATGGTCATCTTTGAAAGCATGTTGGTGATTTTAGCCAATTGAGTGCCCAAGGCATCAAATTGAGACTTGTTGCTCCCATCTCATTTTTTATGGCGGCTCTAAGCTCATCAGCTTGATTGTTGGAAGATGGAGGAGTTTGGTTGGATTGTTGTCTATGGTGTGGTGATTGGTACTTGGTGTAGTTATTTTGGTTTTGGTTAGAGTGGCCTTGGTTGGCTTGGTAGTTGGTGTTGTTATGGTGGTATTGGGATGAAGATTGGTTGTTGTTGTGGTGAGAAGAAGAGTTATTCCATCTTTGGTTTTGATTACTTCCTTGTGTATTATTTCTCCACCCTTGATGTTGGTTACCACCTTGAGGGTAATTGTTTTGGCCTTGAGAAGGATAGGATGGACGGTTGTTGTAATTTACATTAGCCACTACAAGAGCATGTTCCTCTTGAATTTGATGGCATTGATCGGTGTAATGTGTGGTGCTAGAGCACAAACCACAAATCCTAGGAGGGCCTTCAATTTGAGCAACTGGAGGTGGGGCTTGGATGGCTTGGATGGAGTAGTATTCCTTTTGATCCTTTTGTATTTGGGTAAGGATGGTAGTCATATCTCCAAGTGCTTTGGTTAGGCTTGATTCGGAAGGGGATGGTTCTACGACACCCTTGAGAGGATTACTTCTCACCCTTGTATGTTGTGTAGCCTCGGCAACATCCTTTATCAAATTCCAAGCTTCTCCCTCCATCTTATTTTTCAAAAGGGAACCACCACTAGAAGCGATGAGCAACCTTCTATCTTTCACACAAAGACCTCCGGTGTAGTAGCTAATGAGCAAGTGAGTGTTTATTCCATGGTGCGGACAAGATTCCAATAGCCTCTTGAATCGAGACTAATACTCATACAAACTCTCTTGGTTTCTTTGCATTATGCCTGAAATCTTCTTCCGGATGTAGTCGGTCTTCTCCGGTGGGAAAAATTTATCTAGAAACTCTCTTCTCAAGAAATCCTAATTAGTCACAATCTCATCCGGTAGTGAATAAAACCATGTCTTCACTTGCCCTTTAAGAGATAAAGGAAAGGCAAAAACCATGATAGCCACCTCATCGGCTCCATGCCTTCGAGCCGTAGAACAAGCAACTTGAAAATCCTTTAGATGTCGGATGGAGTCTTGACCCAGCAACCCATGATACTTAGGAAGCAAATTTATCAAGCTACTCTTCAACTCAAAGTTTGGATCAAGGTTAGGATACCTCGCTTGCAATGGTTGAAGTATAATATCCGGAGCTCCTTGCTCATGCAAAGTGATCTGTCGTGGCTCCGCCATGTGTGGCTCAACTGTAGGATGTAAAGATGTATTATTAGTGCCAACAGAAGAATAGGAAGTAGCGGACTCCAAGTCACTCTCGGTACCGCCTAGTGATTCGGTATGTTCCTCAAGAGAGGCCGAAGTACTAGCCGTATAATCCAACCGCCGTCTAGCTTGCCGAGTATGTAACAACGTTCTTTCAATCTCGGGATCAAAATCGGCTAAGCAAGAATTCGGTTGAGACCGAGTCATCAAACTTGAGAGTCATAGCACAAATGTAAAAGAAATCTAAACTATAGCTAAGTATTGAAAGCAATTAAACTATCTACAATGTTTACATATTCACATAACCAATATCAAGGCATATGTTGCAACCATTCCCCGGCAACAGCGCCAAAAATTTGATGTGTGAGGATTATCGTTGGAGTAGAACTTCTCAATGAAATCCGCGTTGGTAGTATAGCTTCTACCCAACAACAACCCCCGAGTATCAAATTTAGAAGGGATTTGGTTGTCACAAGTTCAACCCTAATAAAAATAACCGAAGTATTCAAACCTCGGGTCATCTCACAAGGAATGGGCAAACATGTGCTTCAACATTGGTTAGAATTCTGGGGTTGTAAGTTATGAGCAAGAAAATAAATGGGAATCTTAGCAAGCAAGCAATCTTACAATGCAAGAAACTAATTCAATAACTAAGCAAGACATGAGCAATTCCAAACTAACAAAGTAACATCCAGTATGATTCTATTCTAAACTAAACAAGTAACTATAACTAAGTCAAGTAATTAAGAATTTGGGTTTTCAAATAGGAATGATAAAAGTAACTCTTGGCTAGGCATGGAAATTGGGGTCACCATCCTTGTCTAATAACCATATCTTGACAATTATGAGGAACCAAACTCATTAAGTCTACTTCTATACTTGAAGTACGTCAAATGGTTTGGTCAACATCAACCCATAAGTTCTAACCTCACTACTAATTGATTTAATAGAAGGTTAGCGTCAATGGCTATCAAATTGACCACTAAAGGCTCTCAAATCATCAAATCCATTAGACCCAATGACTCAAGTTTACCCAATTCCCTTAGCCTAGGCCAAGAGTAAAGAGAACTACTCCATAATCAAAGTAAACAATTCATCGAACACATGGTAAGCATTAATAAAAGACATGTTCAAATTGTAATCAAATTGAAATCACAAGTACCCACTAACAATTATCAACATATAATCATCCAAACAACACAATTAATCATAGAAATCATCAATATAACATCAACAAGTCAAGATTCACAACATTCATGAAATGGGTATAAAATGACAATTGACAAGAATTCATAAAACTATCACAAGATCTAAGCAAATTATACCAATGAATTCAAATTGAACAATTAAAACTAATAATTAACAAGATCCGATTCAGAATTCAACAAGGGAAGATCAAATTAAAACTAGATCTAGAGAGGAACAAGGGTTTATCTCTCTAGAAGAACAAAGAACCAAAAACTAGCTAAAATTGTGTCTTCGTGTATAATGATTGATCCCCCCCTTTCCCCCTAGCATCCTTGGGTCTTTTCCATGCAGAAACAGCTTGAATTTGGGCCTGATGAGCCTCAAAAATTGCCAGGCACGATTTCCTTTAATGAGGTCACGTGCAGCTTCCCGCGCGTGCGCGCCAAGCGTGCGTGCGCGCCGATTGCTTTTGTGATCCACGCGTGTGCGCCAAGTGCACGTGCGCATCGATAGGAATCCTCTGATCCGCGCGGATGCGTCCATCCTTGCGCGCCGCTTCCAGCCATCCGTGTGCGCCAATGCTGATTTTCCCAAAATTCAAATCTTCATGTTCCTCCTTTTTGTTCATGCTTTCTTTCTCTCTTCTAGGCCATTCCTACCTTATAATTCCTGAAATCACTCAACAAATACATCACGGCATCGAATGGCAATAGAAGAGGATTAAAATATGGCAATTTTAAGGAAAAATAAGCATGTTTTTCCTCATGAAGCAATATTAGGAAGTGAACACAAAACCATGCATTTCTTGTGTATAAGTGTGAGAAATATCGACAAAACCCCCCAAATTCTACACAATATAAACCATAAAATTGGGGTTTATCATGTGCGCACGTACAATGCTGTGCGTACGCACATGACTCTGTTCCTGTAACAAAAATTGTGCCTCTAAGGCACCAAACATGACATCCATCACATGTTTTCAAGTCCCAAAACACCATAAAACTCCAAAAACATATTATTCCACTAAAATTACCTAAGCAACATCAAAATGCAACTAACTAACTAGGCAAGATAACCAATTGTTCAATGTATAAAAAGCTAAATGAGAAAAAAGTTAGAAGGATATTACCATGGTGAGGTGTCTCCCACCTAGCACTTTGGTTTAAAGTCCTTAAGTTGGACTTTTTGAGGAGATCCTTGTTAAGACGGCTTATGTTTCCACTCCTCCTTGAATCTCCAACCAAGTTTGCTCTTGATTTGACCTCCGGGGTCCCAAATGAATTGCATCAAACTCGTAAGAGATTCCAAGCTAGCAACTAGGATCCATGAGTGTTGACTTTTGGAACTAATGCCCAGATCTCACACTCTAGTTTCTCTATCATCCTCTTGTTGAGTCTTGCTCTTGCACTTAGATGAACAACCTCCAAAATTTTTCTTGTAGCACCCAAATAAACCTTGGAATCCTCCTAATTGAACTTTGCACCATTTATATCTTGAATCCACTTGGCAATCAATATCCAATCCTTGACTATGTAATACTCCAAGAAGCACTCTAACTTGATAATCCATTTCCAGGAGAGAAAATTGGTATGGGCCTATGAAGCTCATTGAAGAAATTGTTACCCACTCAATTTGTCCTTGGGGTGGAGTTATCCTATTAAGCTCTTGCACAATTACTTCCACTTCATGGGTGATCACCTCTTCGTTACCACCCTTTTCAAGCTCTTCCTTATCTCTCTCATACTCAAGAGACAATGGTTCCTCAAGATTATTGAGGGGGTTGACCATGGTAGACAAAAAATCATTGATGATGGAATCCACTTCTTGATCAAACTCCCTCAATTCTCCATTTACCTCTTGTGGTTTACTAACTTCCCTTTCTTCCTCTTGTTGCATATCATAATCTAACTCTTCTTCTTTCCCTTGAGGCTCCATGTTTTCTTCCTCTCTACACTCCTTCGTTACTACTCCACATTTCTCAAGGGGAATGTCTTGATTGCTTGAGCGTAGTAGAGTCAAGCGGTTCATCGCTTTGGCTATGGTAGCCATGAACTCCCTTTACTTCCTTTAGAACCCTTCTTGCTCTTGAAAGAATGCTTGAAGGTCTTTTTATTCTTGGGACAAGGGTTGGAAAACTTCACATTTAGATGGAATAGAAGGTTCAAAGGTTGGGAGAAAAGTTGTGTAATTGGAAGGTGTGTCATGTGGGTGAGGGTTTGGTATATAAGGGGCTGATGGTTCATATGGTCGGTAGCAAGGTGTATAGACATTTTGATTCCATGGAGGTGTATGGTGTAGTGCTTAAAGGTTTGGTGGTTGAGGGTTGTGTATGGGGTATCCTTCATATCTTTGGGTTTAGTATGCACATTGGAAAGGGTTTGGGGGAGGATTTGGCTCGTTGTAGTATGGGGAAGATTGCTCCTCCCTTTATTGCTTCTCCCATTCCATGATGCTATCCCAATTTGAGTTCATCATACCCTACAAAATAGTCACAACCAAGCTCCAAGCAACAAGGGTGATATCTCATAAAGAAAGTAAGAAATAAAAGCGAAAGGCATAAGTAAACAAGAAAAAAAAAATAAACACCTAACTATTAGCAAAAACAACCAAATAACCAAAAAGTAAGCTATTTACACTATGGACATATTTACAACAACCAAAGATATAACACCAATTGCATCTCCGGCAACGGCGCCAAAAACTTGATGAGACAGAGAATTGGTGTCGATTCAGAATTTCTCAAAATAAGATCACTTCATTGAAAGTATAGCGAAATCAACAACTAACTCTCAACATCAAAGTTTAGATGATATTCAAACACAAAACATAAACGGAGATCGAGAGTAACTCAACCTCGGGTCATTCTCCCTAGGAATGTTATTGCAGTGTCACACTTTTGGTTGTTAGGGCAAAAGAGTGGTTTCCAAATCAAAGAACAAAAGATTAAAAGAACTAAGATATAAAAGAACTAACAAATGATCGAAATTGGAATCAAAGCAATTAAAAAGGAAACAAGATCAAAACTAATGAAAATGCTATAAATGCATAAAAGAGCCTTGACTTGGGAATGAGGATCCAAGAAATCCTATCATTGCCATAACCACAACTATGGTAATTATCATGAGTTAATCTCGCTTAGTTAACCCCAAACATCGAGGAGTAAGTCAAGCAAGCATAATTGATCTTAATCCATAAGTCCTAGCTAACTTATCAAACTAGTTGATAAAAAGCTAGTGTCAATGGAAGCAAGAGTCAACTAACTCCCCAAGAATTACCACTAAATGTCGGACATTTTGACTCTAGTATCCCAAGAACTCAAATCCCAAGCCAAGGTGTGAAAATCTACTCAAAATTACCAAGTGGCATTTTCACAAACACTTGGTGGTTATAAAGCCAAAACAGGAGAATTTGCAAAGGAAAATGGAAAACTATAACTAACTATTCACAAAACCAAATATAAACAAGCAACCAAGCATAAAGAAAGCATAAAGCAGTAAATTCTTCAATCAAAACGTCAAGAAACTCAAAATTGCAAATATGAACAAAGTAACTTGAACCAAAGGAAATGAAAGTAAAAGTGCTATAATTAAAGAGGAAATTGAGAGTACGTACAATTAAAGAAGCAAAATCCAAAATCAAAGCTTACTATAAAATGCTACAATGGAAATTAAGATAAAGCCTAAGAGAGAATTCTACTCTACTCCTACTCCTATGGAAGCTTCCTAACTAATACTACCTAATAAAACCCAATGTAAAGTGAGCTCTAGCCTAATTCTACCTAATAACTTCATATGTGTTGATATCCCCTTCATATAGCATCCAAATTTAGCCTTCAAGCCTTCCAAAACTGGGCCAAAGGCCTCAAAAATCACAGAACATGTGTTTCATTAATGAAACCACGTGCAGGGTCCTGTGCGTACGCACTCTTTGTTGAATGTTGACCTGTGCGTACGCACAGATGGTTGTGCGCACGTACACATGCTAATTCCTTCTTGTGCGTACGCACGCTTGCTTGTGCGCACACACACTTCGCTGTGTGTGCTTTTCCTTATTTTCTTCATGTGTTCTCCCTTCTACATGCTTTCTTCAACTTTTGCTTAGCCAATCTTGCCTAAATGATCTGAAATCACTCACAGAACATATCACGGCATCGAATGACATAAAAGTGGAATTAACTTACTCAATTTAAGCAAAAAATACATGTTTTCACATTTAGGATCAAATTACGGAGAAATCACAAAAGTATGCTATTTTGGTGCTTAAGTGTGAGTTTATGTAATAAAATCCGTCCAAATTGAGTCAAAATATATCATCAAATATGAAATCATCATAGCTTCTTGTTCAAGAGCTTCTATGAGATTCCATACGGCTTTACTAGCCTGAGCTTGTTCCAAACGCCACCTTAAGGTCCTTTCAGGTTCAGGATCAAGGTCAACAAGGGGTTCTTTATCCCTATTCCTGCTCATAAACAAAAAGAAAGGGACTAAGAAGAGTAAAAGAATGGAGTCTCTATGTCAGAGTATAGAGAGCTCCTTGTGCGAGACTTAGATAAAGAAAATAAGAAAATACAGGTGTCCTTTATTAAAATGATTTTTCAAAAATAAAGAGAGAAAAAAGTTGAAAATTTTCAAAAAAGAAGTTAGAGAAAGAGGTAAAAGATTTTCGAAAAAGAGAAGAGGGAGAAAGAAGAATTAAAGAGACACCAAACTTTTAAAATTAAAACAAACAAGTAACTAGCAAGATTTTGAAAACAAAGATTTGATTTTGAAAATATTTTAAAATTAAAAAGAAGAAGTTTAAAAAGGAATTTTTGAAATCCAAAAATTAGAAAGATTAGGTCAAAAGAGAGAGAAACAAGATAAGATAAGATTTTAAAAATTTAAGACACGAGTGATGACGGGAATTGTATGTGCGTTTTAGAATTTCACAAATGAAATCTCGTTGCAAGTATAGTTCTAAACCAACAAACAATTCCTTCAATAAAAAATTTTGGTTGTCACAAGTACAAACCCTAATAAAAATAAACCAAAGTATTTAAACCTCGGGTCGTCTCTCAAGGAATTGCAGGGTAGTGTTCTTGTTATTGGTTATGGGGTACTGTTTTGGGGTTTAGGAATAAGGGACAAGAAATGTAAATGGCAAAAGAAGTACACTAACAACTAACAAAGCTCTTGGCAAGGTATGAGAATTGGAAGTCCTATCCTTATTATCATCATCAATTGTGATGAGAATTGTCCATTGCTCCACTTAGTTAACCTCTAACTATGAAGGAAAGTCAAGTGGATATCAACTTGAGATCACAAGTCCTCGCCAAATCACAATGAAAGGATAGCTTTAGTGGCATTCAAATTGACTAGCAACTTTCAATTGTCAGTCAACAAGAGAGTTTGATAATTCAAGAGTCTCCAATTACTCAACCTAAGCCAAGAGGAGAAAAATATACTCTAATATCCTTCCAAGCATTTTGTCAAACACTTGGAAGGCATAAAAGGAAAAGCATGGTGAATTGCAAGAATTAACAAAATCTACTACTATCTAATACAAGTAATCAACAACAATAACTAGAGAAAGCAAAATTAACATGAATTACCTCAAATTGCATTAAAGAAAAATAAAGGAACAATAGTGCATCAACAACAAAGTAAACAAAATAAAGGACATAACAACAAAAGATAAAAGAAACAAGATGTAGCAACAAATAATTACAAGAGAAAGTAAATGGGAACAAGAATTAAACACATCTAAGAAAATCCTAATCTAAACCTAACCTAATTTCTAGAGAGAAGAGAGAGCTTTTCTCTCTAGAATTCTTCCTAAAGCACGATCCAAAACTCTATATTATGACTCATTGGTACATCCCCCTTCAATCCTTTGGGTTCAATAGCCTCAGAGATGAGTTGGATTGGGCCCTAGGAAGCTCAGAAATCGCCCCCAACATTTTTACTTTAATGAAGTCACGTGCGAGCAACGACGCGTACGCGTGGGTCACGTGTACGCGTCGATTGGCGTTTTGCTTTCTACGCGTATGCGTCATGTCACGCGTACGCGTCGCCATGCGACTTCATCATCCATGCGTGCGCGTATGGCACGCGTGCGTGTCGATGTGTGCACCCCAAATCTTTCCATGTATTCTCTACTTTGCATGCTTTTCTCTTCAATCCTTTGATCCATTCCTTGCCTTTTCAACCTGAATTCACTAACAAACACATCAAGGCATCCAGTGGAATCAAAGGTTGATTAAAATTAGCAAATTAAAGGCCTAAAAGCATGTTTTCACACTTAAGCACAAATTAAGGAAGAATCACAAAACCATGCTATTTCATTGAATAAATGTGAGAAAAAGTTGATAAAATACTCTAAATTCAACACAAGAAAAACCCTAAAATGGGGTTTATCAACGAGATTTGATTTTGAAAATTTTTTTTAAATTAATAAAGAGAAAGTCAAAGAAATATTTTGAAATTCAAATTTTAAAGAAAGAAAAACTAATCAAATACTAAGCTTTTAAAATTTGAATTTAAAAAGAAAGATAAGATAACAAATTTTAAAATTAAAGAAAAAGATAAGAATAAGATTAAAGAAAAAAAATATAAACAAGAAAATTAAATTAAATAAAAAGATACCAATGGGAATAATTAAAATGAAAGGACAAACACTAAACGGACACCAAACTTAAAAATTTTGAAATCAATCAAAACAATTTTCGAAAATTAGAGAGAGAAACACTAAAGGACATCAAACTTAAAAGTTTTAAGACCAAACAACAGAAAATAACACAAAAATTTCAAACAAAAGGAAAAGAGAACCAAGAACAATTATCGAAAAATCCAAGTAAATAAAAATCAACAAAAATCAAAAGGATACAAAACTTAAGATTTGACTCAAGACTCAAGAAAAAGATGACTAAAAATGAAAATATTTTTGAGGAAATTTTTTTTATTTTTTTATTTAAAAAGAGAAAATAAGAAACACAAAGAAAAATAGTAAAAAGTACCTGATCTAAGTAGCAAGACAACCGGTAGTTTATTAATCTCGAAGAATCCCGACAACGGTGCCAAAATCTTGGTGCACAAAATTAGAACTTGCACAACTGAACCGGCAAGTGCACCGGGTCATCCAAGTAATACCTCAGGTGAGTGAGGGTCAATCCCACGAGGATTGTTGGATTGAGCAAGCAATGACTATCTTGCAGATCTTAGTCAGGCGAATAGAAGAGATAGTTATTGTAAACGCATAAAACAGAATAATAAAGAAAGCAATACCGAACTGGTGTAAAAACAATGATAGGAAATCAGTTAAGGCCTTGCAGATGCTTATTCTTCCGGATTAATACTTCTTACTGACTACTTTAACAATGAGTGATTCATTCAATGGAAAGGCTGTAAGTGATTAAAGACAGGGCTAGTGGTCATTAATCTCCTCTGATCCAGATCACACGCCAGTGCTAATGGTCATCCAATCTGAACGAGGGTGAAGCTTGCGCAATTCAATCTCTGGTGATCCTACTCAAAACTCCACAGACAAGGTTAGATCTTCGGGATCAGAGAATGATGCTCTATATTCTAGCCTTAACGTCACAAAGACCACAATTACCCATGACTAACGAGATTTCATGTCAGGTATCCCAACTAGCCCAGGTACTCTATTGGAACCTTATGTATCCTTAAGTTGTAGCTCAATACTATTCGGCTAAGGCTTCGCAAGAGATCATGTAGAATAAGAGGTCATACTCTTATTCCACCCAAGATTCATAAAGATGAAGAATGATAATACATCAAAGAATGGAATCAAAACATGTATTAAAGTAGAAAAGTAATGATATTAATCCATAGGAATGAGCAGAGCTCCTATCCTTAACTCAGGAGGTTTAGCTGCTCATACTTGATAGAAATAATGTGTGATAAGTTCTGAGAGGCTGAAGATCCTAAACCTGGGTGATCTTTACTTTAAACGCTTTTTGGCCTTGTTTTCATATAATTTTTAGCATGTTTTGTTTAATTTCTATTAAGTTTTTATAGGTTTTAGTGTTAACTTCACATTTTTGGATTCTACTATGAGTTTGTGTGTTTTTGTGCAATTTCAGATATTTTCTGGCTGAAATTGAGGAGCTGGAGCAAAAGTCTGATTCAGAACAGAGAAAGCACTACAGATGTTGTCCGGATCTGACTTCCTTGCACACTAAGTTTTTGGCGCCATTGTCGGGGATTGTTCAAGTTTGAACAATTGATGGATTATCTTGTTCCCTAGATCAGGTAATTTTTTTTATTTTATTTGAGTCTTTTATTTTTATTTTCTTCTTATTTTCGAAAAAAATCAAAAACCTTTTCAAAAATATTTTTCTTTTCTTTGTTTAATCTTTGTTCTTGGTTTGAGTCTTTTGTTTTTGTTCTTGTTGAGTTTTTCGAAAATTTTGAGTCTTTCTTTCAAAAAATTTTCAAAAATAGTTTTTTTGGTAAAATCTTGTGTCAAATATTCAAGTTTGGTGTCTTCTTGTGGTTTTCTTTATAATTTTCGAAAATTTTGTGTTTAGTTTTCAAAAATTTTAAGTTTGGTGTCTTTTGCATGTTCTTGTGTTCTTTGAATTTTTTGAGTCTTGTTCTTGGTGTTCTTCTCAATCTTCAAAGTGTTCTTGTGTTTTCTTTTTGTTTTGATCTTAAAAATTTTTAAGTTTGGCGTCCCTTTGGGTTTTTCTTTAAATTTTCGAAAACTAGGTGCATTAGATCTAAAAATTTTTAAGTTTTGTGTCTTTTACTTGTTTTTCTCCTTCCTCATTCAATTCAAAAATAAAAAAAAATATCTTTTCTATTTTTTTTTAAACTTAATTTTCGAAAATTTCAATTAAAAATTCATATTTTTATTTTAAATTTTTATCTTATCTTATCTTAGTTTTAAAAATAAAAAATCAAATATTTTCAAAAATCAAATCTTTTTCAAAAGCTTATCTTATCTTTTTATCTTTCTTCAAAATTCAAAAAATTTATCTTATCTTATTTCAATTTTCAAAATTCATTTTTCAAAATTTAAAATTTAAAGATTTCAAATTTCAAACTTTAAAATCAAATCTTTTTTAAAATCAAATTTCAAATCTTATCTTTTTTTTTAAATCTTATCTTGTCTTTTCTAATTTCAATTTTAAAATCAAATCCTTTTCAAATCTTTTTACTTTCTCATCTTATCTTTTCTTATCTTCTCTAATTTCAAATTTTTAAATTTAAATCTTTTCTAACCCTCTATCTTATCTTATTTTCAAATTTTTTCTTAATTAATTACTTATCTTCTCTCTCTCTTCTTTTTCAAAACTTCCTAAATAACTCTTCCCTCTCCTAATTTTCGAAAACTCTCTGCTTCTTCTTTCTCTTCTATTTTCGAATTTCACTAAGTAATTTTCAATTCCTTTTAATTTATTAACATTAATGTTCAAAATTAATAAATAAATAAAATAAAAATAAAAATAATTTAATTCTTGTTTATCTTTTCTACTTCTATTTTTTCTTCTATTCCTTCTATCTTCATTCTTCTCTCTCTTCTTCTACCTTTCTTCATCATGAATCCAAATGGGAATGAGGAGTTCAGAAGAACTCTGGGGTCCTATACAAACTCCACTACTGACTTCTATGGAAAAAGTATTAGCATACCTCAAATCAGAGCAAGTAGCTTTGAACTAAACTCTCAACTCATTACCCTAGTACAGCAAAACTGCCAGTACTCTGGACTTCCACAAGAAGAACCTACTGAGTTCTTGGCAGATTTCTTAAAAATATTGCTAACACAGTACACAGTGAGGGAGTAGACCAAGATGTCTACAGACTATTACTATTTCCTTTTGCTGTAAAGGACCGAGCAAAGAGGTGGTTGGATAACCAACCTAAAGCTAGCTTGGAAACTTGAAAACAGTTAGTAGACAAGTTTTTAAATTAATACTTTCCTCCAAGAAAGAAGACCCAGCTAAGGCTGGACATCCAAGGCTTCAGACAAGGAGATAATGAATCTCTTTATGATGCTTGGGAGAGGTATAGAAGGATGCTAAGAAAATATCCCACTAAAATATTTTTAGAATGGGTACAGTTAGACATCTTCTACTATGGACTTTCAGACATGGCTAGAATGTCTTTGAACCACTCTGCTGGTGGTTCCATACACATGAGAAAGACCATTGGATAGGCTCAAGAGCTTATTGAGACAGTTGCCACTAATCAGCATCTGTACTCATCTACTGAGACGTCTACAAAAGGAGAGGTTAAGGCAGTATCTACTGAACCTAACCCGCCAGAACAGGATGGCCCTATTGACTCAGCAACTGCACGTACTTGCCCAGCAACTACTGGAATTGCAAGAGGCTTTGCGAGAAACTCAAGCTTCTAACAGGAATGTAGAAGCCCAGCTAAGTCAAACCAGGCAGTAGTTATCTAAACAGATAACAAAAGAATGCCAGGCTATTCAGCTGAGAAATGGGAAATCCTTAAACACCCAACCTCAGTACAATAAAAGAACAAAGGAAATAAAGCCAATAGAAGAACACCAGATAGGTGTCCAGGACCTCTCTGAAGACATTGAATGCCCGAAGAAGAATGTCATCGGCATTCACACCAAGAAGTGGTGTCCATCCCTGGCGTTGAACGCCCAATTAAGGACACCAACAAGGGCGTTGAACTCCCAACAGGGGGCAGTGTCCCTGGCATTGAACACTAGAAAGAGGGCAGCAATATGGGTGTTGAATGCCTAAGCAAAAGAGGCCAATCACATACTGATAACAACCCTTCTAAACAAGCTAGTAACCCCATACATGGCACTCGGTCTTCATCAACCAAGATTGATGAATATAAGGCTAAGATGCCATTTCCTCATAAACTCTGTCAAGAGGAAAAAGATAAACAGTTTGCCCGCTTTGCAGATTATCTCAGAACATTAGAGATCAAGATCCCTATTGTAGAGGCTCTTGAACAGATAACTTCTTATGCTATGTTCATGAAGGACATTCTGAGTCATAAGAAGGATTGGAGAGAGACAGAAACTGTACTCCTCACTGAATAGTGCAGTGCAATAATCCAAAACAGCTTGCCAGAGAAACTTAAGGATCCTGGAAGCTTTATGATACCATGCACTCTAGGTGATGCTTGTACAAGGACAGCTCTTTGTGACCTTGGAGCAAGCATCAACCTAATACATGCTTCATTAATAAAGAAGCTTTATTTGACTGATTAAGTCAAACTAACCCACATATGTCTTCAACATTCTGATGGCTCCATTAAGATACCATCAGGTGTAATTGCAGACATGATTGTTAGGGTGGGACCCTTTTCTTTTCACTCTGACTTTGTGGTGTTGGATATGGAAGGGCACAAGGGTGCATCCCTTATCCTTGGGAGACCCTTCCTAGTTACAGGTCATTGATGTCGAAAAATGGGAAGTAACTCTGAGAGTCAATGAGGAAAAGTTCGTAATGAATGCTGTCATGGCTATGCAGCATCCAGACACCCCTGAGGAATGCATGAGCATTGACCTCATTGATTCCCTGGTGGAAGAAGTCAACATGGTCGAAAGTTTCAAGGAAGGGCTGGATGACATCCTTACTGATGCCCAGCCGGATTCAGAGGAACCTCTAGAAACCTCTGCGGAAAAGGAAAAGCCTCCAAAGCTTGAGCTTAAGCCATTATCTTCCTCCCTAAAATATGCATTTCTGGGAAATGGAGATACTTATCCTGTGATCATAACTTCTACCTTAGAGCCATAGAAAGAAGAAGCACTAATTCAAGTGCTCAAAATACATAGAACCGCCCTTTGGTGGACTATACGTGACCTTAAGTGCATAAGCCCAGCCCGATGCATGCATAAAATCCTGCTGGAGGATAATGCCAAACCAGTGGTGCAACCCAGAAGGAAGTCACTAAGCTCTGGGAGGCTGGAATTATTTATCTTATTTCTGATAGTCCCTGGATGAGCCCTATCCAAGTTGTCCCCAAGAAGGGAGGCATGATAGTGGTTTATAATGAAAAGAATGAGTTGATCTCTAAAAGGACAGTTACAGGGTGGCGTATGTGCATTGACTATAGAAGACTCAACGACACCACCAGAAAGGATCATTTTCCTTTACTATTTATTGACCAAATGCTAGAAAGACTAGCAGGGCATGCTTTTTATTGTTTCCTGGATGGATATTCCAGGTACAATCAAATAGTAGTGGATCTACAGGATCAAGAGAAGACAGCATTCACATGCCATTTGGCCTATGCAATGCACCTACCATCTTTCAGAGATGTATGTTATCCATCTTCTCTGATATGGTGGAGAAGTTTCTTGAAGTGTTCATGGATGACTTCTCTATTTTTCGAGACTCATTTGACTCCTGCCTTGATCATATGGCCCTACTTCTGAAAAGATACCAAGAGACTGGGAGAAATGCCACTTCATGGTAACTGAAGGCATTATTCTTGGGCATCAGATCTCAAACAAGGGGCTAGAAGTAGATCAAGCTAAGGTGGAAGTGATTGAATGATTGCCTTCACCTACTAATGTCAAGGCAATCAGAAGTTTCCTAGGACATGCAGGATTTTACAGGAGGTTCATAAAAGATTTTTTTAAAATAGCAAAACCCCTGTGTAATGTCTTGGCCACTGATGTTCCCTTCGTCTTTGACCAAGAATGCCTGTATGCCTTTGAAACTCTGAAAGCCAAGCTTGTCACCGCTCCTATCATCTCTGCACCCAACTTGAACATACCATTTGAACTAATGTGTGATGGCAGTGATCATGCCATTGGCGCAATTCCGGGGAAAAAATATGACAAGCTTCTACATGTCATTTACTATGCTAGTCGCATACTAAATAATGCACAGAAAAACTACACTACTATAGAAAAGGAACTACTTGTAGTGGTTTATACCATTGACAAGTTCAGATCCTACTTAGTATGGTCTAAGGTCATCATCTATATTCACCATGCCACTCTAAAGTATCTACTCACTAAGCAGGATTCTAAACCCAGACTTATAAGATGGGTTTTACTCCTGCAAGAGTTTGATATAGAAATTAGAGACAGAAAAGGGACAGAAAACTAAGTGGCTGGCCACTTGTCCCAGATTGAACTAGTAGTAGGGCCTTCTTCTCCCTCCACTGACATATCCAAAACCTTTCCAGATGAGCAACTCTTTGCCATCCGGACTACACCTTGGTTTGCAAACATTGCAAATTACATGGCTACAAGGTTCATTCCCAAGGAGTTTACCAGGCAACAAGACCAGAAACTCATGCATAATGCAAAATATTACTTATGGGATGAGCCATATCTCTTTAAAAGATGTTCGGATGGAATAATCCAACGCTGTGTGTCTGAAGAAGAGGCACAGAGAATTCTATGGCATTGCCATGGCTCAGACTATGGAGGACACTTTGGAGGTGAGCGGACAACCACCAAGGTTCTCCAAAGTGGCTTCTTCTGGCCTACTCTCTTTAAGGATTCCAGAGAGTTTTTCCATAACTGTGACAGTTGTCAGAGAGCTGGCCATCTCCCTCATGGTCACGGCATGCCTCAGCAAGGAATCCTAGAGATTGAGTTGTTTTACATATGGGGTATAGATTTCATGGGACCCTTCCCACCTTCATACTCAAAGACCTACATCCTTGTGGCAGTAGACTATGTTTCTAAATGGGTTAAAGCAATAGCATCACCCACTTATGACACCAGAGTAGTAATGAAGTTTCTCCAAAATAACATCTTCAGCAGATTTGGTATCCCCAGGACACTCATTAGTGATGGAGGTACTCATTTTTGCAACAGACAGCTGGATTCTGTCTTAAGCTGTTATGGAGTTTGCCATAAAGTAGCAACACCGTATCATCCCCAAACAAATGAGCAAGCTGAAGTCTCAAATAGAGAACTAAAGCGGATCCTAGAGAAGATAGTAAGTACCTCTAGAAAGGATTGGGCTAGAAAGCTTGATGATGCTCTATGGGCATACAGAACAACTTTCAAAACTCCCATTGGAACTTCACCATATCAGCTGGTATATAGGAAATCTTGCCATTTGCCAGTAGAACTAGAACATAAAACCTATTGGGCCACTAGATTCCTCAACCTTGATGCTAAAGCAGTAGGAGAGAAACAACTGCTCCAACTAAATGAGTTGGATGAATTCCACTTAGCTGCATTTGAAAATGCAAAGATCTATAAGGAAAAAGTAAAAAGGTGGCATGACAAGAAAATATCTCCCAGAGTCTTTGAACAAGGACAGAAGGTCCTGCTCTTTAACTTAAGACTCAAATTATTCCCTGGAAAACTCAAATCCCGCTGGAATGGACCGTATGTGATTACTAGTGTATCACCTTACATGCACATAGAACTTAAAGGCAAAGATCCTAAAAACAGGTTCACTATAAATGGACAGAGAGTTAAGCATTACCGTGAAGGACATATAGAGCTAAGAGGCTCAACACTATTACTAAGTTAAGTACAGTAAAGTCCAGCTCAAGACATTAAAAAAGCGCTTGTTGGGAGGCAACCCAATGATTACTCATACATTATTAATTTTCTAATTATTTCTATTTTAATTATTTTCCTTTTTAATTAGTTTTTTTTATTATGTTTTAAGCTAAATTTAATGTTAGTGATCATGAATAGTGCTTAAATAGAGACAGAATGATACAGAACAGAAAATAAAATACCTTGGAGAGGGGATCTCCCTGGCATTAAACGCCAGAAAAGGGGTGACAATTGGGCGTTCAAATGCCCATGGATGCAGCAATCCTGGCGTTAAACACCAGCCAGGGGGCCCTAGCTGGGCATTTAATGCCCAATAGGGGAGCACAAGCCTGGCGTTAAACGCCAGCCATGGAGCCTTGGCTGGGCATTTAACGCCCAAGAAGGAGGGGCAACATAGCGTTAAACGCCAGAATGTAGGCATTCTGGGCGTTTAAATGCGAGCAAGACAGCATGGAGGTAACCTCAAAATTCTTATCTTTTCTTCATTCAATCTATCTTATTCAAATTCAATCTTGAAAATTCTTTGATTTTTAAGTCAAATCTTGTTTAAATATTTCAATTTCAATTTAATTTCAAATTTAAAATATTTTTCAAAACCTTTCAAATCTTTTTCAAGTTTCATATCTTTTTCAACTTATTTTCAAGTTCTTTCAAAATCTTTTCTTATCTTTTGAAATTCTTGTTCCTATCTTTTATTAAACTTTAAAATCTTTTTCATACTTCTTATCTTATCTTTAAAATCTTTTATATCTTTTTAATATCTCTTCTTATCTTTTAAGTTTAACAACTTATCTTTTTCTAACTTTTTCAAAAATCTTTCCTTAAAGATTTTTTCGAAAATCGCTCCCCCTTCCCTATGTATATGTATGTCCGTGCCCCTCTCCCTCACTCACCACCTCTAATTCGAATTCTATTCTCTTCTTCTCTTCTACTTCACTTTTCTTCTTCTTCCTTTATTACCTTTTGCTCGAGGATGAGCAAATCTTCTAAGTTCAATGTGGAAGGAGCCATGTTCTCTCATCAAGAATTCAATCCCATGGCTCCAAGAAGTGGCAAGACCGCCCCAAAGAACAAGAAAGAAGACAACTCAACAGTTGTTTTCAAACCTGTTTGATTCCTTACCAAGCAACATGAAGAACATTATCACAAGATAATGAGTAAAAGGCCAATAATCCCTGAGGTGGGAATCAAACTAGGAAAAGAAGAATACCCAGAGATCCAAGAGAAAATTCGAAGGAGAGGTTGGGAGATTCTAGCTGATCCTCAGTTTAAAGTTGGATACAACATGATTCATAAATTCTATGCAAATCTGTGGATCACAGATAAGCAAAAGAAAGATGGAACAACATTCTATACCTTTCGAACTATGGTCAGGGGGAACATCATGTTTTTTTATCTGGATAGGGTGAGAGAGATCTTCAAATTACCCTTGCAAAAGAATGACCCTGAATCATACAATAGAAGGGTGGTAGCCAACCCAAAGTTAGATCAAGTCCTAGAGGATATATGCTTGTTTGGAACTCAATGGATTGAGAATGCAAAAGGGCAACCAAACCAGCTAAAAAAGGGCGAACCTCAAGCCAGTTACTAGAGGATGGTTATACTTCATTGGGCATTCTATACTCCCCACAAATAACCACTCTGAAGTCATTATTCCAAGAGCAGTGATGATTCACTGCATCATGATGGGGAATGAGGTAGAAATCCACCAAATAATCCCCCGTAAGATCTACAAGCTGGCAAACAGGGTGTCTACTAATGCTATGCTAGCTTATCCAAATCTCATCTTCCTCCTATGCCAAGAGGTTAAGGTTCTGATCCAAGTGGATAATTTTATTTCAATGGAAAGCCCAATCACCAAGCAAGTGATGGAGAGTTCCAAGATACAAGAGGATCAACCCAAAAGGAAGGCACCTGAGACTCCCCAACAGATCCCTCCAATTGAGTATTGGGACCAGGTGAAGGCATCTGTAATACACCTACAAAGCACCTTAGATCAACTCAAAGAGGAGCAGAAAGATCAGACTAGCATGATCTGCAAACTGATCAAGAAGCAAAAAAAGCAGGGGTGTGAGATGGAGGAGTTGAAACGCCAGAAGCTCTCCCCTGAAGAGCCCAGTGCCCCTTAAACTGAAGAGCCAAGCGCCCCTCAAGTTGAAGGTTGTTGAGTTTCAACCCTATGATTATTCCTATTCCTGTTTCACATATTTCCATCCTAATTTAGAGTCGCATGATCACTAGTAGTATTTAAGATTTTTGTATGTCCTTTAATTTTTAGAATTAAAATAAGCATTAGTATTAATTAATTTTTATTCCAATCAACTATAAATTATTCCTCTTATCATCATTAAACATGAATAAAATAGTGGATTTTTTTAGAAGAATTAAAGATGCATAAATTTTCGAGTTCTACA
Source organism: Arachis ipaensis (assembly GCF_059453495.1). Classification (NCBI taxonomy): domain Eukaryota; kingdom Viridiplantae; phylum Streptophyta; class Magnoliopsida; order Fabales; family Fabaceae; genus Arachis; species Arachis ipaensis. Next base: position 63,685,588 of record NC_142439.1, on the reverse strand, counting down.
ATAAAGAATAATCAATTATTTTGATGTGGTGTCATTGCTTTAGTTTTCTAAATGTATACATAAACAGTGTATATTTGAAATTGGAATTTTAGGATGCTGGCTCTTGGAAGAATGATGAAAAAGGAAAAGTATTATTGATTATCTGAAAAATCCAAAATTTGATTCTTGAAGCAAGAAAAAGCAGCAAAGGAAAAGAAAAAGCATATTTCAAAAAAAAAATTGGCGAAAAAGAAAAGAAAATAGAAGAATAAAGAAAAAGCCATTAGCTCTTTAAACGAAAAGGCAAGAGCAAAAAGCCAGTAACCCTTTAAACCAAAAGGCAAGGGTAAAAGGATCCACGGCTTTGAGCATCAGTGGTTAGGAGGGCCTAATGGAAACAAAATCCTGGCCTAAGCGGCTCAACTAAGTTGTCCCTAACCATGAACTTGTGGTGTGAAGGTGTCAAGTGAAAAGCTTGAGACTGAGCAGTTAAAGTCATGGTCCAAAGCAAAAAGAGTGTGCTCAAGAACTCTGGACACCTCTATCTAGGGATTCTAGCAAAGCTGAATCACATTCCGAAAGGGTTCACCCAGGTAAAGTGTCTGTGGCATTTATGTATCCGGTGGTAATACTGGAAAACAAAGTGCTTAGACTTATGGCCAAGACTCTAAAAGATGTGTTCAAGAATAAAAAAAGATCTAAACTAAGAGAGTCAATAATATCATCTGGATTCTAAGTTCCTAAAAGAGACCAACGTTTCTGAGTTTCAATGGATAGTGAGATGCCAAAACTATTCAGAAACAAAAAGCTACTAAGTCCCGCTTATCTAATTGAAACTGAGCTTCATTGGAAACTCTGAGATTTACTGCATCCTACTCTTCTTTTTATCCTATTTTATTTTAGTTGCTTGGAGACAAGCAACAGTTTAAGTTTGGTATTGTGATGAGCGGATATTTTATAGGCTTCTTGTCATTGTTTTCATATAGTTTTTAGCATAGTTTTGTTTAATTTCTATTAAATTTTTATAGGTTTTAGTGTTAAATTCACATTTTTGGATTCTACTATGAGTTTGTGTGTTTTTGAGTAATTTCAGATATTTTCTGGCTGAAACTAAGGAGCTGGAGCATAAGTCTAATTCAAAGACAGAGAAAGCACTGCAGATGTTGTCCGGATCTGACCTCCTTGAACTCAAAAGAGCTTTTCTGGAGCCGCAGAAGTCCAAATGGAGCGTTCTCAATGGCTATGGAAAGCTGACTTCCAGAGATTTCCAGTAATGTTTGATAGTCCATACTTTGCTTCGGATTTGAAAGCCTAAAACTGGCGTCCAATGCCAGCCTCCTACCCCTTCCAGGCGTCTAGCGCCCAAGGAGCAAAGTCCGGCGTCCAAACACCCAGAGAGGACCCCTAGCCAGCGTTCAACGCCCTAGAGGCCTCATAGCACGTGGATCTCATCAAAGCTCAGCGCGAACACTCACCAAGTGGGCCCCATAAGTGGATTTTAGCACCAAAAAGACTGTTTTAATTTACCCTTATATTACTAGTCATTAGTTTAGTATTTAAAGTAGAAGATCACTTTTTGTTAAGGATCTTCGCCCATCCTTTACAATATTTTTGTTTCTCACATTGTATTTTCTATCAGTATGAGTTTCTAAACCTCTTAAGTTGAGGGGAGGAGCCCCTGCTAAATTTTATGGATTAATAAAAGTATTACTGTTTCTCTTTAATTTGTGTTCGATTTTCTGTTCTAAGATGTATATTCGATGTTCATCAATATGAATGCATTGAACTGGCATAAGGTTATCACATTCTACATGGGTTCAGAGTGCGTCTTTCATCGGACAATGATGAACCACCAGCTTGATTATGCATCTCTTAGACGGCTAGTCCACGCCTTCGTTGGGGACTTCTCAAGACACCAGTTCAGTGGATTTACGGGTGATGAAGGATTTATGTCGGTCTAGAATTTCTCAATAAAATCTCATTGCAAGTATGGTTCTAAACCAATAATAATCCTCAATTAGAATTTAATTTGTTTGTCACAAGTACAAACCCCAATAAAAATAACTAAAGTATTTAAACCTCGGGTCGTCTCTCAAGAAATTGCAGGGAAGTGTGCTCAATTATATGTTATGGGAAAGTGTTTTTGGGGTTTTTGAAATAAGAGACAAGAAAATAAATGGCAACAAAGTAAATGAAACTAAAATGATAAAAGGTCTTAGCAAGGGTTGATGGTTAAGGATCTTTATCCTTGTTACTAACCACAACATGATAATTGCAAGGATCAATCCCATTAAGTCATCCTCTAACAAGTGAAGGAAAGTCAAATGAGCTTTATCAATCCTAGTCCATAAGTCCTAGCCAACTTACTAATTGATGTAGTGAAAGACTAGTGTCAACAGACACCAACTATCAATCACTTAGACATTGGCAATTCCTAAGTTACCATCCCAAGCCAAGAACACAAAAATCTATTCTAACATCCTACCAAGCATTTTATGAAACACTTGGAGCGCGCAAAAGGAAAGCAAGATAAAATGGCAAGAAATGTAAAATCTACAACTACTCAAAGCAAGGAATTAACAATAACAAGGCAATTAAACAATAGCATGAGTGCTAATAAAAACAACAAACTAAAGGAATTAACAAATAAAACTAAGAAAGCAAGGATGTAGGAACAAGAAATTGGAAGGGAAACTAAATCAAGACAAAAATTAAACCTAGATCTAAGAGAAATTAAACTAAATCTAACCTAATTCCAGAGAGAAGAGAGAGCTTCTCTCTCTAGAATTTTAACTAAAGCATGATTCTAACTAAACTAATTGCTCCCTCCCTTTGATCTATCTTGAGTTCTGCATGAAATAGTCTCTGGCATTAGTTGGATTTGGGCCTGGGAAGCTCAGAAATTGCCCCCAGCATTTTCCCTTTAATGAGGTCACGTGCCTGCTGATGAGCGGATATTTTATACGCTTTTTGGGGTTAATTTCATATAGTTTTTAGTATGATTTGGTTAGTTTTTAGTATATTTTCATTAGTTTTTAGGCAAAATTCATATTTCTGGACTTTACTATGAGTTTGTGTGTTTTTCTGTAATTTCAGGTATTTTCTGGCTGAAATTGAGGGAGCTGAGCAAAAATCTGATTCATGCTGAAAAAGGACTGCTAATGCTGTTGGATTCTGACCTCTCAACACTCGGAATAGATTTTCTGGAGCTACAAGAGTCTAATTGGCGCGCTTTCAATTGCGTTGGAAAGTAGATATAATAGTCCATACTTTGCTCAAGGATAGACGATGTAAACTGGCGTTCAACACCAGTTCCATGTTGCAGTCTGGCGTCCAGCGCCAGAAATAGGTTACAAGTTGGAGTTCAACGCCAGAAATAGGTTACAACCTGGCGTTGAACGCCCAAAACAGCCCAGGCACGTGAGAAGCTTAAGTCTCAGCCCCAGCACACACCAAGTGGGCCCCAGAAGTGGATTTCTGCACTATCTATCATAGTTTACTCATTTTCTGTAAACCTAGGTTACTAGTTCAGTATTTAAACAACTTTTAGAGATTTATTTTGTATCCCATGACATTTTAGATCTGAAATTTGTACCTTTTGGCAGCATGAGTCTCTAAACCCCATTGTTGGGGGTGAGGAGCTCTGCAGCGTCTCGATGAATTAATGCAAGTACTTCTATTTTCCATTCAAACATGTCTGTTCCTATCTAAGATATTCATTCGCGCTTAATTATAGAGAAGGTGATGATCCGTGACACTCATCACCTTCCTCAATCCATGAACATGTGTCTGACAACCACCTCCGTTCTACATCAGATTGAATGAGTATCTCTTAGATTCCTTAATCAGAATCTTTGTGGTATAAGCTAGATTGATGGCGGCATTCATGAGAATCCGGAAAGTCTAAACCTTGTCTGTGGTATTTCGAGTAGGATTCTGGGATTGGATGGCTGTGACTAGCCTCAAACTTGCGAATGTTGGGCATAGTGACAGACGCAAAAGGATCAATGGATCCTATTCCAGCATGAGTGGGAACCGACAGATGATTAGCCGTGTAGTGACTGCGCACGTGGACCCTTTTCACTGAGAGGATGGATGGTAGCCATTGACAACGGTGATCCACCAACACACAGCTTGCCATGGAAGGAACTTTGCACTTTTGCATGCATGAGGGAAGAGGAATACAAGAGAAAAGCTGAAATTCAGAAGACAAAGCATCTCCAAAACTCCAACATATTCTCCATTACTGCAGAACAAGTATTTATTTCATGCTCTTTTACTCTTCGCAATTCAACTTGATAACTATAATTGATATCCTGACTAAGAGTTACAAGATAACCATAGATTGCTTCAAACTAACAATCTCCGTGGGATTCGACCCTTACTCACGTAAGGTATTACTTGGACGACCCAGTGCACTTGCTGGTTAGTAGTACTGAGTTGTGAAAAGTGTGATTTACAATTTGTGCACCAAGTTTAAGGCGCCGTTGCCAGGGATTGTTCGAGTTTGAACAACTGACGGTCTATTTTGTTGCTTAGATTAGGAAAAAAATTTTTCTTTTAGAATTGTTGAAATTTGTGTTCTTTGTTCTTCCTGCATCTTCAAGTTGTTCTTGTTATTTTTCTTGTTTGATCTTTAGTTTTTCTTGTTCTGTTTCTTTTCTTGTTTTTCGTTTGCCTTTCCAAAACATCAGTTTTCAAAAAAAAAGAAAAAAATATTTATTCTTAGTTATTAAAAATACTTCTTCAAAACAAGTGTTACATTTACTGCCCAATTGGCAAGAGCGTTGGTCTATGTTCTTGGTAATTTGGTATCTTCTTCTTAAATTCTTTTTTTTTAAATAATTTTTCTATTAAATCTTGTGCCAAACTTTAAGTTTGGTGTTTTCTTGTTGATTTTTCTTTGGTTTTCAAAAATTTTATTTTGGTTTACTAAAAATTTTAAGTTTGGTGTTCTACCTTCATGTTCTTGTTGTTCTTGTGATTCTTCAAAGTGTTCTTGAGTCTTCCTTGTGTTTTGATCTTAAAATTTTTAAGTTTGGTGTTCCTTGGTATTTTCCCTCCAAAATATTCGAAAACAAGGAGCATTAGATCTAAAAATTTTAAGTTGTGTGTCTTTTGTGTGTTTTTCTCTTTCATCATAAAATTCAAAAATAAAAAAAAATCTTTTCTTCATTCCACTCATAATTTTCGAAAAATTAGCATTAAATTAGTCATCAAATTTAAAAATCATATCTTTTTCAAATCATATCTTTTCCAATCAAATCCTTTCAATCATATCTTTTTCAAAACTTCCTAACAATTTTTCTTCCTTTCTCTCTATTCATTTTTCAAAAATCTTCACCCATTTTTATTTATTTTATTTTAATTTATTTTATTTTCGAAATAAATAAATAAATAAATAAAAATATTTTTTTTCTATTTTACATCATCTCCCTTTCTCCATCATGGATCTAAGTGGAAATGAACAGTCCAGAAGGACTCTGGGGTCATATGCTAACCCCACTACTGCTTCATATGGGAGTAGTATCAGTATACCCTCCATTGGAGTCAGTAGCTTTGAGCTGAATCCTCAGCTCATTATCATGGTGCAGCAAAGTTGCCAGTATTCCGGTCTTCCACAGGAAGAACCTACAGAGTTTCTGGCACAGTTTTTACAAATTGCTGACACAGTCTATGATAAGGAAGTAGATCAGGATGTCTACAGACTATTACTGTTTCCATTTGCTGTAAAAGACCAAGCTAAGAGGTGGTTAAATAACCAACCTAAGGCTAGCATAAAGACATGGAAACAGCTGACAGAAAAATTCCTGAATCAATACTTTCCTCTAAAACGGATGACACAGCTAAGGCTGGACATCCAAGCCTTTAAACAAGGAGATAATGAATCTCTTTATGATGCATGGGAGAGATACAGAGAGATGCTAAGAAAGTGCCCCTCTGAAATGTTTTCAGAGTGGGTTCAGTTAGACATCTTCTATTATGGGCTTACAGAAAGGGCTCAGATTTCTCTAGATTACTCAGGTGGTGGATCTATCCATATGAGAAAGACAATTGAAGAAGCTCAAGAGCTCATTGATACAGTTGCCAGAAATCAGCATCTGTACCTAAGCAGTGAACCTTCCATGAAAGAAGAGGTTAGAACAGTAACAGCTGAACTCAATCTTGCAGAACAAGCAACTAAATTCAATCAGCAATTGGATTTTCTAACAAAACAGTTAGCCGAATTCAAGGAGAGACTACAAGAGACAAGAATGGCTAATATAAATATGGAAGTACAACTAAAGCAAACAAAGCAGCAGCTGTCAAAACAAATAACAGAAGAGTGCCAAGCAGTTCAATTGAGAAGTGGGAAAACATTAAATGCCCCACCTCAAGGTAGCAGGAAGCTAAGAAATGAGCAAACTACCCAAAATCCATCTGAGGACAGTAAGAGCCCGGAGAGGAATAATTCTGACAATCAAACGCCAGAAATCGGGTGGAAAGCTGGCGTTGAACGCCCAAACCATGCTCAGTCCTGGCGTTCAACGCCAGAAACAAGCAAGGAATTGGCGTTGAACGCCCAAAAGAAGCACAGTTCTGGAGTTCAAACGCCAGGAACAAGTAAGGAGTTGGCGTCCAATGCCACTCCAGCTTCTGACTCTGGCAATCAAATGCCAGTGAGGGATCAGACACACACTAGTGCTAATAACAACCCCTCTAAAAAGGCTTCTCCAACCACGTCTGTAGGAAATAAACCTGCAGGAACTAAGGTTGAGGAATACAAAGCCAAGATGCCTTATCCTCAAAAACTCCACAAAGAGGAGCAGGATAAGCAATTTGCTCGCTTTGCAGACTTTCTTCGGACTCTTGAAATAAAGATTCCGTTTGCAGAGGCACTTGAGCAAATACCTTCTTATGCCAAGTTCATGAAAGAGATCTTGAGTCATAAGAAGGATTGGAGAGAAACTGAAAGAGTTCTCCTCACTGAAGAATGTAGTGCAGTCATTCTGAAAAGCTTCCCAGAAAAGCTTAAGGATCCCAAGAGCTTTTTGATACCATGCACACTAGAGGGTAATTGCACCAAGACAGCCTTATGTGATCTTGGGGCAAGCATCAACCTAATACCTGCATCCACTATCAGAAAGCTTAGTTTAACTGAAGAAGTTAAACCAACCCGGATATGTCTCCAACTTGCTGATGGCTCCATTAAATACCCATCAGGCGTGATTGAGGACATGATTGTCAGGGTTGGACCATTCGCCTTTCCTACTGACTTTGTAGTGCTGGAAATGGAGGAGCACAAGAGTGCTACTCTCATTCTAGGAAGACCTTTCCTAGCAACTGGACAAACTTTCATTGAAGTCCAAAAGGGGGAAGTCACCCTGAGAGTCAATGAGGATGAGTTTAAGTTGAATGCTGTCAATGCCATGCAGCATCCAGACACACCAAAAGACTGCATGAAAGTTGATCTTATTGACTCTTTGGTAGAGGAGATCAACATGGCTGAGAATCTCGAATCAGAGTTGGAAGATATCTTTAAAGATGTTCAGCCTGATCTTGAGGATTCAGAGGAATTGAAAGAGCCTCTGAAATTTCCTCAGGAAGAGGAAAAACCTCCAAAACCCGAGCTCAAACCATTACCACCATCCCTGAAATATGCATTTCTGGGAGAAGGTGACACTTTTCCAGTGATCATAAGCTCTGCTTTAAATCCACAGGAAGAGGAAGCACTAATTCAGGTGCTAAGGACACACAAGACAGCTCTTGGGTGGTCCATAGGTGACCTTAAGGGCATAAGCCCAGCTAGATGCATGTACAAGATCTTATTGGAGGACAATGCTAAGCCAGTGGTTCAACCACAAAGGTGGCTAAATCCAGCCATGAAGGAAGTGGTGCAGAAAAAGGTCACCAAATTACTGGAGGCTGGGATTATTTATCCTATTTCTGATAGCCCCTGGGTGAGCCCTGTCCAAGTTGTTCCCAAAATGGGAGGCATGACAGTGGTTCATAATGAAAAAAATGAACTGGTTCCTACAAGAACAGTTACAGGGTGGTGCATGTGTATTGACTACAGAAGGCTCAATACAGCCACCAGAAAAGATCATTTTCCTTTACCATTCATAGACCAGATGCTAGAAAGACTAGCAGGTCATGATTATTACTGTTTTTTGGATGGCTATTCAGGCTACAACCAAATTACAGTAGATCCCTAGGATCAAGAGAAAACAGCATTCACATGTCCATCTGGAGTGTTTGCTTACAGAAGGATGCCATTTGGGCTGTGTAATGTGCCTGCAACCTTTCAGAGATGCATGCTCTCTATTTTCTCTGATATGGTGGAAAAATTTCTGGAAGTCTTCATGGATGACTTCTCAGTATATGGAGACTTATTCAGCTCCTGTCTTGATCACCTGACACTGGTTTTGAAAAGATGCCAAGAGACCAACCTGATTTTAAACTGGGAAAAATGTCACTTCATGGTGACTGAAGGGATTGTCCTTGGACATAAAATTTCAAACAAGGGAATAGAGGTGGATCAAGCTAAAATAGAAGTAATTGAAAAATTACCACCACCTGCCAATGTTAAGGCAATCAGAAGCTTTTTGGGGCATGCAGGATTCTATAGGAGGTTTATAAAGGATTTTTCAAAAATTGCAAAACCTCTAAGCAACCTGCTAGCTGCTAACACGCCATTTGTGTTTGACACAGAGTGCCTGCAGGCGTTTGAAACTCTGAAGGCTAAGCTGGTCACAGCACCAGTTATCTCTGCACCAGACTGGACATTACCATTCGAATTAATGTGTGATGCCAGTGATCACGTCATTGGTGCAGTACTGGGGTAGAGGCATGACAAGCTTCTGCATGTCATTTATTATGCTAGTCGTGTTTTAAATGATGCCCAAAAAAATTACACAACCACAGAAAAGGAATTACTTGCAATGGTCTATGCCATTGACAAGTTTAGATTATACTTAGTAGGATCAAAAGTGATTGTGTACACTGACCATGCTGCTCTTAAATATCTACTCACAAAGCAGGATTCAAAATCCAGGCTCATAAGATGGGTGTTACTTCTGCAAGAGTTTGATATAGAAATAAGAGACAGAAAAGGAACAGAGAACCAAGTGGCTGATCATTTGTCCTGGATAGAGCCAGTAGAAGGGACGTCCTTCCCCTCTCTTGAAATCTCTGAGACTTTTCTGGATGAGCATTTGTTTGCCATTCAGGAAACACCATGGTTTGTAGACATTGCAAACTATAAAGCTGCAAGGTTCATACCCAAGGAGTACAGCAGGCAACAAAAGAAAAAATTAATTACTGATACAAAGTACTACTTGTGGGATGAACCCTATCTCTTTAAGAGATGTGCAGACGGAATAATCCGTAGGTGTGTGCCTAGAGAAGAAGCACAAAGGATCTTATGGCATTGCCATGGATCACAATATGGAGGCCATTTCGGAGGTGAGCGAACAGCCACCAAGGTCCTCCAATGTGGCTTCTACTGGCCTACCCTATATAGAGATTCCCGAGAGTTTGTACGTAACTGTGACAGCTGCCAAAGAGCTGGTAATCTGCCTCATGGTTACGCCATGCCTCAACAAGGGATCTTGGAGATTGAGTTGTTTGATGTATGGGGAATCGACTTCATGGGACCTTTCCCCCCATCATACTCAAACACTTATATTCTGGTGGCAGTCGATTATGTATCAAAATGGGTAGAGGCCATTGCCACACCCACTAATGATACTAAGACAGTGCTGAAGTTCCTTCAGAAACATATCTTCAGCAGGTTTGGTGTCCCTAGAGTACTAATCAGTGATGGGGACACTCACTTCTGCAACAAACAGCTTTACTCTGCCATGGTCCGATATGGGATTAGCCACAAGGTGACCACTCTATATCATCCACAGACAAATGGGCAAGCTGAAGTTTCTAATAGAGAACTAAAAAGAATCCTGGAACGGACTGTAAGTACCCGTAGAAAGGATTGGGCAAGAGGCTTGGATGATGCTCTGTGGGCTTACAGAACAGCATTCAAAACTCCTATCGGGACCTCTCCATACCAGCTTGTATATGGTAAGGCCTGTCATCTGCCCGTGGAACTGGAACATAAGGCCTACTGGGCAACCAGATTCCTGAACTTTGATGCTAGCCGGAGAAAAAAGATTGCTCCAGCTAAATGAGCTAGAGGAATTTAGACTCACTGCTTTCGAAAATGCCAAGCTTTATAAGGAAAAATAAAAAAGATGGCATGACAGAAAGCTATCATCAAGAGTCTTTGAAGCAGGACAAAAAGTTCTGTTGTTTAACTCTAGGCTCAGGCTATTCCCTGGGAAACTGAAATCCCGGTGGAGGGGACCATATGTGATTACAAGTGTATCACCATATGGTTATATGGAGCTTCAAGACATTGATTCTGATAAGAAGTTCATTGTTAATGGACAGAGAATCATACACTATCTTGAAGGTAATGTTGAGCAAGAGTGCTCAAGGCTGAGGCTAGATTAAAAGCTCAGCAAGGTCCAGCTAAAGACAATAAAGAAGCGCTTGCTAGGAGGCAACCCAGCCATTGGGAAAACTTTTTCTGTTATTTTGCCCTATTCTTGATTTTATTTGTTTATATAAAGTTCATTGTTAATAAGGTAAAGAGTCAATTGCATAAGTTCACAGGGTTACAGAAGGATTCAGCACACAAAACAGAGAGAAAGAGCTCACTGGAAAAAAAATGCCAGTAAGAGGCACAACTGGGCGTTAAACGCCCAAAAGAAGCATCTGCTGGGCATTTAACACCAGTAATGATAGCCATCTGGGCGTTAAACGCCAGAAAGAAGCAACTTCTGGGCGTTTAACGCCAGATTGACAGCATCCTGGGCGTTCAGAAAAACGCCCAGTGACAAAGGAGTTCCTGGCGTTCAACGCCAGAAAGAAGTAACAGCTGGGCGTTGAACGCCCAGGAGAAGCAGCGTTTGGGCGTTAAATCCCCAAAACATGCAGCATTTGGGCGTTTAACGCCAGGATGGTGGGGAGGAGGTAAATTCGTTTTTATTTCACAATTTTTTATTCTAATTCTAATTTTCATGTTTCAATTCATGATTTCTTGCATAAACAAGTTACATACCCTAATTTCTAAAAACCCTAATTTCTAAAAGTCCTACTTTAAAAATATCAAATGTATCTTAATCCATAAACACAAATTCTTTTTCAATCCAATCCAACTCTTTTTCAAATTTTCCAAAACAAATCTATCTCTTTTCCTTCTAAAATCTTTTCAACTCATCAATATCTTTTTCAAATCTCCACATTATCTTTTTCAAAATCCAAATTTATCTTTTTCAAATATCTTTCATATCTTTTCAATTTTAAATCACATCTTTTCATATCATACTTATTTTTTATAAATCGTATCTTCTATCTTATCTTTTTAAAATTTTCGAAAACCCACCCCCTCCCTTTTAAATCCACATTCGGCCTCCCTCCTCTCATCCACCATTCGACACTAGATCTCCTTCTATCCCTCTCCTTTCTTTTCTTTTGCTTGAGGACAAGCAAACCTCTAAGTTTGGTGTATTTATCCGTGATCACTAAATTATACCCACTAAGATCATAGCCCCTAAAGGAAAACAACCCACTCCAAGAGGCAAGAAAGAGAGTATTCCAAAATCACTTTGGAATCAAGGGAAGTTCTTAACCAAAGAACATTCAGACCATTACTACAAAATAATGGGTCTAAGATCAGTGATCCCGGAAGTCAAGTTCGATCTGAAAAAAGATGAATATCCAGAGATCCAAGAGCAGATTCGAAACAGGAACTGGGAAGTCCTAGCTAATCTTGAAACAAAAGTGGGAAGGAATATGGTTCAGGAGTTCTACTCTAATCTATGGTAAACAGACAGGCAGAGAATATCTGGAACTGCCCTCTATGACTATCGGACTATGGTCAGAGGAAAGATTATTCACATCCACCCTGACAAAATCAGGGACATCTTTAAGCTACCTCAACTGAAAGATGACCCAGACTCCTTCAATAGGAGAATAATGAGAACAAACAAGGGCCTGAAAAAGATTCTAGAGGATATATGCATCCCTGGAGCCAGGTGGACCACCAGCAGCAAGGGTGTCCCAAATCAACTCAAGAGAGAAGATCTCAAACCAGTCGCCAGAGGATGGCTGGACTTCATTGGGAGTTCTATATTTCCCACTAGCAACCGTTCTGAAGTCACCGTTAAAAGAGCAGTGATGATCCATTGCATTATGTTGGGAAAAGAAGTGGAAGTTCATCAACTGATTCCATCTGAATTTTACATACTTGCAAACAAAAACTCCAAAGATGCCAGGTTGGCTTATCCAAGCCTAATCTCTATGCTCTGCAAGGATGCTGGAGTAAGGATGGGAATAACGGAGTATATCTCAGTGGAGCAACCAATCACTAAAACCACAATGGAAAAACAACAAGTGCAGGATGACCCCATCAAGAGGAGGGCGCAAGAATTTCTCCCGGAAGTCCCTCAATTTGAATATTGGGAACAGCTTGAAGCATCTGTTACCAAGTTGCATGAATCTATGGACCAAATAAAGGAAGAACAGCAAAATCAAAATAGTATGCTCTGCAAACTGCTCAGAGAACGAGAAGAGCAACGGCGTGACTTAAAGGAACTGAAGCGTCAGAAGTTATCTCTTGAAGGACCAAGCACCCTACAGACTAGAGGAACATCCACATCCCAAACTCAAGGTTGTTGAGTTCTAATCTTAGCCTTAACTCTGTGATAATTGTTCTTATTTAAGTTTTACCTTAGAAGTTATAGTAGTAATTAGTAGTGATTTTATCTCCAATTAAGCTATAATTTATTTTTCTTATCATCATTAAACATGAATAAAATAGAAGATTTTCTATAGAATAAGGAGGCAATATTTTTTCGAATTCTTAATAAAAGAAATTCTAATTATTTACATGTGGTGGCAATGCTTTCTGCCTTCTGAATGAATGCCTGAACAGAGCATATGTCTTTGGAATTTGATGTTCTTGAATGTTAAATATGTTGGCTCTTGAAAGAATGATGAACATGAGACATGTTATTGATAATCTGAAAAATCGTAAAAATGATTCTTGAAGCAAGAAAAAGCAGTGAATACAAAGCTTGCAAAAAAAAAAGCAAGCAGAAAAAGCCAATAGCCCTTAAAACCAAAAGGCAAGGGTAATAAAGGATCCAAGGCTTTGAGCATCAGTGGATAGGAGGGCCTAAGGGAATCAAATCCTGGTCTAAGCGGCTAAACCAAGTTGTCCCAAACCATGTGCTTGTGGCGTGAAGGTGTCAAGTGAAAACTTGAGACTGAGCAATTAAAGTCAAGGTCCAAAGCAAAAAGAAGAGTGTGCTTAAGAACCCTGGACACCTCTAATTGGGGACTTTAGCAAAGCTGAGTCACAATCCGAAAAGGTTCACCCAATTCTGTGTCTGTGGCATTTATGTATCCGGTGGTAATACTGGAAAACAAAGTGCTTAGGGCCACGGCCAAGACTCATAAAGTAGCTGTGTTCAAGAATCAACATACTGAACTAGGAGAATCAATAACATTATCTGAATTCTAAGTTCGTATAGATGCCAATCATTCTGAGCTTCAATGGATAAAGTGAGATGCCAAAACTGTTCGGAAGCAAAAAGCTACTAGTTCCGCTCATCTAATTAGAATCTGAGCTTCACTCAAGAACTCTGAGATATTATTGCTTCGTGACTTATTTGTATTCTATTTTATTTGTCTAGTTGCTTGGGGACAAGCAACAGTTTAAGTTTAGTGTTGTGATGAGTGGATATTTTATACGCTTTTTGGGGTTAATTTCATATAGTTTTTAGTATGATTTGGTTAGTTTTTAGTATATTTTCATTAGTTTTTAGGCAAAATTCATATTTCTGGACTTTACTATGAGTTTGTGTGTTTTTCTATAATTTTAGGTATTTTCTGGCTGAAATTGAGGGAGCTGAGCAAAAATCTGATTCAGGCTGAAAAAGGACTGCTGATGCTGTTGGATTCTGACCTCTCAACACTCAGAATAGATTTTCCAGAGCTACAGGAGTCCAATTGGCGCGCTTCCAATTGCGTTGGAAAGTAGATATCCAGGGCTTTCCAGCAATATATAATAGTCCATACTTTGCTCAGGAATAGACGATGTAAACTGGCATTCAACACCAGTTTCATGTTGCAGTCTGGCGTCCAGCGCCAGAAACAGGTTACAAGTTGGAGTTCAACGACAGAAACAGGTTACAACCTGGCGTTGAACGCCCAAAACAGTCCAAGCACGTGAGAATCTTAAGTTTCAGCCCCAGCACATACCAAGTGGGCCCCAGAAGTAGATTTCTGCACTATCTATCATAGTTTACTCATTTTCTGTAAACCTAGGTTACTAGTTCAGTATTTAAACAACTTTTAGAGATTTATTTTGTATCCCATGACATTTTAGATCTGAAATTTGTACCTTTTGGCAGCACGAGTCTCTAAACCCCATTGTTGGGGGTGAGGAGCTCTGCAGTGTCTCGATGAATTAATGCAAGTACTTCTATTTTCCATTCAAACATGCGTGTTCCTATCTAAGATATTCATTCGCGCTTAATTATAGAGAAGGTGATGATCCATGACACTCATCACCTTCCTCAATCCATGAACATGTGTCTGACAACCACCTCTGTTCTACATCAGATTGAATGAGTATCTCTTAGATTCCTTAATCAGAATCTTTGTGGTATAAGCTAGATTGATGGCGACATTCATGAGAATCCAGAAAGTCTAAACTTTGTCTGTGGTATTCCGAGTAGAATTCTGGGATTGGATGGCTGTGACGAGCTTCAAACTTGTGAATGTTGGGCGTAGTGACAGACGCAAAAGGATCAATGGATCCTATTCCAGCATGAGTGAGAAATGACAGATGATTAGCCGTGTAGTGACAGCGCACGTGGACCCTTTTCACTGAGAGGATGGATGGTAGCCATTGACAACGGTGATCCACCAACACACAGCTTGCCATGGAAGGAACTTTGCACTTTTGCATGCATGAGGAAAGAGGAATACAAGAGAAAAGCTGAAATTCAGAAGACAAAGCATCTCCAAAACTCCAACATATTCTCCATTACTGCAGAACAAGTATTTATTTCATGCTCTTTTACTCTTCGCAATTCAACTTGATAACTATAATTGATATCCTGACTAAGAGTTACAAGATAACCATAGATTGCTTCAAACCAACAATCTCCGTAGGATTCGACCCTTACTCACGTAAGGTATTACTTGGATGACCCAGTGCACTTGCTGGTTAGTGGTACGAGTTGTGAAAAGTGTGATTTACAATTCGTGCACCACCTGCTGAGATGCGTATGCATGGATCACGCGTATGCGTCACCTTCGACGATGCACCTCTTCACACGTACGCGTCATATCACGCGTGCGCGTCGCTCTAAGCACTCCAAATCCTTGTTTTTCCATGAATTCTCCACTTTGCATGCTTTTCTCTTTACTCCTTTGATCCATTCCTAGCCTTTTCAACATGAATTCACTAACAAACACATCAAGGCATCTAGTGGAATTAATGGTAGATTAAATTTAGCTATTTTAAGGCCTAAAAAATATGTTTTTACTCTTAAGCACAAATTAGGAGAAATTCACAAAACCATGCTATTTTATTGAATAAATGTGAGAAAAGTTGATAAAAACCCCTAAAATTAACACAAGATAAACCACAAAATTAGGGTTTATCAAATCTCCCTACACTTAAACCAAGCATGTCCTCATGCTAAATCAAGAAAGACAAGAAAAGGGGTATGAACATTTATTCAATGTAAATAAAATATATGAACCTATCTACATGCATGCAACTAAATGCAAGATGATTCTATCTACTTGGTTAAAAGTAAATCAATTCCCCAAGAACATGTATAAACAAGTAGGGCTAAGGTCATATGACGATTCATGAATCCTACCAATTCAAATATAAAAATGAAATTCAAATAGACTTGCAAGAAGAAAAAGCTCATGAAAGATGGGAACAAGGAATTGAGCATCGAACCCTCACCGGAAGTGTATCCGCTCTAATCGCTCAAGTGTATAGGGTTGATCACTCAATTCTCCCCTAATCATGCTTTCCATGATTTGTTTTTCATCTAACAATAAACAATTATTCAATGCATGCATACATTCATCATGAGGACTTATTCATAGGTTGTAATGGGGTTAGGGTCAAGGTAGGGATGCATATGGTCAAGTGAGCTCAAAATTAGAATCTTTGATTAACCTAAGCTCTCACCAAACATATATAACAACCTATACAATTCTGATACAATACCTAACTACCCATGATTCCCACTTTTTTCACAATACTCATGCATTCTCTTTAATTCATATTCCATATGCATTGATTTTTATTGAACTTTATTTTGGGGCATTTTTGTCCCCTTTTTATTGTTTTTCTTTTTCTTTTTTTTTCTTTTGATATATATTTTTCTTTATTTTGTATTTTTTTATTATTTTTTTTTGCAATAAAATATATACAAGAGTATCAATGTATATGGTTTTACATATTTAGTGCAAGAATATGTACCTAATCCAATGATTTTCAATCAAAAATACAAAATACACTTTTACCTCAACCAATGTCCCAAGTTTCCCATATCTAAATGATACACACCCTCACTAGCCTAAGCTAATCAAAGATCTAAATTAAGGACATTTATTGTTTTTCACTTAGGGGTAGTGATGTACTACAATTAAGAACAAAAGGGATTAAATAGGCTCAAAATTGGCTAACAATGGTTGATGAAAGGTAGGCTATCTGGGTAAGTGAGGTAAATGAAATGATGGCCTCAATCATATAAATGCATGTATACATGGAATAATGGATATATAGACTCAAACAAATCAAAGATTACAATCATAGAAAGAGAATAATACACACAAGAATGGAAATAAGTGGTTATAAGATGTAACCACACAATTAGGCTCAAAACTTACATGCTTGTGTTCTTAGCTCGAAAACCATGTTCCAAAATAAATTCTTCAAGCAAGTTCAACAATTTTTTTTTTCAAATTGCTAGGTTGCCCTAAAAACAGTTTCTTGGAAAAGAAGTCATTACTCTAACCAAGTAGTCCTAAAAAGTGGTAAAAATATGTACAGATTCTAACTAACATACAACCTATCATGCAATGCAATAACTAGCTAATAAAGAAAATCAAGAATTGGTGTTGAAAAAGGAAGTGGTTACCCACAGAGGTCGGTCAGACGACCTCCCCACCCTTAAAAATTTGCACCGTCCTCGGTGCATGCAAAGAAGAGAAAGGTAGATGGGTTGCTACAACCGATGAGCTTCTTTCCACAAAGAATTGTGCGGAGGACTTGTTTGTTGCCCGATTTCGAAAGCTTTTCCTTTCCCTCTTGGTGGCCAGCCTAAAAGGAGAGAAAAAGAAGAAAAATTAAGCCTATAACAAAGATATCAAAGCAAATAGAACATAGGTGGGGGCTAATGCCAAATAAGAGTAAGGTTTTCTACTACATGGTAGCTACAACATGTGAGTGAGAAAACAATATGAGCTAAGGAATATTAACTAACTCTTGATGAAAAAGTAAAGTCAAGGCATGAAGAGCACTCAGAAGCATCAAGTTCAAACAAGAATTGACACAAACAAGATTAGTGATAAGCATGAGAGCATTTGGTTCCATCCTAACTCAATGATAATGAGGCACAAAACCAAAGAATAATGATTTAGGAAGGACTAAAACACTAGTCTTGTGTGTAGAACAAATATTATAATTATTGCAAAACAAGTCACAAAGCACCAAAACAATGCAAGAATTTCTCAACAATTGAGTAGGAAAATTCAACACCATTATTATTAAAATACAAAACGTAGAAAAGAAAAGAGGAACAAGCTATAAAAAACAACATTAAAATGCAATGAAAAATAAGTGAATGCAACATACAAAAGAAAATGAAAAATGAGAAAAAATAAGAAGTGAAAACTCAAAAAGAGGAAAAAGAAAACAAGGAAGAAATAGGGGAAACAGGGCACGGATGCGATGCGTGTGCTTCTTCCACGCGTGCGCGTCGGAGGCAGAAGGGAGAAGTGACGCGTAAGCGTCGTCCACGCGTACGCATGGAATGCATAAAAGAGAAGTGATGCGTAAGTGCGTGTAGCTAAATTGTGCCCTTCGCACAAAACCAGCACCACTCCAGCACAACTCTCTAGTTTTTATACCAGGAGTCCAAATATGGCATATGACACGTGCGCGTTGCTCATGCTTACGTGTGGGTGTGTGAAATGGACAAGTGACACATACACGTCACCAACACGTACGCGTGGTAAGCAATTGTGCTCCCAGCCTGAATTTTGCACAGTTCCAGCGCAACTCTCTGGATTTTGCACCAGGAGTTGTGGGAACGCATCGACGTGTATGCGTGGTCCACACCCATGCGTGGAGCGACATTTTTTTGAAGTATAAAATAGAAACAGGGCACTCTCCTAACCTATATACATTCTAAATCAACCAAAATTCAAATTCAACAAAAATCTTTTAGTTTTTGGAAAATTTTCAAAGACAAAACAAACAAAACTTGCACTTCAAGCAAAATGCAATTCAAAAACAACTATTCTAATCAAAACATGAATCTAACAAGAAACCTATCAATCAAAGCAAAATGTATAAGAGTATAGAAAATAAGGAAAACTACCTACAATGGAAACTTAATGCATTCATTGATTATATCTACAAGAGAAATGGAAAGAGTTTACCATGGTGGAGTGTCTCCCACCTAGTACTTTTATTTATTGTCCTTAAGTTGGACATTTGGTGGGGTCCTTGCTATGGTGGCTTATGCTTGAATCCTTCCTTGAATTCCCACAAATATTTGCATTTCCAATAGCCTCTGGGATCCCAAATTATGCGTACAAGGCCTTTAAGGAAGCTTAAGCAAGTGACAAGGCCCCAAAGTTGATGATTGTCTATGTATATTCTGGGATCCCATACTTTGTTTGTCAACCCCCTTTCTTCTTGATCTCATGCTTCCATTCGAGTGACAAACTTATCGAATTCTCCTTATAACTCCTACTCATCATCCTAGATCCTTTGAGTTGAGCTTCACTCTAACCATGATTCCTAAAATTTGAGATTCTTTCCACTATGCACCTTGATTCTAGTTGCCCACCAATATCCAACTCTTTCTTACTCTCTAACTCATAAATAGTTCTAAGTTGACCATCCGTTTCTAACAATGCATATTGATATGGGCCAAGGAAATTGAAAGATGAAATGATTACCCATTCAACTTGTAATTTGGATGGTGACTTAGCAAGGAAGATATCCAATGGTCTTGACATTACAGGCTCCACTTCCTTTGGCTCCTCCTTGATGACTTCCATCTTTTGACAACTTTCTTCCAACTCTTTCTCATTAATCAAAATATGCATTGGAGGTTGTGCACATTCCTCCTCTACATCGGTTTCACATCTCAAGGAAGAAGCTTCAACAAGATCATCATTGTCACTTGGTGTAGAGTTGTCTTCAATAATGGAACTTCCTTCTTGTTCAACCTCCCCTAGATCTTCTTCAACTTCTTCTTCTTCAACAATCTCTATCCCTTTCACTTGTTGCAAAACACACTCCATTTCTTTGTTCTCAAGTTGAGCTTCTAAAATCTCCCTCATACTCCTCTCTTCGATTGCTTCTCCACAATCATCCATGGACATGTTTTGCTTGTGGCATGAATCCCATGAGTCCAACTTTTGACGGATGGTTGCTTGAAGCCGATCCATTACTTCCTTGAGACAATCCTTTGATTCTTGTTCCACTTCGCTAACATAAGTATGATTATATTGCTCTTGTATTGATGGACATGGATATTCTTCCAAAGAGGATTGTGATGGAAAGGAGAATCCATCATGTAGTTGGAAAGCAGATTCATCAAAGCTTGGAGGTTGGAAGGTGTTTTGATTGTTGGTAGACGGTAGAGGTATATGGGATATGAGCTATAAGAGGGTAGAGGTGAAACCGGTGAGGGCGGTGTTAAGTGTGGTTTGAAGCTTCTTTTGCTCTTGAGCATACTATCAAGTATATCATCTATGAGAGCTTGGTTGGAAAGGTAAAGATGTTGGAGTGGTGGTGGTTCAATGGGTGCTTGTTCATAATCATCACAAGGGTATGCATAGGGGGAATATGGATTAGGATTGTGTGGAGGTAATTGGTGAAAATAGGATGAGGATTGAGAATATGGTAGTTGGAATGATGGTGTTTGAGGACTATGTTGAGAGTATGGTGTATGGAATGATGGTGGTTGGCATAATCATGATAAGGACCATCATAACCATTGGAATGATATGCATCATAAGAGGGGTTGCAATCATAGTAGCTTGGTTGAGGAGGTTGCCACGATGATTGCTCATATGGATGTGGCTCCCTTCTCAAGAATTCTTCTCTCCCATAATGTGAGCCATCATTAAAGTTTTCATTACCTACAATATAATCACAACCATATCCAAAACCACAAGGATGAAAATTCATATGGAAAAGAGGAAATCAGAACAAAAATATAAAAGACGCAAAGACGCAAAAATATCTTGAAGTTAGCTTTCTAACGCCATTGAGAGCACGTCAATTGGATCTCTGTAGCTCAAGATATGCTAGTTTGAATGCACAGAGGTCAGGATTTGACAGCATCTGCTATCCTTTCTTTGCTTCTGAATCAGACTTTGCTAAAACTTGCCAATTTCACCCAAAAATCACCTGAAATCATAATAAAAACACAAAAACTCAAAGTAGCATCAAAAAGATAAATTTTGCACTAAAACCTACTAAAACTTAATAAAATATAACAAAAAACATACTAAAAATGATATGAAAAAGGGTATAAGAAGCTCCGTCATCAACTTCCTGGGTGGATAGAGAATCTGCTCCTATATGCCTCCTTCAAGATATCTTGCTACAAATTCCCAACATTCGACATGCAAATCTTACCCTTGTACCTTCTTATTCTGTCTCTATCCCACGAAACTCCCTATCGATTTCCTTTCTCAATTTCCGGCAACACCTTCTGTAATTCTTGATTGTCATGTTGAGCTTTTAAAATTTTGGCCTTGAAGTCACTAGAGATCTACAGTTGGTTCAGGCATACACTCCCATCATATTCTCCGACACTCAGTCTCAAATCCCCAAACTTGCTCACCAACTCCTCTTCCTTAATCATAATCCAAGCGACTGTCAACGACTTCTGACTCAAGGCATCTGCTACAACGTTTGCCTTTCACAGGTGGTAGCTTAACTCAAAGTTGTAATCTTTCAGCAAATCCATCCACCTCCTTTTTTGCATGTTGAGCTCCTTCTAATCAAAGAGGTATTTCAAACTCTTATGATCAAAGAAAACTTGAAACTTAACCCCATACAAGTAATGCCTCTACACTTTTAAGGCAAACACAATGGCAGCAAGTTCTAAGTCGTGAGTCGGATATTTTACTTTGTGCGGTCTCAACTGTTGTGAAGCATATACCACAACATTGTAGTGTTGCATCAGTATACACCCAGACCCTTCAACGAAGCATCGTAATACGCCTCAAAAGGCTCATTAGGTTCGGGTAATACAAGCACAGGCGCTGTAGTCAGTTTCTACTTCAAGGCCTGAAAGCTCTCCTCACTTTCTGATGTCCATACAAACAGCACATCCTTTCGAGTTAACTTTGTCAAAGGGATTGCAATTTATGAAAAGCCTTTGATAAACCTTGAATAATATCCTACTAAACCTAAGAAGCTTTTGATCTCTGTCACTGATGTAGGTTGTTCCCAGTCTATTACTGCCTCAACCTTAGAAGGATCCACAGATATTCCCTGCTTACTCACTACGTGACCCAAACATTTTACCTCATTCTTCCAGAATTCACATTTAGAAATTTTAGCGTACAACTTCCTCTCTTTCGCTAATTGCATGAACTAATTTGGATATGTGACATATAATCCTATGAGTCTTGGGTAATTAGGGTTTTCGTGGCACTAAACTAGTTTTCTGAACTTAACCCTCTAATCGGAATTAAGTAACCACGAGAGTGGCGGTTAATGAAGGTTAGAGGAGGCTAAGATACTAAGAGATTAGGGTTTAGACACTTATGGTTTGCCATAGAATGAATCATGCATTGTTAAAATAGTTGGTAAGAACTTTTAATCCGAAAAGATAAACATCTCTAAAACCCTAACTATTTTCTCATATTGTTTTTACACCAAACCATTATTTGCTTTCTCTATTTTTTTGGCTTATTGTTAATGCAAATTGCACTTCACCAAACCCTTTTGGGTTCTCCTAACTAAGTCCACCCAGACAACCATTGCTTGCTCAGTTCGATAATCCTCGTGGGATCGACCCTCACTCACCTGAGTTATTACTTGGATGACTCGGTGCACTTGACGGTTAAGTTGTGGGAAATTCGAATTCCCGCACCATAAGGCGCAATTGAAATCGGTCCTACTCTAGCAACCAGCTCAATCGGAAATTTGATTTCTCGAGAGGGAGAAAATTCAATTATGTCTTCAAGGAATACTTTTGGAAATTCATTCACAACTAGAATCTTATTTAAACTTTGCTCCTCGCCTGACACATTTGCAGGTAACAGCATAACACCCTGACATTCACATCCGATGCAGTTTACCACAATGGAATTCAGATAATAACACTTCGCCATAACCGGTCCTTCTGACCCTTCCAGCATAAAATACAATGACATTTCAGGACAGTCAAGCAATATACGATTCTTTGATAACTAATCCAATCCCAAGATGAGATCAAGACCAGTCATCGGTAAACAAATTAAATCATAGACAAAATCTCATTGTTTAACTCCGAACGGAACTTGTGGACAACCTAATCTAGCCACAATAGCTTCAGAGGTAGCATTATGCCCTTTTAAATCATAGGCCAACATAACTATCTTCAATCTTAACTCACTAGACTTCTCAAATGCTATAAATGAGTGTGATGCTCCAGTATCAAATAACGCAATTAAAGTTCTACCAGTCATTTTATAGTTACCTCTTATCAGTGTCTCGGATCCCTTGGCACCCACACCAGATGTAGTGAACACTCGCCCTGGTTGCTGTGCTCTCCCGGCATCAAACCTCTTCTTGTTTGGATAGTTCTAGGACAGATGCCCGGCTCTACCACAATAGTATCATACACCCAGTCCAGCTCTGCACAGAGTGTTCGGATGATATACCTCACATCTCTTACATGTCAAGTTGTTGGCAGGATTCTGAATCTGCTTTCCTTTGCCTCTTCCCTGGTTATTATTATTGTTGAATCTCTAGAAGGTGTTATGGCCCTGATGTGGTTGTGGAACATAGCTTCCTCACTTGAAATTCTGTCCTCTAGGTGTGAAGTTCCTCCCCTGATCTCTCCTAATAAAAGCTCGGTGATCGTTTTTGTTTGACATGGCCTTTCTTGCATAATACTCAGCAACTTGGCATTTGTTTACCAGTTCAGAGAAAACTCTGATCTCCATCGAGCTCATTATACTCAGGATGTCACTCCATAGACCACCTTCATATTTTATGCATTTCCATTCTTTAAAATCCCCCGGAGCACCCAGACAAAGCCTAGAGAATCAACACAATTCCTCAAATTGATTAGTGTACTCTGCCATTGACATAGGACCTTTTTTCAGTTGTAGCAACTCAAGCTCCTTAACCGTCCTTGCTGAGTTCGGGGAATACTTCTTATAAAACTTGGACTAGAATATGGTACACAAAATTGTGATTTACACTTTTCACAACACCGCACAACTAACCAGCAAGTGCACTGGATCGTCCAAGTAATACCTTACGTAAGTAAGGGTCGATCCCACGGAGATTGTCGACTTGAAGCAAGCTATGGTCATCTTGTAAATCTCAGTCAGGCGTATTCAAATGGTTATGAGGTTTTGATAATTAAAAGATAAATAAAACATAAAATAAGATAAAGATACTTATGTAATTCATTGGTGGAAGTTTCAGATAAGTGTTTGGAGATGCTTTGTTGCTTCTGAACCTTTGCTTTTCTATTGTCTTCTTCCAATCATGCGTGCTTCCTTCCATGGCAAGCTGTATGATCCTCTCGGATGAAAAATACCAGGTACGATCTCTGCATGGCTAATCAACTGTCAGATTTCTCATTTCGGATGAAAAATACCAGGTACAGCTACAGCACGGCTAATCATCTGTCGGTTCTTACTAGCGTCGAAATAGGATCCCTCTATCTTTTTGCACACTGTCACTGCGCCCAACATTCACAAGTTTGAAGCTCTTCACAGTCATCCCTTCCCAGATCCTACTCGGAATACCACAGACAAGGTTTAGACTTTCCGGATCTCAGGAATGTTGCGAATTAGTTCTAGCCTATACCACGAAGGTTCTAATCATTCGGACTCGGTTCGTAGATCAGAGACCCAAGAGAATATACTCCAGCTGTCGTCCAATAACTACGTTGAACATCATGTAGAACACTTGTGGTTGTCAGGCACGCAGATCTAGGCTAAGCGAGTAACGAAGATAGTGGGTGATTGTCACGGGTCACCCCTTCATTCTGACTTAATTGAATTAAGTATGAGAGTATATCTTGGAGAAGAAGTAAGCGTGAATTAAAAGAGAAATAATAGTCCTTGTATTAATTCATGAAGAACAGCAGAGCTCCGTACCTTAATCTATGAGGTGTAGAAACTCCACCGTAGAAAATACATAAGAGAAAAAGGTCTAGGCATGGCCTAATGGCCAGCCTCTAAGTCCTAAGATGATGAAGTTCTTCAAAAGATGATCAAAAGATTCCAAAGATGCAAATACAATAGTAAAAAGTGCTATTTATACTAAACTAGTAACTTAGGTTTACAGAAAATGAGTAACTAAGTGCAGATAGTGTAGAAATCCACTTCCGGGGCCCACTTGGTGTGTGCTTGGGCTGAGCATTAAAGCTTTCACATGCATAGACCATTCTTGGAGTTAAACGCTAGCTTGGGTGCCAGTTTGGGCGTTTAACTCCAGTTCTGGTGCCAGTTCTGGTGTTTTACTCCAGAAAAGGGTCTCTCGTGGGCATTTGAACGCTAGTTTGGGCCATCAAATCTCGGGCAAAGTATGAACTATTATACATTGCTGGAAAGCCCAAGATGTAGAATTTCCAACGTAATTAAGAGCGTGCCAATTGGGCATCTGTAGCTCTAGAAAATCCACTTTGAGTGCAGGAGAGTCAGAATCCAACAATATTTGCAGTCCTTTTTCAGCCTCTGAATCAGATTTTTGCTCAGGTCGCTCAATTTCAGCCAAAAAATACCTAAAATCACAGAGAAGCACACAAACTCATAGTAAACTCCAGAAATGTGATTTTTGCATAAAAACTAATAAAAATATAATAAAAAGTAACTAAAACATACTAAAAACTATGTAAAAACAATACCAAAAAGGGTATAAATTATCTGCTCATCACAACACCAAACTTAAATTGTTGCTTGTCCTCAAGCAACTAAAAAAAATAGGATAAAAAGAAGAGAAAATACAATAAAGTCCAAAATTATCAATGAAGATTAGTTTTAATTAGATGAGCGAGGCTAGTAGCTTTTTGCTTTTGAATAGTTTTGGCATCTCACTTTATCCTTTGAAGTGCAGAATGATTGGCATCCATAGGAACTCGGAATTCAGATAGTGTTATTGATTCTCCTAGTTCAGTATGTTGATTCTTGAATAGAGCTACTTTATGAGTCTTGGCCGTGATCCTAAGCATTTTGTTTTCCAGTATTACCACCGGATACATAAATGCCACAGACACATAACTGGGTGAACCTTTTCAGATTGTGACTCAATTTTGCTAGAGTCCCTAGTTAGAGGTGCCCAGAGCTCTTAAGCACACTCTTTTTTGCTTTGGACCATGACTTTAGCCGCTCAGTCTCAAGCCTTTCACTTGACACCTTCACGCCACAAGTACATGGTTAGGGACAGCTTAATTTAGCCGCTTAGGCCAGGATTTTATTCTTTTGGACCCTCCTATCCATTAATGCTCAAAGCCTTGGATCCTTTTTACCCTTGCATTTTGGTTTAAAGGGTTATTGGCTTTTTCTGCTTGCTTTTTCTTTTTCTTTATTTTTTTCACCATTTTTTTTCGCAAGCTTTGTGTTTTTCACTGATTTTTCTTGCTTCAAGAATCAATTTTATGATTTTTCAGATTATCAATAATATTTATCCTTTTTCATTATTTTTTCAAGAGCCAACAATTTTAACATTCATAAACAACAATATCAAAAATATGCACTGTTCAAGCATTCATTCATAAAACAAAAAGTATTGCCACCACATCAAAATAATTAAACTAATTTCAAGATAGAATTTGAAATCCATGTACTTTTTTTTCTTTTTCAGAAAATATTTTTTATTTAAGAAAGGTGAAAGACTCATGGAACATTCATAGCTTTAAGGCATAGACACTAAACACTAATGATCATGTAATAAAGACAAAAACATAGACAAACATAAAGCATAAAAACCGAAAAACAAAAAAAATAAGAACAAGGAAATTAAAGAACGGGTCCACCTTAGTGACGGTGGCTAGTTCTTCCTCTTGAAGATCCTATGGAGTGCTTTAGCTCCTCTATGTCTCTTCTTTGCCTTTGTTGCTCCTCTCTCATGGCCTTTTGGTCCTCTCTGATTTCATGAAGGATGATGGAGTACTCTTGGTGCTCCATTCTTAGTTGCTCCATGTTGGAACTCAAATCTCCTAAAGAGGTGTTGAGTTGCTCCCAATAGTTTTGTGGAGGGAAATGCATTCCTTGAGGCAACTTAGGGATTTCTTGATGAGGAATTTCCTCATGCTCTTTTTGAGGTCTATGAGTGGGCTCTCTTGTTTGCTCCATCCTCTTCTTAGTGATGGGCTTGTGAGATGAATCTCTCCATCTCTCATGACTCGGAGGTGGAAGCAATTACCTTTCCTTTCCTCTTCCTAGAGGTTTCTCCAGCCTTAGGTGCCATTAATGGTTATGGAAAAATAAAAAGCAGAGCTTTTTCCACACCAAACTTAAAAGGTTTGCTCGTCCTCGAGCAAAAGAAGAAAGAAAGGAGGAGAAGAAGAAGAAATGGAGGAGATGGAGGGGTGTGTGGATTCGGCGAAGGGGGTGTAAGTGTTTATGATGTGTGAAATTGAAGGTGGTAAGGAGGGGTATTTATAGGGTAAGAGGGAGAGGGAATTCGTGTAAGAGGAGGTTGGGTTTGGAAGGAAAATGGTTTGAATTTGAATGGTGAGGTAGGTGGGGTTTTATGATGGATAGATGTGAGTGGTGAAGAGATTGTGGGGAAAAGGGTAGGATTTAATAGGTGAATGGTGTTTGGGGAAGAGGTGTTGATGTGATTGGTCAAGGGTATTTGGGGAAGAGTGTTATGGAGAGGTGTGAAGAGGTGAGAGAGTGAGTTGGGGTAGGTGGGGAACCTGTGGGGTCCACAGATCCTGAGGTGTCAAGGAATTCTGCTCCCTGCACCTTTCTGGTGTTTAAACGCCCTCTGTGTGCCATTTCTAGCATTTAACGCCAACTCTGCTACCTTTTCTGGTGTTAAACGGCAAGATGATGCCCCTTTCTAGCGTTTAACGCCAGCCAGATACCAGACACCCTTTCTGGCATTAAACGCCAGTCTGTCTGTCAATTCTAGCATTTAACGCCCAGAATGCTGCCAAACTGGGCGTTAAACGCCCATTCTGCTATCCTTACTGGCGTTAAAACGCCAGTAAGCCTGTCCTCCAGGGTGTGTTGTTTTTTATGCTGTTTTTGATTCTGCTTTAATTCTGCAGCTGTTTTTGTGACTCCACATGATCATCTTCCTAAAGAAAATATAACATGACAATGGAAAACAAAATATATAAATATAATTAAATAACATTAGGTTGCCTCCCAATAAGTTCTTCTTTAATGTCAATAGCTTGACAGTGAGCTCTTAGAGAGCTTCACAGAGACTCAGAGCTTAATGGTGGCCTCCCAACACCAAACTTAAAAGTTGAGTGTGGGGGCTCTGTTTGACTCTGTATTGAGAGAAGCTTTCCATGCTTCCTCTCCATGGTTACAGAAGAAGATCCTTGAGCCTTAAACACAAGGTAGTCCTCATTCAATTGAAGGACTAACTCTCCTCTGTCCACATCAATCACAGCTCTTGCTGTGGCTAGGAAGGGTCTTCCAAGGATAATGGATTCATCCTCATCCTTCCCAGTGTCTAGGATTATGAAATCAGCAGGGATGTACAGGTCTTCAACCTTCACTAAGACATCCTCTATAAGTCCATAAGCCTGTTTCCTTGATTTGTCTGCCAATTCTAGTGAGATTCTTGCAGCTTGTACCTCAAAGATCCCTTGTTTCTCTATTACAAAGAGTGGCATGAGGTTTATTCCTGACCCCAGGTCACACAGAGCCTTCTCAAAGGTCATGGTGCCTATGGTACAAGGTATTAAGAACTTTCCGAGATCCGGTTTCTTTTGAGGTAATTTCAGTTGAACCAAAGCATTCAGTTCATTGATGAGCAATGGAGGTTCATCCTCCGAAGTCTCATTACCAAATAACTTGGCATTCAGCTTCATGATTGCTCCAAGATAGAGAGCAACTTGCTCTTCAATAATATCTTCATCCTCTTCAGAGGAAGAATACTCATCAGAGCTCATGAATGGCAACAATAAGTTCAGTGGAATCTCTATGGTCTCTGTATGAGCCTTAGATTCCTTTGGTTCTTCATTAGGGAACTCCTTAGTGGCCAGTAGACGTCCATTGAGGTCTTCCTCACTGGAAATCACTGCCTCTTCCTCCTCTATAGGTTCGGCCATTTTGGATATAGTTTTGGCCTTGCACTCTCTTTTTGGATTCTCTTCTGTATTGCTTGGGAGAGTACTATGAGGGATTTCAGTAACTCTTTTACTCAGCTGATCCACTTGTGCCTCCAAATTTCTGATGGAGGACCTTGTTTCAGTCATAAAACTGAAAGTGGTCTTAGATAGATCAGAGACTATAGTTGCTAAGTCAGAGAGGCTCTGCTTAGAATTCTCTGTCTGTTGCTCAGAAGATGATGGAAAAGGCTTGCTATTGCCAAACCTATTTCTCCCACCATTATTATTATTGAAGCCTTGATTAGGCTTCTGCTGATTCTTCCATGAGAAATTAGTTTGATTCCTCCATGAAGGATTATAGATGTCTCCATAGGATTCTCCCATGTAATTCACCTATTCTATTCCAGGATTCTCAGGGTCATAAGCTTCTCCTTCAGATGAAGCTTCTTTAGTACTGCCGGATGTAGCTTGCATTCCAGTCAGATTCTGAGAAATCATATTGACTTGCTGAGTCAATATTTTATTCTGAGCTAATATGACATTCAGAGTATCAATCTCAAGAACTCCTTTCTTCTGAGTCATCCCATTATTCATAGGATTTCTTTCAGAAGTATACATGAACTGGTTATTTGCAACCATTTCAATGAGTTCCTGGGCTTATGCAGGCATCTTCTTCAGATGAAGAGATCCACCAGTAGAGTTATCCAAGGACATCTTGGATAATTCAGATAGACCATCATAGAATATACACAGGATGCTCCATTCTGAAAGCATGTCAGAAGGACACCTTCTGATCAATTGCTTGTATCTTTCCCAAGCTTCATAGAGGGATTCACCTTCCTTCTGCCTGAAGGTTTGAACTTCCACTCTAAGCTTGTTCAACTTTTGAGGTGGAAAGAATTTGGCCAAGAAAGTATTGACCAACTTTTCCCAAGAGTTCAGGCTTTTTTTAGGTTGTGAGTCCAAACATATCCTAGCTCTGTCTCTTACAGTAAAAGGGAAAAGGATAAGTCTATAGACCTCAAGATTAACCCCATTGGTCTTAACAGTGTCACAGATCTGCAAGAAGTCAGCTAAGAACTGATGAGGATCTTCCAATGAATGTCCATGAAACTTGCAATTTTGCTGCATTAGAGAAACTAATTGAGGCTTAAGCTCAAAGTTGTTTGCTCTAATTGCAGGAATTGAGATGCTTCTTCCATAGAGGTCGGAAGTTAGTGCAGTAAAGTCACCAAGCATCTTCCTGGCATCTCCACCATTGTTGTTATTTTTGGCTGCCATGTCTTCTTCTTTTTCGAAAATTTCTGTAAGGTCCTCTCCAGAGTGTTGTGCTTTAGCTTCTCTTAGCTTCCTCTTCAGAGTCCTTTCAGGTTCCGGATCATCTTCAACAAAAATGTTCTTATCCTTATTCCTACTCATATGAAAAAGAAGAGAACAGAAAAAGAAGAGGAATCCTCTATGTCACAGTATAGAGATTCCTTTATGTGAGTAGAAGAATAGAAGAATGAGGTAGAGAGAGAATAAGAAGAATTCGAGCACAAAGAGAGGGAGAGGGTTCAAATTATGAGTAGAAGAGAAGTGTTAGTAAAAAATATAAAATAAATAGAAAGAGCTGAGAGAGAGAGTTATTTGAATATTAAAAAGAGGGAGAAGAAAAATATTTTGATTTTTATTTAATTAATTAAGTTAGAATTCGAATTTTAAGAAGGAAATAAAATAAAATTAGAATTTAAAACAATTAGTTAATTAAAAAGAATTTTGAAAAAGTGGTTAGTTGTTTTCGAAATTAATGAGAGAGAGAAGTAGTTAGGTGGTTTTAAAAAAGATAAGAAATAGTAAACTTTTTTAAATTAAAACAAACAAATCAAGTGGTTAATTGAAAAAGATTTGAAAATCAATTTTGAAAGGATGAGAAGTTAGAAAAAGATTTGAAATTAAATTTTGAAACAGATATAATTGAAATTTATTTTGAAAAAGATTGAAAAGGAAATTAAAAAGATTTGATTTTTAAAATTAAAGTTGATGACTTGCCTAACAAGAAACTAAAAGATATGATTCTAGAATTTAAAGATGGAACCTTTCTTAACAGGAAAGTCACAAACTTGAAATTTTTGAATCAAAACATTAAATGTTAGCAATGATTTCAAAAATTATGAAATAAAAATTAAGAAAAAGATTTTGAAAATTTATTTTGAAGAATTTTCGAAAAAAAAACATGAAAGAAAAATGAAAAAGATTTGATTTTAAAAAGATTTGAAAAGATAGAATTTTTAATTTGAAATTTTGACTTGACTAACAAGAAATAACTAAAATTAAAAAATTTTGACTAAATCAACCCAAAATTTCGAAATTTATGAGTAAAATAAGGGAAAGATATTATTTTTTATTTTTTTGAATTAATGAAGAAAGAGAAAAACAACAAAATGACACAAGACATAAGAATTTAAGATCAAAACAAATAATGCATGCACGAACACTTTGAATGTCAAGATGAACACCAAGAACACTTTGAAGATCATGATGAACATCAAGAACATATTTTTGAAAATTTTTAAGAAAAGAAAGACATGCAAAACGCCAAACTTAGAAATTTTTAATGTTTAGACACTATGAATTCGAAAATGCACAAGAAAAATAAGAAAAGACACAAAACAAGAAAATTTAAAGATCAAACAAGGAAAATCATCAAGAACAACTTGAAGATCAATGAAGAACACAATGCATATATTTTCGAAAATTAAAGAAAAATTAAAACATGCAATTGACACCAAACTTAAAATTTGACACTAGACTCAAACAAGAAACACAATTTTTTTTTGGTTTTATGATTTTATTAAATTTTTTGTATTTTTCGAAATTATTTTGGAAAAAGAAAATAAAGAAATTCAAAATTTTTAATAAGAATTCCAGGATTCATGCACTGTTAGTCCAAAGCTTCGGTCCAAAAGAATTAGACATTGCCAAATGACCAGCCAAGCTTTTAGCATACAAATACAGACATGTCCTTTCTACAATGGAAAGTGGAAACCTCGGTCCAAAAGATTAGACATGGCTTAACAGCCAACCAGGCTTCAACATATCTCAAGAAGCTCTAGAATTCATTCTTAAAAATTTTTATGAATTTTTCGAAAACACAATTTTTATTTTTATTTTCTTGTATTTTTTTCGAAAATAAAAATAAAAAATAAAAAGCTTAAACATAAAATAAAATTACCCAATCTAAGCAACATGATGAACCGTCAATTGTCCAAACTCGAACAATCCCCGGCAACAGCGCCAAAAACTTGGTGCACGAAATTGTGATTCACACTTTTCACAACTCCGCACAACTAACTAGCAAGTGCATTGGGTCGTCCAAGTAATACCTTACGTGAGTAAGGGTCGATCCCACGGACATTGTCGGCTTGAAGCAAGCTATGGTCATCTTGTAAATCTCAGTCAGGCAGATTCAAATGGTTATGAGGTTTTGATAATTAAAAGATAAATAAAACATAAAATAAGATAAAGATACTTATGTAATTCATTGGTGGGAGTTTCAGATAAGCGTTTGGAGATGCTTTGTTGCTTCTGAACCTCTACTTTTCTATTGTCTTCTTCCAATCATGTGTGCTTCCTTACATGGCAAGCTGTATGATCCTCTCAGATGAAAAATACTAGGTACGATCTCTGGACGGCTAATCAACTGTCGAATTTCTCGTCTCGGATGAAAAATACCAGGTACAGCTACCGCACGGCTAATCATCTGTCGGTTCTCACTAGTGTCGAAATAGGATCTCTCTATTCTTTAGCACACTCTCACTGTGCCCAACATTTGTAAGTTTGAAGCTCTTCACAGTCATCCCTTCCCAAATCCTACTCGGAATACCACAGACAAGGTTTAGACTTTCCGGATCTCAAGAATGCAGCCAATTGGTTCTAGCCTATACCACGAAGGTTCTAATCTTCTGGACTCGGTCCGTAGATCAGAGACCCAAGAGAATATACTCCGGCTGTCATCCAATGACTACATTGAACATCATGTAGACCGCTTGTGGTTGTCAGGCACGCGGATCTTGGCTAAGCGAGTAACGAAGATAGTGGGTAATTGTCACGGGTCACCCCTTCATTCTGACTTAACTGAATTAAGTACGAGAGTATATCTTGGAGAAGAAGTAAGCATGAATTGAAAGAGAAACAATAGTACTTGTATTAATTCATGAAGAACAGCAGAGCTCCGCACCTTAATCTATGAGGTATAGAAACTCCACCGTAGAAAATACATAAGAGAAAAAGGTCTAGGTATGGCCGAATGGCCAGCCTCCAAGTCCTAAGATGATGAAGTTCATCAAAAGATTCCAAAGATGCGAATACAATAGTAAAAAGTGCTATTTATACTAAACTAGTAACTTAGGTTTACAGAAAATGAGTAACTAAGTGCAGATAGTGTAGAAATCCACTTCCGGGGCCCACTTGGTGTGTGCTTGGGCTGAGCATTGAAGCTTTCACATGAGTAGGCCATTCTTGGAGTTAAACGCCAGCTTGGGTGCCAGTTTGGGCGTTTAACTCCAGTTCTGGTGCCAGTTCTGGCGTTTTACTCCAGAAAAGGGTCTCTAATGGGCATTTGAACGCTAGTTTGGGCCATCAAATATCGAGCAAATATGGACTATTATACATTTCTGGAAAGCCAAAGATGTCTACTTTCCAATGCAATTGAGAGCACGCCAATTGGGCTTCTGTAGCTCCAGAGAATCCACTTCGAGTGCAGGAGGGTCAGAATCCAATAGCATCTGCAGTCCTTTTTCAGCCTCTGAATAAGATTTTTGCTCAGGTCCCTCAATTTCAGCCAAAAAATACCTAAAATCATAGAAAAACACACAAACTCATAGTAAAGTCTAGAAATGTGATTTTTGCATAAAAAATAATAAAATATAATAAAAAGTAACTAAAACATAGTAAAAACTATGTAAAAACAATGCCAAAAAGGGTATAAATTATCCACTCTTGAGAATACATCCCAAGGAATTGCAATATTATCTCACTACAGAAGGCATCGGGTCCCCTACCACTAATACTGAGCTTCACCCATCAGTTGATAAGTAGCAAACTCAACACACTGATCTTCAGGCACTTATTGCGCACGCGAAGCTTTGTCCATTGCATGAAACCAGTTATCAGCCTCTGTGGGATTTGTAGTTCCTCTAAAGGTTGGTGGGTTTATCTTTAGAAAAGTTGCTCAGGTCATCGGACCATTTCCATCGTTACCCCCGTTTCCGTTATTAATTTGCTGACCAAGGGCATTAGTCGTTGCCTGCATGGGATTATTCATAGTGGTTTCAGGTTTTGCATTAATATTTCGACCTCTGCCTCGAACGCATTCACATCCAAAAGTCATCATTTGGTTTCTTTTCACACTAAACAAGTGATATTAAGGTGATCAGTCTTAATATCTCAAGTCTAATGCTTCAAAGCTGCAAATGCATGCTCATAAATAAAAAAGACACATATATCAAATAGATATCCTAATTAGCATATACATATACCTAGAGTATGCCCAAAAGCATAGTTAGTCCGTCCCTCAGGCTTTACAGGAACGAACTGCTCTGATACCATAATGTAACACCCTACCACATAGAGCCTTACGCTTAAGTCATAAAGAAGAGGTGGCGAGCTATTATGACCTCTAAAAATAAAATACGTACATAAATATAGTTGAAAGAAATCATATCTAAGAGCCTTGAAGAATAAGCTAAAGAAAAATGAAAATAGAAAAATCGTGTCACACTTGCATGGATAATCGTAGAATGGATAGGTAAGATCAAAGAAGGCTATAAACATAATATACAGATTGGAGTTCCAAAATACAGATATCAAGCTCCTGACTCGACCTACGAAGCTAAAGTCGGCCAGAGTATATATATATATATATATATATATATATATATATATATATATACAACCCAAAATATAACTTAAACTATAGAATAAACACCTATTTCTCCAAGTCAACCTCTAGGATGGACAAAATAATATACATGTGGAGATTCTATATACATATATACAAAACTTAAAACAAAACTTAACAACCCAAAAATCAGTTCTTCGCTTGTAAGGAAGGTCTACAGACGCTCAACGAGGTGCCTCTCGACCTGCATCTGAAAAAACAACAGAAATATGTATGGAATGAGAACTGGGGGTTCTCAACATGGTAAAGGTGCCCGCATAGTTAATATAAAAGGTCCCGGGAAAGCCAGAGGCACTCCTAGAACTCCGACACTCAGATTTTAGCTTAAAGATCCAACTAAACCAGAAATTAGGTAAGTTATCTAAAGTATTCAAGTTCTAAATCTAACTTTAACTTAACACTTCATTTTCTGTCTCCTCCAATCCTCCGAATCATCGATGGAACAACCCTCCTCCCTCACACCTCCACCAATAGGGGTCTCTCAAAAAACATACACATACAATTCAAGCAAGGAAAACACAGATAGAGGTGCAATTACAACAAGTAGAATAAGTAGCAGATAAGCAGAGATAACGAATTAAGCAAACTAAAACAATGCATACTCAAGCAAAACACTTCAAATCAAAACTCCATTTTTTATAGAAATTTTGGCAGTATTTGCTCTAAAACTTGAATTTCTGCTACCCCTCAAGGGTCTCAACCACCAAACCAAACACCTCTCAATAATTCAAATGATTTCTAGCATCAAATCATTTCAAAATCAAACCACTTCCAATTTTAAATGTTTACAAAATTAAACCACACATTTCTCAACCAATCCGTTCAATTCAATTTTACAAACCCTCCATCAACCCTCAACACATCAATAATCATCATTATTTTATACTTATTAAAGTCATATTCCAACACATAAAAATTCATTCATCCTTTATAGACAATCCATCAATAATTCATTTCAAAATCAAACCACTTCCAATATTAAATGTTTACAAAATCAAACCTCACATTTCTCAACCAATCCGTTTAATTCAATTTTACAAACCCTCCATCAACCTTCAACACATCAATAATCAACATTATTTTATACTCATTAAAGTCATATTCCAACACATAAAAATTCATTCATCCTTTATAGACAATCCATCAATAATTCATTCAGTTCATTCCTATCTTGAGGTCTTCTAGCCTAATTTTTCATGTGATATTAAACATTAACTACGAGAAACCAAAATTATATCTTGGCCGATTCCCCCCAAAACTTGGAACACCTCAAAAACCTCTCCTTTCACAAGCTCCAAGGTTCCAAACGTCAATTTCTCAAGTTTAATCACCCAGATTTCTTTCCAAACTGCCCCATTGAACTCCAAATCAACAAGAACACAATCTAATTCACACAATATCATTATAATCATCATAGGATTCACTGATTCAATAATTCACAAGGCTCCTTACCTTACCCATGGATCAATTGGACAAAACCCATTGATTATCTACTGTTAGAGTTCACCTAAACCATCAAAATCATTCAATTCCTCATTACCTAAACTCTAAAATCACAAAATTGAGGAGAGGGATAACTGGGAGAGAAATTCAAATTTCTTACCACTTTTTTTAGATAAATATGAAGAGAATTTCGAGACAAACACGTGACCGCTAACGGCTCGTCAATCAGAGCTCTGGATTAAAAGTTACGTAGAATTGAAATGTTTGATGAGGGTTTGGGTTGTTTTTTTGCTAATCTTCTCTTCTCAAAGAGGGTTTATAGGAAATAATGAAGAAGATGGCTCCTTTTAGTGTTTTTATAGGTTGGGCCTTGGGCCCGGTTCAACCAGTTTAGCTCGTAGAGTAACACCTTACTTTTAGTACGATAATGACGTACTTCTGGTGACCAGCTTCCATAGAGCTTCCCTGTCACGTTTCTCTTCTCTCTGGTCTGGCTCCTTGGTGTCATTAGTGGCAACAAAATTCCCATCGAGTGGCAAATTTAAAGGCTTTGCAACGGGCGTGACTGCGATGGCTAGGGTTCCACATCGACGGTAGTGTAGTGGCGGTGTGGGACGGGTGGTATGCAAAATCGTGATCGTTCATTCCTTGGTAACGGTGCTAAAAACTTAATATGCACGTTCATAATCTTAGTTCTTTATCACAACTTTGCACAACTAACCAGCAAGTGCACTGGGTCGTCCAAGTAATAAACCTTACGTGAGTAAGGGTCGATCCCACGGAGATTGTCGGCTTGAAGCAAGCTATGGTCACCTTGTAAATCTCAGTCAGGTGGATTCAAATGGTTATAGAGTTTTGATAATTAAAAGATAAATAAAATATAAAATAAAGATAGAGATACTTATGTAATTCATTGGTGAGAATTTCAGATAAGCGTATGGAGTTGCTTTGTTCCTTCTGAATCTCCGCTTTCCTACTGCTTTCATCCAATCATTCATACTCCTTTCCATGGCAAGTTGTATGTAGGGCATCACCGTTGTCAATGGCTACTTCCCGTCCTCTCAGTGAAAATGGTCCAAGATGCACTGTCATCGCACGGCTAATCATCTGTCGGTTCTCGATCATACTGGAATAGGATTCAATAATCCTTTTACGTCTGTCACTACGCCCAGCACTCGCGAGTTTGAAGCTCGTCACAGTCATCCCTTCCCAGATCCTACTCGGAATACCACAGACAAGGTTTAGACTTTCCGGATCTCAAGAATGGCCGCCAATAGTTCTAGCCTATACCACGAAGACTCTGATCGTGAATCAGGAGGTTAAGAGATATGCATTCAAGCTTGTTTGCATGTAGAACGGAAGTGTTTGTCAGGCACGCGTTCATAAGTAAGAATGGTGATGAGCGTCACATAATCATCACATTCATCATGTTCTTGTGTGCGAATGAATATCTTAGAGAAGAAATAGGCTTGAGTTGAATAGAAAAACAATAGTAGTTTGCATTAATTCATGAGGAACAACAGAGCTCCACACCTTAATCTATGGTGTGTATAAACTCTATCGTTGAAAATACATAAGTGATAATAGGGTAGACATGGCCAAGTGGCCAGCCTCCCATGGAGGTCTAGAGATCTCAAAATGATCCAAAGATGTAAATACAATAGTAAAAAGTTCTATTTATACTACACTAGTTACTAGAGTTACAGAAATGAGTAAATGATGCAGAAATCCACTTCCGGGCCCACTTGGTGTGTGCTTGGGCTGAGCATTGAAGCTTTCACATGTAGAGATCTTCCGTGGAGTTAAACGCCAGTTTGTAACCTGTTCTGGCGTTTAATTCTGCTTTGCAACCTGTTTCTGGCATTTAACTCCAGAATAGGGCAGAGAGCTGGCGTTGAACGCCAGTTTGTGTCATCTAAACTCGAGCAAGGTATGGACTATTATATATTTCTGGGAAGCCCTGGATGTCTACTTTTCAACGCAATTGAGAGCGCGCCATTTGGACTCCTATAGCTCTAGAAAATCCACTTTGAATGCAGGGAGGTCAGAATCCAACAGCATCTGCAGTCCTTCTTCAACCTCTGAATCTGATTTTTGCTCAACTCCCTCAATTTCAGCCAGAAAATACCTGAAATCACAAAAAAACACACAAACACATAGTAAAGTCTAGAAATGTAATTTTTATTTAAAAACTAATAAAAATATACTAAAAACTAACTAAATCATACTAAAAACTATACAAAAACAATGCCAAAAAGTGTATAAATTCCGCTCATCACAACACCAAACTTAAATTGTTGCTTGTCCCCAAGCAACTGAAAATCAAATAGGATAAAAAGAAGAGAATATACTATAAATTCCAAAATATCAATGAAACTTAGCTCCAATCAGATGAGCGGGACTAGTAGCTTTTTGCCTCTTGAATAGTTTTGGCATCTCACTTTATCCATTGAAGTTCAGAATGATTGGCGTCTATAGGAACTT
This sequence comes from Arachis ipaensis, assembly GCF_059453495.1. Lineage (NCBI taxonomy): Eukaryota > Viridiplantae > Streptophyta > Magnoliopsida > Fabales > Fabaceae > Arachis > Arachis ipaensis. The sequence continues at coordinate 63,646,942 of NC_142439.1, read as the reverse complement.
AGAATTTAGATAGTGTTATTGATTCTCCTAGTTCAGTATGTTGATTCTTGAACACAGCTACTTTATGAGTCTTGGCCGTGGCCCTAAGCACTTTGTTTTCCAGTATTACCACCGGATACATAAATGCCACAGACACATAAACTGGGTGAACCTTTTCAGATTGTGACTCAGCTTTGCTAAAGTCCCCAATTAGAGGTTTCCAGGGTTCTTAAGCACACTCTTTTTTTGCTTTGGACCTTGACTTTAACCGCTCAGTCTCAAGTTTTCACTTGACACCTTCACGCCACAAGCACATGGTTAGGGACAGCTTGGTTTAGCCGCTAAGGCCAGGATTTTATTCCTTTAGGCCCTCCTATCCACTAATTCTCAAAGCCTTGGATCCTTTTTACCCTTGTCTTTTAGTTTTAAGGGCTATTGGCTTTTTGCTCTTGCCTTTTGGTTTTAAGAGCTTTTGGCATTTTTTTCTCTTTTTTTTTTTTTCACAAGCTTTTGTATTCACTGCTTTTTCTTGCTTCAATAATCAATTTTATGATTTTTTAGATTATCAATAACATTTCTCCTTTTTTATCATTCTCTCAAGAGCCAACATATTTAACATTCATAAACCACAATATCAAAAGACATATGCACTGTTCAAGCATTCATTCAGAAAACAAAAAGTATTGTCACCACATCAAAATAATTAAACTAGTTTCAAGGATAAATTCGAAACCATGTACTTCTTGTTCTTTTGTAATTAAAACAGTTTTCATTTAAGAGAGGTAATGGATTCATAGGACATTCATAGCTTTAAGACATAGACATTTAAACACTAATGATCATATAGTAAAGACACAAACATAAATAAAACATAAAGCATAGTAAACAAAAAACAGGAAAATAAGAACAAGGAGATTGAGGAACGGGTCCACCTTAGTGAGGGTGGCATCTTCCTCTTCTTGAAGAACCAATGGTGCTCTTGAGCTCCTCTATGTCTCTTCCTTGTCTTTGTTGCTCCAATAGTTGTGGGGAGGAAAATGTATCCCTTGAGGCATCTCAGGGATGAGGGAATTCCTCATGCTCTTGTTGAGGTCCATGAGTGGGCTCTCTTGATGTGTAGTCAAATGCTCTACTACTGAGCTATGGACCCTTGAGATGAATCTCTCCATCTTCCATGACTCAGAGGTGGAAGCAATTGCCTTCCCTTTCCTCTTTCTTGAGGTTTCTCTGGCCTTAGGTGCCATTAATGGTTATGAAAAAACAAAAAGCTATGCTTTTACCACACCAAACTTAAAATGTTTGCTCGTCCCCGAGCAAAAAAAGAAAGAAGGGGGTAGATGGGGATCCTGTGGGGTCCACAGATCAAAAGGGGTCAAGGACTTAGCATCCCTCCTCCAGTCAAGCGTGCAAAACACCCTTAGAATGCATGTCTGGCGTTAAACGCCAGCTTGCTGCTTGTTTCTGGCGTTTAACACCACTTCCATGCTTCTTTCTGGCATTAAACGCCAGTTTGATGCTTCTTATTGGCGTTTAAACGCCAGTAAGTTCTTCCTCCAGGGTGAGCTATTTTTAATGCTGTTTTTCATTCTCTTTTTGATTTTTCAGTAGTTTTTTGTGACTCCACATGATCATCAACCTAAAAAAAATATAAAATAACAATAGAAAATAAATAGATATAATTAAATAACATTGGGTTGCCTCCCAACAAGCGCTTCTTTAATGTCAATAGCTTGACAGTGAGCTCTCATGGAGCCTCACAGATGTTCAGAGTATTGTTGGGACCTCCCAACACCAAACTTAGAGTTTGAATGTGGGGGTTCAACACCAAACTTAGAGTTTGAGTGTAGGGGCTTTGGTTGACTCTGTAGTGAGAGAAGCTTTTCATGCTTCCTCTCCATGGTTACAGAAGGAGAACCTTGAGTTTTAAATACAAGGTAGTCCTCATTCAGTTGAAGGACCAACTCTCCTCTGTCCACATCAATCACAGCTTTTGCTGTGGCTAGGAAGGGTCTTCCAAGGATGATGGATTCATCCTCATCCTTCCCAGTGTCTAGGATTATGAAATCAGCAGGGATGTAAAGGCCTCCAACCTTTACCAACACGTCCTCTACTAGTCCATAAGCCTGTTTCATGGATTTGTCTGCCATTTCTAATGAGAATTTAGCAGCCTGTACCTCAAAGATTCCTAGTTTCTCCATTACAGAGAGTGGCATTAAGTTTATGCCTGACCCCAGGTCACACAGAGCCTTCTCAAAGATCATGGTGCCTATGTTACATGGAATTAGGAATTTATCAGGATCCTATTTCTTTTGAGGTAGAGTTTGCTGAACCAAGGCATTTAGTTCCTTGATGAGCAATGGAGGTTCATCCTCCCAAGTCTCATGACCAAATAATTTGGCATTTAGCTTCATGATTGCTCCTAAATATTGAGCAACTTGCTCTTCAGCAATGTCTTCATCTTCTTCAGAAGATGAATAGTCATCAGAGCTCATGAATGGTAAAATGAGGTTCAATGGAATCTCTATGGTCTCTAGATGAGCCTCAGATTCCTTTGGTTCCTCAAAGGGAAACTCCTTATTGGTCACTGAGCATCCTAGGAGGTCTTCCTCACTAGGATTCACATCCTCCTCCTCCTCACCAAGGAAGGTAATGGCCTTGCACTCTCTTTTTGGATTCTCTTCTATATTGCTTGGGAGAGTACTAGTAGGAGTTTCAGTGACTCTTGTACTCAGCTGGCCCACTTGTGCCTCCAAATTTCTAATGGAGGACCTTGTTTCATTCATGAAACTTAGAGTGGCCTTAGATAGATCAGAGACTATATTTGCTAAGCTAGATGGATTCTGCTCAGAATTCTCTGTCTGTTGCTGAGTGGATAATGGAAAAGGCTTGCTATTGCTAAACCTGTTTCTTCCACCATTATTAAAGCCTTGTTGAGGCTTTTGTTGATCCTTCTATGAGAAATTTGGATGATTTCTCCATGAGAGATTATAGGTATTTCCATAGGGTTCCCTATGTAATTCACCTCTGCTATTGTAGGGTTCTCAGGATTATAAGCTTCTTCTTCAGAAGATGCCTCTTGAGTACTGTTGGAAGCAGCTTGCAATCCATTCAGACTCTGAGAAATCATATTGACTTGCTGAATCAATATTTTATTCTGAGCCAATATGGCATTCAGAGTATCAATTTCAAGAACTCCCTTCCTCTGAGGCGTCCCATTACTCACAGGATTCCTTTCAGAAGTGTACATGAACTGGTTATTTGCAACCATGTCAATGAGTTCTTGAGCTTCTGCAGGCGTTTTCTTTAGGTGAATGGATCCACATGCAGAATGGTCCAATGACATCTTTGATAACTCAGATAGACCATCATAGAATATATCCAAGATGGTCCATTCTGAAAGCATGTCAGAAGGACACTTTTTGGTCAGTTGCTTGTATCTCTCCCAAGCTTCATAGAGGGATTCACCTTCTTTCTGTTTAAAGGTTTGAACATCCACTCTAAGCTTGCTAAGCTTTTGAGGAGGAAAGAACTTGGCTAAGAAAGTCGTGACCAGCTTATCCCAAGAGTTCAGGCTATCTTTAGGTTGAGAGTCTAACCATACTCTAGCTCTGTCTCTTACAGCAAACGGGAAAAGCATAAACCTGTAGACCTCGGAGTCAACCCCATTGGTCTTAACAGTATCATAGATCTGCAAGAATTCAGTTAAGAACTGAAAAGGATCTTCTGATGGAAGTCCATAAAACTTGCAGTTCTGTTGCATCAGAGAAACTAATTGAGGCTTTAGCTCAAAATTGTTTGCTCCAATGGCAGGGATTGAGATGCTTCTTCCATGTAAATTGGAATTTGGTGCAGTAAAGTCATCAAGCATCTTCCTTGCACCTCCACCATTGTTATTGGTTTCGGCCATCTCAACTTCTTTTTCAAAAATTTCAGTAAAGTCCTCTTCAGAGTGTTGTATTTTAGCTTCTCTTAGCTTCCTCTTCAGAGTCCTTTCAGGTTCCGGATCAGCTTCAACAAGAATGTTCTTATCCTTGCTCCTGCTCATGTGAAAAAGAAGAGAACAGAAAAGAAGAGGAATCCTCTATGTCACAGTATAGAGATTCATTTATGTGAGTAGAAGAAGAAAAGAAATTTGAACACAGAAACAGGGAGAGGGTTCGAATTTTTAAGAAGAAGAGAAGTGTTAGTAGATAAGTAAATAATTAGAAGGAGATAAGAGAGGGAATTTTCGAAAATAATTGAAAAGAAAAGAAAAATATTTTTGTTTTTAATTTAAAATTAAAATTAAAATTCGAAAATTTTAAAAAAAAGAAAAATTAAATTAAATTAAAAGTTAAAACAATTAGTTAATTAAAAAGGAATTTTGAAAAAGAGGAAGGTGATTTTCGAAAATTAGAGAGAGAATTAGTTTGGTAGTTTTGAAGAAGATATGATTGAAATAGTAAACTTTTAAAATCAAACAAAAAGTCAAGTAGTTAATTGAAAAAGATTTGAAAATCAATTTTTGAAAAGATAAGAAGTTAGAAAAGAAGTTAGAAAAGATTTTGAAATTGATTTTGAAAAAGATGTGATTGAAACTTATTTTGAAAAAGATTTGAAAAAGAAATTTAAAAAGATTTGATTTTGAAAATTAAAGTTGATTACTTGACTAACAAGAAACAAAAAGATATGATTTAAAATTTAAAGATTGAACCTTTCTTAAGAGGCAAGTAAAAAACTTTAAAATGTTTGAATCAATCACATTAATTGTTAGCATTAATTTCGAAAATATGAAATAGAAATAAGAAAAAGATTTTGAAAATCAGAATTTAAAATTTTCGAAAATATGAAAGAAAAAATGAAAAAGATTTGATTTTTGAAAAAGATTTGAAAAAGATAGAATTTTTAAATTGAAAATTTGATTTGACTCATAAGAAACAACTAGATTTTAAAAAAAAATTTTGAAAAAGTCAACTCAAATTTTTGAATTTTATGAGAAGAAAAAGGGAAAGATAGTTTTTTGATTTTTGAATTTTTAATGAAGAAAGAGAAAAACAACAAAAAGACTCAAAACATGAAAATTCAATATCGAAACACATGATGCTTGCAAGAACACTTTAAATGTCAAGATGAACACCAAGAACACTTTGAATGTCAAGATGAACACCAAGAACTTATTTTTGAAAATTTTTAAGAAAAGAAAAACATGCAAGACACCAAACATAGAAATTTTCAAATTTTAGACCCTAACAAATTGAAAATTCATATGAGAAACAAGAAAAGACACAAAACATAAAAATGCAAAGATCAAACAAAGCAAATTATCAAGAACAATTTGAATATCAATGAAGAACATTTGATGAATTTTTGAAAATTAAAGGGAATTTAAAACACATGCAATTGACACCAAACTTAAAAATTGACACTAGATTCAAACAAGAAACACAAAATATTTTTGGTTTTTTTCGAAAATTATTTTGGGAAAAATGGAAAAGAAGAAAAATTTTTTTGTATTTTTTGAAAATAAGAAATAAAAAGCTTAAAAATAAAATAAAATTACCTAATCTGAGCAACAAGATGAACCGTCAGTTGTCCAATCTCGAACAATCCCAGCAACAGCGCTAAAAACATGGTATGCAAAATTGTGATCGTTCATTCCTTGGTAACGGCGCTAAAAACTTAATACGCACGTTCATAATCTTAGTTCTTTGTCACAACTTCGCACAACTAACCAGCAAGTGCACTGGGTCGTCCAAGTAATAAACCTTACGTGAGTAAGGGTCGATCCCACGGAGATTGTCGGCTTGAAGCAAGCTATGGTCACCTTGTAAATCTCAGTCAGGCGGATTCAAATGGTTATAGAGTTTTGATAATTAAAAGATAAATAAAATATAAAATAAAGATAGAGATACTTATGTAATTCATTGGTGAGAATTTCAGATAAGCGTATGGAGTTGCTTTGTTCCTTCTGAATCTCCGCTTTCCTACTGCTTTCATCCAATCCTTCATACTCCTTTCCATGGCAAGCTGTATGTAGGACATCACTGTTGTCAATGGCTACTTCCCATCCTCTCAGTGAAAATGGTCTAAGATGCTATGTCACTGCACGGCTACTCATCTGTCGGTTCTCGATCATACTGGAATAGGATTCAGTAATCCTTTTGCGTCTATCACTACGCCCAGCACTCACGAGTTTGAAGCTCGTCACAGTTATCCCTTCCCAGATCCTACTCGGAATACCACAGACAAGGTTTAGACTTTCCGTATCTCAAGAATGGCCGCCAATAGTTCTAGCCTATACCACGAAGACTCTGATCGTGAATCAGGAGGCTAAGAGATATGCATCCAAGCTTGTTTGCATGTAGAACGGAAGTGTTTGTCAGGCACGCGTTCATAAGTGAGAATGGTGATGAGCATCACATAATCATCACATTCATCATGTTCTTGTGTGTGAATGAATATCTTAGAGAAGAAATAGGCTTGAGTTGAATAGAAAAACAATAGTACTTTGCATTAATTCATGAGGAACAGCAGAGCACCACACCTTAATCTATGGTGTGTAGAAACTCTACCATTGAAAATACATAAGTGATAATAGGGGTAGACATGGCTGATTGGCCAGCCATCCATCGAGGTCAAGAGATCTCAAAATGATCCAAAGACGTAAATACAATAGTAAAAATTTCTATTTATACTAAACTAGTTACTAGAGTTACAGAAATGAGTAAATAATGCAGAAATCCACTTTCGGGCCCAATTGGTGTGTGCTTGGGCTGAGCATTGAAGCTTTCACGTGTAGAGGTCTTCATTGGAGTTAAACACCAGTTTGTAACCTGTTTCTGGCATTTAACTCTGCTTTGCAACCTGTTTCTGGCGTTTAACTCCAAAATAGGGCAGAGAGCTGGCGTTGAACGCCAGTTTGTGTCATCTAAACTCGAGCAAAGTATGGACTATTATATATTGCTGGAAAGCCCTGAATGTCTACCTTTCAACGCAATTGAGAGCGCACCATTTGGACTCTTGTAGCTCTAGAAAATCCACTTTGAATGCAGGGAGGTCAGAATCCAACAGCATCTGCAGTCCTTCTTCAACCTCTGAATCTGATTTTTGCTCAAGTCCCTCAATTTCAGCCAGAAAATACCTGAAATCACAGAAAAATACACAAACTCATAGTAAAGTCCAGAAATGTTATTTTTATTTAAAAACTAATAAAAATATACTAAAAACTAACTAAATCATACTAAAAACTATAAAAAAACAATGCCAAAAAGCGTATAAATTATCCGTTCATCAACGGGTCCTCTTCTTCACGTCTTCTCTCTCTCTGCTCTTCGTCGATGCCGATGTCGACGCGTAGGATTGCGGCTCTAAGTCAGATCGACTATGACGCGTGTGACAGGCTCCTCGGTGGTAAGGCGAGACGGTGTCCCTTCCTCTCGACCTTGGCTCGTGTCACATTATCCTCTTCTTCTCTTCTCTGTGACGGCGTTGATGTTGACGGTGGTGGAATGGGCTCATCGTGCACTGCATGATGACGAGCTGGACGGCCGTTTGACGGTGATGTGACGCGGTGCAGCTCCGTTCATAGTGTGTGGGTGTGTCACGGAAGTTGTGTGGGCTGATTGGGTGTGGTGTTATGTCTGTGTGTGTGTGTGTGCCGCGATGAGGGTGAGGGAAAGGGTGTAAGGGGGTGGCGGTTGAAGGAGCTAAGGTTAGGTTTAGGACAAAATTAGGGTTTTTGATTTGGAAATTTAGGGTTAGGGTTAAATTTTTATAAAGGAATAAGGATAGAGTAGATATTTTGATAAAATTGAAGGGTAAAATAATAATTTTAAAATTAAATGTACTCTATTAAATATATTTAAGAACATTATTTATTAATATATTACAAAGTTTAAACAATTATTTCTAATTTAAATTATAAAATAAACATATTAATTTCATTTTATAAAGTACAGTTTAAATTCAAATATCAACTATCTAAATGCAATCATATAAATTTCTATCATTTGTATCACTAGAATCTTAATTTCAAATTATATAAAATAATTGATTATAGTAAAATTATACAAAAATATTAATTAATCTAAACTCAAAGTATTTATAAAATAAATTTAACCATTTTTAATAGATTATTATCTAAAAATAAAAAAACTCGAATTAAATCATAAATTGTTCATAATAGAAGTTACTTAAATTAAATTACACAATTTTTTCTTATTTTTCAATTACCAAAATTATAATTTCAATTATACCAAACATCCAATTATAATAAAGATTAGATAAAAATTCTAATTAATTAAAACTCTAATTATTATGAAAATTACATATAATTCCTAATTATTTTTAAATTCAAATTATCATAAAATTTTATTTAATTACTTTTAATAAAATAATTTTCTTAGAATAAAATCCTTAACAAATATAATAAATTTAATTTTTCAATAACTCATTACACGTCGGTCCGGTTTTGGGTCAAAATCTTTAAAACTAGTGTCAAAATCCATATTTTTTAATATTTCTACTTCTATAAATTATAAAAATTAATTTTTCTAATTTCTTTGAAAAATAATTAATTTATTGGCTAATTATTTATTAATTTCGCGGGATTTACATCCTATCCACTATGTTAAGAATTTTGCCCTTGAAATTCATATTCAGTTACCTGAAAATAGGTGCGCTTAGTCTTTTCTCATTTCTGACTCAAATTTCCAAGTGTGTTCCTCACTTCCAGCTCGACTCCAAGCAACTTTTACTAATGAGACTTAAGATACGTGAGCATCTTATACCCTTTTTCTAGTTATTTTTATATGAATTTTGTTAGATTTTATTTACTTTTACTTGATTTTAGTGTAAAAATTACCTTTGGATGCTACTTTGAGTTTTTCTTGTATTTTTATGATTTTAGGTGAAATTCGGAGCAGTTTGGAGAAGTCTGAAGCAAGAAAGGAAAATGCTGGCAACACCCCATGGGCCCTGAACGCCCACCTGGCGTTTAACGCCAGCAGGGGGACACAACCAGAAGCGCGCATCTCCTCCCTTGGCGTTCAATGCCCATTCTTGAAGTTGAACGCCAGCAGCAGTCTGTTTCAGACCTCGTTGGGCCTCCAAGTGGATTTAGCACTTAGTTTTATTTTTTTTTTTTGTAATCTTTATTTACAAATAATATCTTTTAGGTTTAGCATTTTGATAAACCCATATTTTATTATGTATTTTGTGCTCAATTTAAGTGATTTATTCAATCCTTCACCCACTTATTCATGTGAAATTGCATGGTTTTACTCTCCCTTCCTTATTATGTGATATATGTGAAAAGTATGTTTCTTATGCTTAAAAATTATCAATTTTAATTACCCTTTATTACCATTCGATGCCGTGATATGTGTGTTAAGTATTTTCAGATCTCCTAAGGCAGGAATGATTTAAAGGATGGAAAGAAAACATACAAAAATGGAAGAAAAGCACAAAATGGAGTTTTTGAAGAAAAGGGCAGCGATGCGAACGCATGGACGACGCGGCCGCATGCCTAGCACGAAAAGGCAGTGACGTGAATGCGTGACTGACGCGGACGCGCGCCTTGAGCAGAACGCAAATGATGCGTACGCGTGACCAAAGTGAACGCGTGACAAGGAAACCTCCCAGATGACGCGACCGCGTGACCCACGCAAACGCGTGACAGACGTCACGCACCAGAAACTGCAGAAAATGCTCCCAGCGATTTTTGAAGCCCTTTTTGGCCTAGATCCAAGTCCAGAAAGCACATATTAGAGGTTATAAAGTGAGGGAATGCATCCATTCAAAATGAAGCCTTCCGATCATTCACTTTTTATAGTTTAGATGTAGTTTTTAGAGAGAGAAGTTCTCTTCTCTCTCTTAGGTTTTAGGATTAGGATTCCTCTTAAAGAATTTAGGATTTCAAATCTTCATTAGGTTCAATATTTCTTTTACTTTATATTTCTCTTTTACTTTCAGATACTTCAATGTTTTTCTTTAATTACTTATGTTGGCAAAGTGGCTTATGAACTCTTTATGTTTAGATTGATTTTCTCTTATTAATGCAATTGAGGTATTTCAGATTTATGATTCTTGTTTAGCTTTTTTATATTCTTGGCTTTAATTGATTAACTGGAGGCTCTTGAGTTATCAAACTTATCGTGATTGATTGTTATGTCTGCTAATTGACTGGAATCCCACTAACTCTAGTCTTTCCTTAGGAGTTGGCTAGGACTTGGGGATCTAACTATTTAGTTCATTTGACTTTCCCTTGCTTTCGTAAAGGTTAACTAAGTGGGATTAACTTCAATTCTCATAAGAATAACTAGGATAGGACTTCCGAATTTTCATACCTTGCCAAGAGTTTATTTTATTATTATTAATTTATTTTCCTTGACATTTAAATTACCTGTTCCTTATCTTAAAAATCCCCAATTTACAAGACTCATAACCAATAATAAGAACACCTCCCTGTAGTTCCTTGAGAAGACGACCTGAGGTTTAAATACTTCGGTTATCAATTTTTTAAGGGGTTTGTTACTTGTGACAACCAAAACGTTTGTAAGAAAGGGTGATTGCTTGGTTTAGAAACTATACTTGCAACGGAAATTTATCATGAATTCTAAACCGTCAAGCATCTGTTCTTTCAAAATTGCACCTGACAGAACTGAAGATTGATGGTTTAGAAGTTATAGTAAACTCTCGTTACAAGTATAATTACTAAACCAAGCAATCAACCTTTCTTACAAATATTTTGGTTGTCACAAGTAACAAACCCCTTTAAAATTGATAACCGAGTATTTAAACCTCGGGTCGTCTTCTCAAGGAATTGCAGGAAGGTGTTCTTATTATTGGTTATGAGTCTTGTAAATTGGGGGTTTTGAAAGTAAGGAAGCAGTATGTTAAATGATAAGAAGAATAAAATAAATAAATAACTATAAAATAAACTCTTGGCAAGGTATGAGGAATTGGAAGTCCTATCCTAGTTATCCTTATCAATTGTAATGAGAATTGGATTTTTCTCCCACTTTGTTAACCTCTAACTATGAAGATAAGTTAAGTGGATAAATTAATTTTTGATTCCTCAGGTCCTAGTCTTTCCTTGGGAAAGGCTAGAGTTATTGGAACTCGAATTAATTCTTGAAGAATTCTAATTTTCAATCAACAATGAGTTTGATAAGTCAAGTGTCTCCAATGACTCAACCAAAGCCAAAAGGGAAAAATCTATTTTATTTATATAAATAAAAGAAAGAAATCATAATTTTGAAATACCTCAAATTATATCAAATAAAAAGAATCCTTAACATGGATGGTTCATCAGCCAATTAGGCAACATAACTAATACAAGCATTAAAGCATCTAAAAGTGAAAGAGAAATATAAAATAAAAGGAATATTGAACGTGTGACTGAAGATGAGTTGAACTAAACTAATAGAAATCCTAAAATCCTAATCCTAAGAGAGAGAAGAGAACCTCTCTCTCTAAAAACTACATCTAAATCCTAAAATTGTGAATATGAAAGCCTATTCATGAATGGATGCATTCCCCCACTTTATAGCCTCTAATCTGTGTGTTCTAGGCTGAAACCTGGGTCAAAAACAGCTCAGAAATTGCTCCCAGCAATTTTTGGTACGTACTGGGCGCGGAAAAGTGACGCGGAGGCGTCATCCACGCGTTAGCGTGGATTGAAGTTCGCAGATGCGATGTGGGCGCGTCATTCACGCGTTCGCGTCGCCTAACTTCGGGGCAGATATAGCAAATTATATATTGTTGCGAAGCCCTGGACGTTAGCTTTCCAACGCAACTAGAACCACATCATTTGGACCTCTGTAGATCAAGTTATGACCGTTTGAGTGCCAGGAGGTCAGGCTGGACAGCTTTAGCAGTTCCTTCAGTTTCCTGTATTCCTTCCATTTTTACATGCTTCCTTTCCATCCTCTAAGCCATTCCTGCTCTATAAACTCTGAAATCACTTAACACACATATCAAGGAATCTAATGGTAATAAGAGAGGATTTAGCAATTTAAAGGTCTAGGAAACATGTTTTCAATCATAGCACAAAATTAGGCAGAAAAACGTAAAACCATGCAAATAGTATGAATAAGTGGGTAAAGAGTTGATAAAATCCACTCAATTGAGCACAAGATAAACCATAAAATAGTGGTTTATCAACTTCCCCACACTTAAACATTAGCATGTCCTCATGCTAAGCTCAAGAGAAGCTATAAAGATGAAGAGGAATGGTAGATTAATATGAAATGCAACCTATCTATATGAATGCAACTATATGCAAAATGTTTCTACCTACTTAGTTAAAAGTAAACCAATCCTTCAAGAAGAAATATGAACTGGATTTCACTAATTCAAATCATGAAAATGAATTACAAATAGACTTGCAAGAAGAAAATAGCTCATGAAAGCAGGGAACAAGGAATTGAGCATCGAACCCTCACTGGTAGTGTATACACTCTAATCACTCAAGTGTTTTAGGTTCGATTCTCTCAATTCTCTACTAACCTTGCTTTCTAAGGCTTGCTCTTCATCTAACAATCAACAAAAATTTAATGCATAAATACACATATCAAGAGGTCTTTTAAAGGTTGTAATGGGGTTAGGGTCAAGGTAGGATTGTATTTGGCCAAGTGGACTAAAATCTGAAACCTTAATTAACTTAAACTTTCCACCTAACTTTAGACAATCCATGTAATCATAATACCACATCTAACTATCCATTAACCATGTTTTCCACATTATTCATGCATTCTAATTTCAAGTACAGTACATATGCATTGCTTTCACCATTTACTTTGGGGCATTTTGTCCCCTTTTTGCTTAACTGCTCTTTTTTTTTCTTTTCTTTTTCTCACTTTTATATATATATATATATATATATATATATATATATATATATATATATATATATATATATATATATATATAATTTTTTTTTTCTTTTATTTTTCTCAATGCATATGATTAAATTATTGGATGCATGAATCATGTCCTAAACATTTTTTCACATTTTCAGAAAAATTCTAACATACTCAATTCTCAAACCAATTGTTTCCGAATTCAATTTTCCCCATACTTAATTCATGAGCACTCTCACTAGTCTAAGCTAACCAAGGATTCAAATTAAGGACATTATTGTTTTCCGCTTAGAGTTAATGATGTGCTAAAGTAAAGAACAAAGGGGTATAATAGGCTCAACATTGGTTTGCAAAGAATAATGAAAGGATAAGGCCATATGGGTATGTAAGCTCAGTGAAACAAAAGCCTCAATCATGTAAGTGTATGCATACATCAAATAATGGAAATATAGAATTAAGCAAGACAAAGATTACAATTTTAGAGAGAAAAATACACACTAAAACAAATTTTTGGTTGATAAAATGCAACCAATTCAAATAGGCTCAAAATCTCACAGGTTTTGTGTGTTCGAGCTCTAAACCATGTTCCAAAATAATATTTCTTCAAACAAGTTTAACATTAAATTTTATTCAAATTAGTGAAATACTTTAAAAAGTTTCTTGAAAAAGAAAATATTACTTTAACCAAGTGGTAAAATATGCACAAAATCAAACAAATATGCAATCAAACAACTAACAAGGAAAATAAACCATTGCTGTTGAGATAGAAGAGTAACTAATCCATGGAGATTGGTATCGACCTCTCCACACTTAAAGATTGCACCGTCCTCGGTGCATGCTGAGATGTGCAGGTGGACGGGTTGTTCCAACTGATGCTTGTCTTCAAGGATTGTGCAGATGGACTTGTTTGTCTCCCCTTATAGAAGTTTCTCCCTTTTTTCGTCTTCGGTGGCCAGCCTGAAAGAAGAGAAAAAGAAGGAAAGTAACCCAGAAATAAAGATAAGAACATAAATAAAATGTGGGTGTTAATGCAAACTAATAAAGGTCTCAATTACATGGTAGCTACAACATGCAAGTGAGAAAATAGTGGAAGCAAATGGCATACCAGTGGTGCAAAAGTTGCAACAAATGGGGGAGAAGTGTGGGTAATGAAAGACAATATAAATTCATGTCAATGCAAAAGGAATACTAGTATTATAAAAAATTAGCATTGACATATAATTGATAATACCCAATCAGAATAAAACAAGTCATGAAGCACCAGAATAATTCAAGAAAAGATGTAACAGTTGAATAAGAAAATGTAACACCAATGAAAAAATAATGAATTTAGAAAAGAAAAATAAAAATATGCACTAAATTAAAATATAATGAAGGAAATATGCAAATAAATTAAGTAAAATAAAATGAAAGATAAGAAGAACGAGAAGGGAAAGAACGGGAGAAGAAGTAAATAAGAAAGAAGGTAGGAAAAATTAGGATTGGGGAAGAAAAGATAAGATATTTGGCAAATTAGGATAAGCTGTGCAGCGGAAGCGACGTGGATGCGTAGGGCACGCGGTCGCATGACTTGCACTTATATGGATTGACGCGGTCGCGTCGGTCATGCGGTCGCGTGACACAGTTTATGCTACTGACGCGAGGGCAGCCTCGCGCTTGCACAACTCTCTGTTCAAAACTTAGTATTGCCAAAATCCAGGGTGACGCGGTCGCGTGATCGACGCTATCGCGTGAGTGGCCATTATGGGGGTATAACGCGGACGCGTGAGCCATGTGTCCGCGTGGTAGTGTTTGTGCGTTCAGCACCAGTCCAGCACCACTCTTGCACAACTTTCGGTTGTGCACCCTTTTTTACGTCGAATTTCAGGTCACGCGGCCGCGTGGGTGACGCGGACGCGTGGGAGGCATTTTTCCCACATGACGCGAATGCGTGGGCGACGCGGTCGCGTGGGCATATTTGTGCCTAAGGCACGCCTCCAGCCATGCTCTCGCGTGACTCTCTAATCACTTTTTTTTTCTTCCTGATGCACTTGTGACGCGGACGCGTCAGCGACGCTGCCGCGTCGCGTGCGTGTTTTTTTTTTTAATGCAGGATGCAGAATGCAATGCTAATATGAATGTTATGCAAAACTCTAGATTCAATACAATAAAATAAAATAAAACTCGAAAACAAATAAAGCTAAATAAAAATGAAAAAGGAACGATTATACCATGGTGGGTTGTCTCCCACCTAGCACTTTTAGTTAGAGTCCTTAAGTTGGACATTTGGTGAGCTCCCTGTTATGGTGGCTTGTGCTTGTATTCGTCCAGGAATCTCCTCCAATGTTTGTGATTCCAATGGCCTCCGGGGTCCCAAACAAGGCACGTAAAGCCCTTGAGCAGTTTTAAACAGGTTCTCGGGCTTCTAGTGTGCTGAATGTCAGAACAGACTCCAGGATCCCAAACTTTGCTTTTACACCCGTCTTTGTGTTTATCATCATGATACCATCCGGGTAGCAAGCAATCTGAATTCCCACTAAAGCGGCCAAACAACTTCCTAGACCCATTCAGTTGAGCTTTACACCATACATCAACTTGGAGCAGGCAACCATATTGAACTTTGCATGACAAGTCTTACCACTGACTATCTTCCTCTTACTCTTAACGCCACAAAGAGCTCTAAGCTGACCATCTGTCTCAAGTAAACCATATTCAAGTGGAATGAGAAAGCTAAGAGATATGAATTTTACCCATTTCAATGTTGTATTGGATGGTAATGGCTTTGGGGGAGAGGTCTCCAGCAACTTTAGTAAGGTGATTTCCAACTCCATTCCCTTGGGCTCTTCTTTGACAACTTCTACCTCTTTGCAAGCTTCTTCAATTTCAACCTCTTCCTCTTGGTAGCTGTCTTCCAATTCACTCTCTTCTTCATTATTCACCAAGAGTGTGGGAGGTTGTGCTTTTTCTTCTTCCATCTCCATGTCAAGTTCAATGGGAGAGGATTCAATTGCGGATAAGAATTCATCAATGATTGAATCCATCTCTTGATCAACCTCTTCAAAGTCTTCAACCATGATATGTCTTGGAGGTTGTACACCCTCTTCAACGTCAATTTTAAACATCTTTGAAGGAGGCTCTATGTCTTGACATTCCCAAGGAGGTTCAGCATCTCCTAAGTCTTCAACCACTTCTTCTTCTTCAATAATTCCGGCTTCCTCCACTTGTTCCAGTACAAATTCATGCTCCTTGCTGTTCACCGAAGTTTCTAATGTCTCCTTCATACTACGTTCTTCATTAGATTGTCCACATGAAGCCATGGGGGTTCTTTGAGTGTCCGAACGTCGGGAAGCTAATTGATTTATCACTTGATTCAATTGGCGAAGGGTTGCATGAAATCTTTCCACTGTTTCCTTGTGACGATCCTTTGATTCTTGTTGTACTCGGCTATCATAAGTAGGATCATAGTACTCTTGGATTGATGGATATGGAGATGGTGAATATTGAGGTGGTGGTTCTGGGCGTGGTTCATATGGTGGTTGGTGTGGTGGATAAGGATTAGGGTTATATGGTGGTGTTTGGTGGTAAGGGGCTTGTGAGTATGGTGGTTCAAAGTTGTGTTGAGGAGATGGTTTATTGGCATATGATGGAGCTTGCTGGTAACTATAAGGGGGTCCACCATATCTATTGTCTTGGCATGCATTGTAGGATGGTCGTTGTCCATGGTATTTTGGAAGGTGATGTTGCGGAAAGGGTTGATCAGATCCTCGTGGCTCCTTCCATCTCTGATTGTTTTGACCTCGATGCATGTCCCTGTTATAATTTCCATTCCTTGCAACAACATTGGAACCAAACTCAAAGCGAGAGGGATGAGAACTCATAATAGTAAATAAAAATTAAAAACGAAAATGAAATCAAATTTTAAATTAAAAGGTTATTTAAATTTTGAATTTGAAAATTAAATTTTTGAAATTTGAATTTTGAAATTTTGAAATTTGAAATTTAAAAATTTTTAAATTGAATTTTGAAAATTTTTAAATTTGAATTTTGAAATTTGATTTTTGAAATAAGATAAGATAACTAAATTTTTGAAAAAATTTTTTTTTTAATAACTAAATAAAAACCAATAACCTCTTAATTTATGAAAAAGAAAAAAATAAAAACAAAAATAAAAACAAATAAACAAGCAAAAAGCAAATATTTACAATAACCAATAATAAGGCACACGTTTGCAATTCCCCAGCAACGGCGCCATTTTGAAAAGAACTGAAGATTGATGGTTTAGAAGTTATAGTAAACTCTCGTTGCAAGTATAGTTACTAAACCAAGCAATCAACCTTTCTTACAAACGTTTTGGTTGTCACAAGTAACAAACCCCTTTAAAATTGATAACCGAGTATTTAAACCTCGGGTCGTCTTCTCAAGGAATTGCAGGGAGGTGTTCTTATTATTGGTTATGAGTCTTGTAAATTGGGGGTTTTGAAAGTAAGGAAGCAGTATGTTAAATGATAAGAAGAATAAAATAAATAAATAACTATAAAATAAACTCTTGGCAAGGTATGAGGAATTGGAAGTCCTATCCTAGTTATCCTTATCAATTGTAATGAGAATTGGATTTTTCTCCCACTTTGTTAACCTCTAACTATGAAGGTAAGTTAAGTGGATGAATTAATTTTTGATTCCTCAGGTCCTAGTCTTTCCTTGGGAAAGGCTAGAGTTATTGGAACTCGAATTAATTCTTGAAGAATTCCAATTTTCAATCAACAATGAGTTTGATAACTCAAGTGTCTCCAATGACTCAACCAAAGCCAAAAGAGAAAAATCTAAATTATTTATATAAATAAAAGAAAGCAATCATAATTCTGAAATACCTCAAATTATATCAAATAAAAAGAATCCTTAACATGGATGGTTCATAAGCCAATTAGGCAACATAACTAATACAAGCATTAAAGCATCTGAAAGTAAAAGAGAAATATAAAATAAAAGGAATATTGAACCTGTGACTGAAGATGAGTTGAACTAAACTAATAGAAATCCTAAAATCCTAATCCTAAGAGAGAGGAGAGAACCTCTCTCTCTAAAAACTACATCTAAATCCTAAAATTGTGAATATGAAAGCCTATTCATGAATGGATGCATTCCCCCACTTTATAGCCTCTAATCTGTGTGTTCTAGGCTGAAACCTGGGTTAAAAACAGCTCAAAAATCGCTCCCAGCAATTTTTGGTACGTACTGGTCGCGAGAAAGTGACGTGGAGGCGTCATCCACGCGTTAGCGTGGATTGAAGTTCGCAGATGCGATGCGGGCGCGTCATTCACGCGTTTGCATCATCTAACTTCAGGGCAGCTATAGCAAATTATATATCGTTGAGAAGCCTCAGACGTTAGCTTTTCAATGCAACTAGAACCGCATCATTTGGACCTCTGTAGCTCAAGTTATGACCGTTTGAGTGTCAGAAGGTCAGGCTGGACAGCTTTAGCAGTTCCTTCAGTTTCCTGTATTCCTTCCATTTTTACATGCTTCCTTTCCATCCTCTAAGCCATTCCTGCCCTATAAACTCTGAAATCACTTAACACACATATCAAGGCATCTAATGGTAATAAGAGAGGATTTAGCAATTTAAAGGCCCAGGAAACATATTTTCAATCATAGCACAAAATTAGGAAGGAAAACGTAAAACCATGCAAATAGTATGAATAATTGGGTAAAGAGTTAATAAAATCCACTCAATTGAGCACAAGATAAACCATAAAATAGTGGTTTATCAGTGCCATTTCCGGGGAATTACAAATGTGTGCCTTATTATTTGTTATTGTAAATATTTCTCTTTTACTTGTTATTTGTTTTTGTTTTTCCCTTTTATTTCTATTAGCTACTATGAATTCTCACCCCTCTCGCTTTGAGTTTAGCTCTAAATCTGTTGAAAGGAGTGGAAGCTATAACAGGAATATGCATCAAGGTCTAAGCAATCAAGGATGGATGGAGCCAAGAGGCCCTTATCAACCCTTTAGGCAACAACACCCTCCAAGATATCATGGGCAAGGACCACTCTACAATGCATACGAAGCTGATAGATATGGTGGACCCCCTTGTAATTACCAACAAGCCCCACCCTGTGCTTATAGACCACCCTCTCAACGTAGCTTTGAACCACCACACTCACAAGTTCCTTTTCACCATTCACCACCATATGACCCTTATCCACCACAATTCTAATCCAATTACTCCCATGAACCACCACATTCTTATTATGAACCCTCTCTTCCAACCAATGAACCCTCATACCCACCCCAACCTCCAATGAATGACAAACTTCGTGTTCTTCTTCAAGGGCAAGCGAGGATGCAAAGGGGCATACTGGAACTCACTACTGCCTTAACTGAGGTAGTAAATATAATAGTGATGCATTTGCATCTTTGCTATATTAGCTAGTTAGTTTAAGTAGTTTTAGTTTAATTTCATTCGCTTTCTTTGAAATAAACAAGCATTTGTATGAGTTTTCTCTCCATGCATTCATGAACCAAGAACTAGGTGGAATTTGGCCATATTTGTCCAAAGAATTCAAGGAGTTGACAAATGAATTAGCATGAATGAATCTCTTGAAAATTGTTGCATAGAATGGCAAAACTTTGAAGCAAATTCTTTGGTTAATGACAGGTAATAAAGCAAGAAGGTCAAGCCAGCAAGAATTGGAGCAAGAAAGATTGGGGACATAGCAAGCTTGGCAAGGAGGAAGAGACTTGGGAGTTGCCAACGTGCATTATCACTTGAGTGTTTGGCAATAACGCCAAGTAGTCCTGGAAGCTGAATTTGAAGCCCCAAGCAAGTTACCAACTTGAATTTACAATGGCGTGTTTGAGGACAACTCCAACAATCCAAAGCAAGCCAAGAAAAGCGGGTTGGCACGTTGCCAACTCCCCAAACTACTAGCGTGGTCCATAGCAACGCCAGGGAGCAAAACTTGGAAGGAAACAGCTTCCTAGCACGTTGCCAACGCCACCAACAAGGGCGTGTTTGGTGACAACGCCAGCAGCAAGAAGGCATGGATAAGAAGGGTGTGAAACACGTTGCCAAAACCAAGTTCTGAAGGCGTGTTCCTTGGCAACGCAACAAGCAACCTTGGAGGGCAACTTCTAGCCTTGAGCACGTTGTCCAGCTGTAGTAACAAGGGTGTGTTTGAAGGCAACGCCAGCAACAACGCTAAGAGCAAGATTTTAGGCCAACCAAGAGCTCGAGCACGTTGTTGCCTTGGGTATGAACTAGAGTGTCCATCAACAACACCAATGTGTGAAGCAATGAAGTGAGGAAGCCCTGGATGATAAGAGACAGAGTGCACGTTGCCAACTTGGAGGAAGGAAGGCGTGTTTGCCTCTAACGCCAGCAAGCTTGGCAGCCTTGGAAGGCATAGCACGTTGCCAACTTAGCTTTCCATTGGCGTGTTCATTGGCAACGCAGCAAACTTGGAGCTAGGAGGCAGCCACGAGCATGTTGCTAACTCAAGAAAGCATTGGCGTGTTTGGCAACAATGCCAGGAAGCTTTGGATGGTGAAGAATGGAGGTAGCACGTTGCTAACTTGGAAATACAAGGGAGCGTTTGCCAAAAACGCTGGAGAGCTGGACAGCCTGACCTTACCTCCTTCAATGGAGTATATCTTGAGCTATAAAACTCCAAATGAGGTAATTTTAATGGCATTTGAAAGTATACATCCAGAGCTTTCCAACGATATATAATAGTATGGGTTTGACATTCGTTTGAAGCTTCAAAAGCTGGCTTCATTTGGAACCTCAGAAACTAAATACGTTGGCAACTTGGAATCCAAGTTGGCAACGCCCTTGCTAAAATTTGGCTCCCTGGGAGGCATAACCCACGTTGCCAACTTGGGGAAGGTGAAGGCATGTTTGCTAGCAATGCCTGCGAAGCTTAGCAGCCTTAGAAGGTAACCCACGTTGCCAACTTGAGAATGTGAAGGCGTGTTTGTCAAAAACGCCGGCAACCCTGGCAGCCTGACCTTGTCATCTTCAATGGAGCATAACTTGAGCTACAAAGATTCAATTGACATGCTTTCAGTTGTGTTGGAAAGCTGACATTCAGAGCTGGAGCATGAAATGGAAGCTCAAATCAGAGTCATTTTTATACCCAAAAATAAGAACATGAAGTTGAAATTCAAGGAGGCATGAATGATCCCAAAGAAGGTCGAGCACGTTACCAAGGCAAGGAGGAGAAGGCGTGTTCATTAACAATGCCAAGGGGCAGAGAATTTGGGCCAAGGAAGGGCACTAGCACGTTGCCAACTTGGAATGAACTGGCGTGTTTGATAAAAATGCCACAACCAAGGCAACTTGACCTTGCCTTCTTCAATGAAGCATAACTTGAGCTAGGAAGATCCAATTGAGATGAGCTCAAGTGCATTAGAAAGAAGACATTCTGAGCTTTCCAATGATATATGATAGTCAATATTGAAGCAGAGGATTGAAGCTCAAATTATAGGCAACATTAGGGATGAAAAGTGGAGCCAAAAAGAAGAAAAGCCAAGTTATTAGCAACAACTTGGGCTAACAACGCCCAGCACCAAGCCACCAGCCCAGGACAATCACAAGCACATTGCCAACGTGCTACAACACTGGCGTGTTTGCCAGTAACGCCCCTCAATGGGCCAGAGTTGAGGAAAATGAGCTCTGCTATCTCTGTTCTCTGCTAAGGCCAGCAAACGTTACTCTAATGAGTTGATAGCCAATTCTGCAAGGATGAAGCCCAAATTGCTAACCCAATTAAGGATCTCTCAAAGAGCTTTAGGATTAGTATAAATAATGAAGAGTCTTGTACTGAAAGGGGATTATTTTTTTTTTGGACACTTAGATATTTTTCTATTACACTAGCATTTTTTTACTCTTTACTTTTTCTCACCGGTCTTCTATTTTGTTTTTCTTGTAACTTTGAATTTTAGTTTTAAGAACTTCTTCTTCTTCTTCTTCATTCTTCTCTACACTTAGTTTAATTTTCATCTTTGTAATTGTTGTTGAAATTTGAGCTATGATTCACTAAACCCCACTTTCATTAAGGGGAAGAGCTCTGTTTATTCGAATGGGTTGATAACTTTTCTTTTCCTTCTCAATTCAAGTGGTTCATCTAAGAGGAAACTCTTGTTCTTCAAAGACTTAATCACCATCGAGAGAGGGGTTAAATCTATATGAATTGTGTGGTGACCTTGAGAAAGAAGCCATATAATTCAGTTTAGAGTTCATCCTTTCATAATTTTCTTGATTAATACACTTTGGGTTGGTATGTGAGATGTAACCACCGTTGGTTGAGATCCTGGGAATGGTGTGGCTTGAAGGATTAGTTAATGAGCTTCATCTCTTCTCATGAACAATTAGATCACGAGAGTGGCAATTGGTTGTGTTGAGAGAAATTGAGTTACCAAGAGATTGAAACTCAATTACCTACAATCTGCCATGGATCTATACCCATGATTGAGAAGGAATTGATCAACATCAATTCATGAGAATTTGCATCTCTGATCCTTAATGATCTCTTCCATCATTAATTCTCATTTCTTTTGCTCTTTAGTTATTTTGAATACCCATTACCCAATTCCCTTTTACATTCAAGCAATTTAACTTTCCTGCTATTTAGATTCAGTTTCAATTATTTGCAATTTACTTGTCCGCTCTCTACAATTCAGCACTCTACTTTCTTACAATTTACTTTTGATGTCATTTAAATTTCTTGCAATTTAAGTTTCCATTATTTACTTTCGGTCATTTTAATTGCTTTCCTTACTTTAGTTCTTAAATTTTCTTGTCATTTAATTCTTTGCAATTTCTTTTAAGCATTCAAATCTCATGAAATCAAAACCATGTTTGCTCAACTAAACTACCAATTAACTAAAGTTGCTTAATCTACCAATCTCCGTGGAATCGACCTCACTCCAGTGAGTTTTACTACTTGATACGATCCGGTATACTTGCTGGTTCCTTAACTGAGGTAGTAAATATAATAGCCTCCTGACATCTGAGAACTCAAAGTACTCCCATGGTTACATGTGGAGAATCTAAAGAAGAGCATAGCATGAAGGAGACACTAGAAACTTCGGTGGACAATGAGGAGCATGGCTTTGTATTGGAACAAGTGGAGGAGGCCATGATAGTTGTAGAGGAAGAAGTGGTTGAAGATTTAGGAGATGCTGAACCTCCATGGGAATCGAGAACTGTAAAGAATTCCACTAAGACATTCAAATTTGATGCAAAGGAGGATAGTGCACAACCTCCAATGCATATACCTTGTGAGGAATTGGACGAAACAGACCAAGAAATTGATTCCATAGGAAGTGATGACCATGAATCAAGCTCTACTAGTCACGAACTTACATCCGCAACTGAACTCCTTGAACCTGAAGAACCTTATCCAAGTGAGTACGAAGATGATGTCAAGGTAAATTTCTCTCAACCTCCAACTTATGACTTGAGTGACGAGGAAAACATAGAAGACTTTGATCAAGATGCAGTTGCAGTTGAAGAATTTTGCAAAGAAGTGGAGGAATTCACAGAAAAATACAAGGGAGTAGAGCTTACAGAACCACTGAAAACACCTATCTCAAGGCCATTACCACCTAATACAAGCATCAAGTGGGTGCAATCCTTAACCTTTATCTTTACTTTTTCACTTGAATATGGTTTGCTTGAAACAGATGGCCAGCTTAGAGCTCTCTGCGACTTTAAGAGCAAGAGGGAAATGGTTGTACTCAGAGCTGGTGTGCAAGATTCAATAAGGTTCCACGCTTCAATTCGAAGTGCATGGATTGGTACCAAGTTCAATTGAATGGGTCTCGGAAGACATTTGGTCATCTTGGTGAGAATACAATTTCTAAACCGCCCGGATGGAAGAATATAGATCAAGACAAAGGTGGATTTAAAAACAAAGTTTAGGATCCTGGAAAATATTCTGACATTCGTCACCCCGGAAGCCTGAGAATCTTTTTGAAGCTGCTCGAAAGCTTTACATGCCTAGTTTGGGATTGTTGGCATTCCAAACATTGGTGGAGATTTCTGGATGAATTTAAGCACAAGCCACCATAAGAGGAAGCTCATCAATTGTCCAACTTAAGGACTTTAACTAAAAGTGCTCGGTGGGAGACAACCTACCATGGTATGATCGTTTCTTTTTCAATTTTATTTCGTGTTGTTTATTTTTATTTTATTTTATTGAACCTGGGAGTATCATAGCATCTACATTAGCACTGCATATTGCATACTGCATAATTGCATTTAAAAAAAATAAATTGCACGCGATGCGTAAGCGTCGCTGACGCGTCCGCGTCACCAGTGCATCAGAAAGAAAAGGAAAGTGAACAGAAAGTCATGCAAAAGCGTGGCTGGAGGCGTGCCTTTGGCACAAATTGTTCCACGCGACCGCGTCGCTAACGCGTTCGCGCCAGTTGCGAAAAATACCTCCCATGCGTCCGCATCACTCACGCGAACACGTGATCTGGAAATTGGTGTAAAGATCCAACGCCCAGAAATCTGGGCTGGAATCGTGCGGCTGGTGTGCGTTTAGCACAAAACGGCCCACACGTTTGCGTCCCTGACGCGAACGTGTCATTTGCAAAAACTCATCCCAGGCGAAAGCGTGAGCGACGCGTCCACGTCGCATGGATATTATGGCCCCTTAAATGGAGACAGAGAGTTGCGCTGAAACAACGCTGGAAGTGTGCGTCTAGCACAAATTTCAGCGACGCGGTCGCATGCCTTACGCATCTGCATCATCCATATTTTCCCCAACCCACGCGATCGTGTCAATCACGTGACCGCGTCGAAACCATTTCGCCCTAGTCACGCGATTGCATGCCCCACGCGTTCGCGTGGATTTGAATCCACTAACCCAAAGTCACGCGAACCCTAACCCCATTGCGCCCCGTTCCTCCCCCCCCCCCCCTTTCTCTTTCCCTTCTCTGCAACTCCCTCCTCTGCATCCACCTCCGACCGCCACACCACCCCTAACTACCCAGACCCCGCCGCGACACCCACTTCCTCTCTTCTTTCTTTTCTTCCTCCACCACTCCCAACCTTCCCTCTCACCCATCGCCGCCCTTCTCCGCCACTGCCCCCTCCCACCGCGGCCAACCCATGACCACCCTGCCACCAGCGCCGCCTCCCTCCATCACAACCACCCAGACCCCATCGCGCCCTCATTCCTCCCCCCTCCACCATTAAAACCCTACCCGCGCCCCCTGCCACCGCCCCTGCTCCACCACCGCGCTGCGGTGCCCCCCCAGCGCCGCCACATCACCACCACCATCTCTCTGCCCTCACCTCTATTCTTACACATACCAGGTTCCGCCGAACGCCAATTTCTCTATCACTCGTAGTTAGTTGCTTATTTTTCATATTATGTTCAAATTAGGATAGTTAGAGATGCATGTTGTAGTGGATTCTAGGTGATTAGGTAGCTAGGATGTGGTTAGTGGATTTAGGCCTGATAATTGCGCTATTCTTGCTACTTGTTTTTATCAATTTCGCAATTCTGATTTTGCTATGATGTTCTTACTGTTCCTGCTGCTGTTACGACTGTTCTTTACTGTTCCTACTGTTTGTGTCTAGTTGCAGCTTTATTTAAATTCATATGAACTGTTTTCCTTGTTGTTTATTACTCGGGAACATCCATTTTTAGCCGGAATGCTGCCCAATTTTCTGCAAATTGTCTTCATGTGTTGAGTTTGGTAATTTACTATTTTGCCTTACTTGGCTACAACCAAACCAATTCATGCCTGCCCGGGCTAGCATCCTTACTCCTTTTGTTCCCTTAGTTAATAACTTGCACTATTGATGATTTCATGTTAATTTTGCAACTTTTCTATTCTTCTGAATTATCATCAATACATTGATATTTTTACTTGACTATGAGTTGATTATTCTTTAAATTTGTGAATTTATTGTTACCTAGGAAACATTTATCAATGCCACTCACTTTAATTTTCTTTCTCCTAACTCACTGATTTTAACTTTCTAACCTCTTTTTCAATCCTAACCGATCTAACTTTCAAACTTCTCTTTTTGGTTTTTAACTATTTACTTTAACTTTCTAACTCAAGGCATGATTATTATTTTTCCTAATTAACATAAATTCTACTTATATTATATTTTGGATTGTGATTTTTCATCTCAGATTTCTAACTCATATACAGTCCATAATGCACATTTATTTAACTCATTTCATAATTCTACTGCTCTTTTGCCACTATGTGCTTCTATTGTTATTATTCTATTTGCTTACTTGTTTTCCTGCTTTGTTCTTCAATTATACCGTGGAATTTTTGCTTTCAGGATGTCTGACCCTCAGTACAAAGGAAAAGGCAAAGCAACAACTGGCAAATGGAAAAGAGGCAAATCCTCTATGTCTATTCTAGACATTATGCATGATGACTCCTGGCGGGAGAAGCACTTTACCCCGCAGAAGAAGGCTGACCAGCTCCTCACTGCCAATGATCCAGTTAAATTTGCAAACAGATACTGTGAGCTAAAGTATCCAGTGTTTGCCACCTCCAGGAACCTGTACTTGGAGAGAACTCTGAAAATTCCAGAAGAACTACAGCAGTACACCTCCGAACAGATAAAAGAGAGAGGCTGGTTCTTCTTGGAGAGAAACTTGATAGAGGTCAATGCTTCCTGGGTCAGAGAGTTTTACTGCAACTATTTCAAGACTTCCCTGGATACAGTGTACCTCAGAGGGAAACAGATTTTGGTTACTGAGGAAGCCATTGAGGACATCCTCCACCTTTATCCTAAATCAAATTAGCTTGACGGTTACTAAAAGACTGAAGAGGATACCCGCTTTATGAGATTTGACTGGGATGCTGTCAAGCAGAGGATAGCCCTTGATCCTACTGTACCATGGGTCATGGGAAAGAATACAGCAATGCCTAAGGAAATCAAGCTGATTTATCTAAATGATGAGGCTCAGCTCTAGCACCAGATTCTGAGCAACTTTGTTATGCCGAGCACTCATGAGACAGAGCTGCCTGCTGCTATGATCACCCTCATCTAGTGTAGGGTAAGGACCTGTATCTTCCACGCTTCATCCAGTATTATATGGCCAGGGTCCATGTCAGAGGCACTCTCCCTTTCCCTTATCTGGTCACCCAGCTAGGCCGTCGAGTTGACGTGCCTTGGGAGCTGGCTGATGCGAAGCCGACTGCTGCAGACTGCAAGAAGATCATTCCTTACAGCAGGAAGTTTCAGGCTTTGGGCTACAGACCTCCATTCCTCACCGCTTCTGGTGAGGCAGCCACATCTTCAGCTGCCCTATCTGCCTCCACTACTGCACCAGCCTCATCCATTGCATATCCACCTGCTCCTGAGCCCATTTATCATTTGGTGCATCGACCCTTCGCCCGCTTGGATCGTATGGAGCATCGCAACAAGTGGCGCTATGAGCACCTTAAATTGATGATCCAATCCAGCAGCGACATCTCCTTCGAGCCTAACACCCCTTCTGATACATCTGAGGTGGAGGCGAGCGATCATGAGGAGGAGCCACATGCCCAGGCTGAGCAGGCAGGACTAGAGCAGGCTGCGCCACAGCATGAGGAGCCACACCAGATTCAGGCCGCAGATCTGGAGATTCCTATACAGTCAGAGCCCCCACTGCAGCAGACAGATCCTCCTATCCTTATCCAATCTGCAGACCTTCAGGCCACCACAGAGACTCCAGCAGCCCATCCTTCCGGTGATGACACTCCTTCACACCCAGCTTGAGTGAGCATCGAGGACGATGCTTTATTCTAAGTGTGGGTTGGTCGCCATCCCTGGCATATCTTTTTGGTGAACCACTACAGACTCCTTTTTATCTTATTTTGTTTATTTTTCTGTATTTTTATTTTTATTTTTATTTTTTAGTACTTATACATTGTTCTTTTGCTACATTTTTACCTTATTTCTGCATTTTGCACTTTAGTTTATATTTTAGACATTTAGTTTAGTTTGCAATTCTAAACTTATTAGTTATAGAATATGTGGATTAATTAGTATAGTTTACCCTTTTAGTATATAATAGTTTGGTTTAAATTGAAAATAAAAGAGTAAACTAGAAACTCTAGTAAATTAAAACAATCTACACACCTTGTATATATAGCATTACATGTTAGTTAGTTAACAACATTTCATCAAGGAGGAACACTAAGATTTTAAGGGCCACCCTAAGATTTTCATTGAGAATAATAGGAACTCTTAATTTTTACTTGCATGACATGTATAACTGATATATGATTTTTGAGATGGAGAACACACAGCCCGTGAGTTTTGAGCTTAATTGTATGGTTACATTCAAACCATAATTTTCATTCCTGTGTGTTTTACCCTTCTTTTTCATTCTGATGTTCTTTACTTTGTTTTAATCTATATGTCCAATATAGAATATAGATACATACCAAGAGATGATTGAGGCCATCATTTGAATTTTTTCCTCACTTATCCTAAATTAGCCTACCTTTTACATCACCCTTGTTAGCTCCCTTGAGCTTTTTAATCCCCTCTTGTTCTATAAATCACATTACTAGCCTTAAGCAGAAAAACAAAACAAAAATTCCAAGTTGAATCCTTGGTTAGCTTGAGCTAGATATTATGTACAATTTAAGAGTAGGAAATTTTATGGGAACATGGGATGATAGAAACAAAGTAGGAATTTAAAAGGAACAAGTTGTTTCAAAAACAAAATTTGGGAAGCATGCTCATGTGAAATCAAAATAATTAAATTACCATGTGCATTGAAAAAAATGATATTTTCAGTATTTAAATAAAGGGGATACAAAAATTCCCCAATTGCAAAATAAAAAGAATCAATGTACATGGGACAAAAATTCAAAAATTAAAATTAATGCATGAGCTTGCAATACAAAGTGGGAGAATTTGGGTCAATAGGTAGAGGAACTTTAAAACTATATGAAGTATGTATGCTAGGTAAGATCTTAGACTAATCAAGGATTCACTTATTAGCTCACTTAGCCTTATACATATACCCTTACCCTTACCTTAGCCCCATTACAACCTTGAAAAAGACCTCATGATTTTTGTATGTCTGTATTCCATATTTGTTGATTGGTTAGATGAAGAACAAATTTATAGAAAGTAAGGATAGAAAAAGAATAGAGTGATTAACCCAATACACTGAGTGACTAGAGAGTAAACACAAAATTCAGTGAGGGTTCAATAGCTCATCACCATATATCTCTGTTTAATTGTTAATTGTCTTGCAAGTTTGTGAAATATTTTTACCCATCTCAATTGTAAAAGTGCTTTAACATTATCTAAGGTTTGGCTATGCATATATGATTCCTTGAGGATATGAATTAATTTAACTACATGTAAGTTTTATATACAAGTGAATAATAACTAGAATTGCTTGACTCATTTAGGTAGTTTGCATTTAGAATAGATTGCATTGCATGAAATTTCACCACTTTACCTTGTTCTTTATCTTGGATTTAGCATGAGGACATGCTGTTGTTTAAGTGTGGGGAGGTTGATAAACCCATATTTTATTATGTATTTTATGCTCAATTTAAGTGATTTATTCAATCCTTCACCTACTTATTCATGTGAAATTGCATGGTTTTACTTTCCCTTCCTTATTATGTGATATATGTGAAAAGTATATTTCCTATGCTTAAAAATTATTAATTTTAATTACCCTTTATTACCATTCGATGCCGTGATCTGTGTGTTAAGTATTTTCAGATCTCCTAAGGCAAGAATGATTTAAAGGATGGAAAGGAAACATACAAAAATGGAAGGAAAGCACAAAATTGAGTTTTTGAAGAAAAGGGCAGCGACGTGAACGCATGGACGACGCGGCCGCATGCCTAGCGCGTAAAGGCAGTGACGCGAACGTGTGACTGACGCGGACGCGCGCCTTGAGCAGAACGCAAATGACGCGTACGCGCGACCAAAGCGAACGCATGACAAGGAAAACTCCCAGATGAGGCGACCGCGTGCCCCACGCGGACGCGTGACAGACGCCACGCACCAGAAACTGGAGAAAACGCTCCCAGCGATTTTTGAAGCTCTTTTTGGCCCAGATCCAAGTCCAGAAAGCACAGATTAGAGGTTATAAAGTGGGGAAATGCATCCATTCAAAAGGAAGCCTTCCGATCATTCACTTTTCATAGTTTAGATGTAGTTTTTAATGAGAGAGGTTCTCTCCTCTCTCTTAG
Source organism: Arachis ipaensis (assembly GCF_059453495.1). Taxonomy (NCBI): domain Eukaryota; kingdom Viridiplantae; phylum Streptophyta; class Magnoliopsida; order Fabales; family Fabaceae; genus Arachis; species Arachis ipaensis. Next base: position 63,616,938 of record NC_142439.1, on the reverse strand, counting down.
GTTTTAGGATTAGGATTCCTCTTAAAGATTTTAGGATTTCAACTCTTCATCAGGTTCAATATTTCTTTTACTTTATATTTCTCTTTTACTTTCAGATACTTCAATGCTTTTCTTTAATTACTTATGTTGCCAAAGTGGCTTATGAACTCTTTATGTTTAGATTGATTTTCTCTTATTAATACAATTGAGGTATTTCAGATTTATGATTCTTGCTTAGCTTTTTTATATTCTTGGCTTTAATTGATTAACTGGAGGCTCTTGAGTTATCAAACTTATTGTGATTGTTTGTTATGTCTGCTAATTGACTGGAATCCCACTAACTCTAGTCTTTCCTTAGGAGTTGGCTAGGACTTGGGGATCTAACTAATTAGTTCATTTGACTTTCCCTTGCTTTTGTAAAGGTTAACTAAGTGGGATTAACTTCAATTCTCATAAGAATAACTAGGATAGGACTTCCGAATTTTTATACCTTGCCAAGAGTTTATTTTATTATTATTAATTTATTTTCCTTGACATTTAAATTACCTGTTCCTTATCTTAAAAACCCCCAATTTACAAGACTCATAACCAATAATAAGAACACCTCCCTGCAGTTCCTTGAGAAGACGACCCGAGGTTTAAATACTTCGGTTATCAATTTTTTAAGGGGTTTGTTACCTGTGACAACCAAAACGTTTGTAAGAAAGGGTGATTGCTTGGTTTAGAAGCTATACTTGCAACGGGAATTTATTCTGAATTCTAAACCGTCAAGCATCCGTTCTTTCACATTTATTATTAGGTTAGTATTTAGAGAAAATGATCAATTAGGTTTAGGATCTTCTTCCTTCTGCACTTTTCAGAACCCGATTTCCTCTGTAAGTTATGAGCAACTAAACGTCCTGGTTAAGGTTAGGAGCTTTGTTTATTTCTATGGATTAAGATTATTATTTTTCTATTTTAATATATGTTTTATTTAATTCTAAGGTGTTGTTTTCATTCTTAATCTTATGAAATTGGGTAGAACGGGAGTATGACTCTTTTTCTACATGAGTTCCTATGATTCTCGGGAGAGTTATTTCGCTTGAACTACAACTTGAGAACACACCTCCTAGACGGCTAATCACACAACCTGATAGGGATAAGCATCATCTATTCAGATGGGATTGGAGTAATTAGGGCCTTTGTGGTATAAACTAGATTTCTGAACTTCACCCTCCAATCCGAATTGAATGACCCCGGGAGTAGCGTTTGATAAGGATCATAGGAGATTAAATCACTAAGGGATTAGGGTTTAATCACTTACAGTTTGCCATAGAATGAATCATTCAATGTTAAAATAGTTAGTAAGAAGTTTTAATCCGGAAAGATAAACATCTCCGAGACCTTAACTGTTTTCCTATATTGATTTTACACCAAATCCTTAATGCTTTCTTTATTATCTTTATTTATGCATTTTCAACGACAACCTCTTTTACTATTCACCTGACTAAGTCCAACAAGATAACCATTGATTGCTCAACCCAACAATCCTCGTGGGATCAATCCTCACTCACCTGAGGTATTTCTTGGATGACCCAGTGCACTTGCTGGTTAAGTTGTGTGAGTTCTAATTTCGCGCACCATATTTTTGGTGCCGTTGTCGGAGATTATTTATGATTGATAACTACCAGTTGGCTTGTTACTTAGATTAGGTATTTTTATTATTTTTTGTTTATTTGATTTTTCTTCTTTATTTTCGAATTATCTTACTTATTTTATTTTCCTATAATTTCAGATTTTAGGTTTGGTGTCCCTTTAGTGTTTTACTTTTTCTTTTCGAAAATTTTTGCTTTTTTCTTTTTATTTTTATTTTAATTTTCAAAAATTTTCAGTTTATTTGCTCATTTTTGTTTTCTATTTTTTTTGGGTTATTTGTTACTTTATTTTATGTTATTTTAGTTCTTTTTGCATAGGATACCTTACAGGGAGTTCTCTACACTTTGACATAGAGACTTCCACGTTTCCTTGCCTCTTCTTTGTGTGTGCAGGAATAGGGATAGTTCATTATGGAACTAAATGGGAGTGCACAACCCAGAAGAACCTTGGGATCTTACACAGCTCCTACTCCTGATTTCTATGGAAGGAATATTAGTGTGCCTCCTATTGGAGTAGATAATTTTGAGCTCAACCCACAGTTAATAATCCTAGTACAACAAAACTATCAGTTTCAAGGACTCCCACAGGAAGACCACAATAAATTCATCTCTGACTTCCTACAGATCTGTGATACTGTAAAGACCAATTGAGTAGATCCCAAAATTTACAAGGAGCTGCTCTTTCTATTTGCTGTGAGAGATCAAGCAACGGAATGGTTGGATACTCAACCCAGAAAGAGCTTGAACAGATGGAGCAAAGTAGTTAATAAGTTTCTGTATAAGTATTTTCCCCCAAAGAGGTTGACTAAGTTGAGGATAGATATTCAGACCTTTAAGCAAGGAGAGAACGAGTCCCTCTATGATGCTTGTGAGAGGTACAAGCTGATGCTCAGAAGATATCCCATTGAAATGTTCACAGATTGGGTCAAGCTGGATATCTTCTATTACAGACTCTCTGATACGTGGTCAGGAGGGCATTTTCGTCATCTTAGAGCTAAGGAACGGAATGATAATCTTGTCATATTCAAGGATCTGAATTCTACAAGAATTGTGCCATGCCAGTCTTGGAGATCTAGAAGACCAAGAGTCCGTCTCAAAAACAGTGGTGCTGAAAGGGCAACAATTCATAAGGCCAATTGGGCTAAGGCAAGACAACAAGAAGCCCAATAAAGCTTTTCAAATTTGATGGGAGGCATAATTTTTATTAATTTTCGAATTTTTAGTAATTTATTTTTATTTGTTTTGCTGTTAGAGTTTGTTGGAAGATTTGAATTACTTCTGATTTGCTTAGTAGTATTTTTAGAGATTTTAAATTTAAATCAAATCTGATCTAATCTAATAAGATCAAATCTGATTTAAATTAGTTATCATATCTTTAGGATTTTAAAATTTAAATCAAATTTGATCTAATCCAATAAGATAAAATCTGATTTAAATTAGTTATCTTATCTTAACTTTTAACTAGTTTGTTTGGGGTCTATATAAACACATTCTGGTGAGACAATTTATATAACTTTAATGAATAAAATTTTCTTAGTGCTTTATGCACATTTTTTTAGTGTGATTAAGTGAGGTGAGTGATTTGCTTCGCTTGTTGCATGGAGAAGATTGAGTGATTCAATTTTCATCCCTCTGATCTAGGTTGTCAAGGACAGGTTCTTTGAAGGTCTAGTAGGGAGCCCCTTCCGGTGACCTAGGTTGCTAAGAACAGGTTTCTTAGAGGTCTAGTAGGAAAAATCTTTATCTATCTTAATATTTTCTTATCATCTGGTATCAGTTACAGGTTGTAGGTAAATTCTTATTTATCTGCATGTTCCAGGATTTATGTTTAGTGTCTTTATTTTTCTCTTCAATTTCTGCAAATTTACTTTAAAGTTCCAACAAAAAAAAGGAGATGAAATTTTCTTCCTTATATTCTATTATTACAATTTCTGTTTATTCAAGTTAACAAAAAAAAACACAAAAAAATGTAATTATAAAAAAAAACAAAAAACAAAAAGAGTCGCAAAAAAATGTTTGCGCATTACGATAGTAATGATGAAGGAATCTCATATGCGAAAAAGGGTTCTCAATTGCAAATTCCTCCATTCAAAGGGAGGAATGATCCTGAAGCGTATTTCAGATGGGAAAGGAAGGTAGAATCAATTTTTGCAAATTGCATCCTTTCAGAGGAAAAGAAGGTTCAACTGGTACAAGCCAATTTTTCCGATGCTGCCCGTATATGGTGGATTGAATTAGGAAGATCTTGAAGACGGTACTGAAAGAGCCCAATTTGCAGCTAGGAGAAGATGAAGAAAATCATGAGGAGGCAGTTTGTGCCATCATCATACCACATGAGGAATCGAGTTGTGCCATCATCATACCACAATGAATTTTTTGGAAGATTTTGTAAGTTGCAACAAGGTTCACAATCAGTAATGGAGTACCACACGGAATTTTTATATTTAATGGGCAAAGCTAATATTAAAAGGAGTCCTGAGGTTCTTATGGAACGATTTTTGTTTGGATTACATGAAGAACTTGCAGATACAGTCCAACGTTACCGTTACACAACCATGGAGGATTTGGTTAAATTGGCCATTGGCTGGGAGCAGGTGCAAGAAATGATAGATCGCCATAACAAGAGGATTTCTTCTATGCTTATCTTTCACTCTTCTTCAAAGCCAGAGATGGAAGAATTTGTTGAGTATGCTGTAGAGGGTGATGTGTCCATGGAAGATTCAAAAGTGCAAACTTTCTCAACTGGGTTCTTGGGATGTGAGGAATTTAAAAATCCAGAGAGAAAAGAAACAGAGAAAGAAAGAGAGTGTTTGAGTGAAAAGGATCAATGTTTAACTGAAAGTGAGAGTTTTGAGAGAAACTATGAGAACAGTGAGAGAGAGGAGTCAATGAGTGACAAAGAAACTGAGAGCAATAAACACACTTGTGAAAGAGATCTAAAGAGTTCTAGCTTAGACAAGAGTGCATTAGTGTCATTGAATTTCACGTAATCCTTAGTTTCTCATACATCTAACCATGACATTCCTAGTGTTTTTGTATCAAATTTTCCAGACTTTGTAGATTCACTGATTAATTATGGAGGCATTAATATGGATGAAAAGAAAGGAAGACAAATTGCACACTTTGGACAAAATGGTGAACGTATGGTTGGAAAAATTAAACTGGCACACATGAATGACATAGCCACAATTCAGTGGGTAGAGAAGAGTCATCAAACCATGGTATTTAAACCTAGAGATTGGGTTTGGATTCCTTGGAGGGACGAAGAGCATCTCATTCAAGATTCAAGGACGAATCTTTTTGAAGAGGGAGAGAATGATATGTGGTCAGGAGGGCATTTTCGTCATCTTAGAGCTAAGGGACGGAATGATAATCTTGTCATATTCAAGGATCTGAATTCCACAAGAATTGTGCCATGCCAGTCTTGGACATCTAGAAGACCAAGAGTCCGTCTCAAAAACAGTGGTGCTGAAAGGGCAACAATTCATAAGGCCCATTGGGCTAAGACAAGACAACAAGAAGCCCAATAAAGCTTTTCAAATTTGATGGGAGGCATAATTTTTATTAATTTTCGAATTTTTAGTAATTTATTTTTATTTGTTTTGGTGTTAGAGTTTGTTGGAAGATTTGAATTACTTCTGATTTGCTTAGTAGTATTTTTAAAGATTTTAAATTTAAATCAAATCTGATCTAATCTAATAAGATCAAATCTGATTTAAATTAGTTATCATATCTTTAGGATTTTAAAATTTAAATCAAATATGATCTAATCCAATAAGATCAAATCTGATTTAAATTAGTTATCTTATCTTAATTTTTAACTAGTTTGTTTGGAGTCTATTTAAACACCTTCTGGTGAGACAATTTATATAACTTTGATGAATAAAATTTTCTTAGTGCTTTATGCACATTTTTTTAGTGTGATTAAGTGAGGTGATTGATTTGCTTCGCTTGTTGCATGGAAAAGATTGAGTGATTCAATTTTCATCCCTCTGATCTAGGTTGTCAAGGACAGGTTCTTTGAAGGTCTAGTATGGAGCCCTTTCCAGTTACCTAGGTTGCTAAGAACAGGTTTCTTAGAGGTCTAGTAGGAAAACCCCTTATCTATCTTTTTATTTTATTATCACTCTCTGACATAGCCAAGGTGTCCCTGGATAATTCTGCAGATGGTTCGATACACATAAAGAAGACACCTGAAGAAGCTGACGGGCTTATTGAGATGGTCAGCAACAATCAATACCTATACTCATCTAAGAAGACCTTAGTAAAAAGGGAAGCTATGGAAAAGTCTACTGAAGACATGATAAATCCATATTTGATGATAAATTTTGGATAGAATTGAGTGAATTTCATCATATAAACCCATATTTATTCCATTAAATAGCATGATTTTGTGTTCTCTCCCTAAATTGTACCTAATTATGGAAACATGCTCTTTTGTGCTTAATTTAATCAATTTTATTCCATTTGCATTCCATTAGATGACTTGGTGTTCTGGATGAGTGATTTCAGGTATAATAGGTAGGAATGGTGTAACATCCCAAGTTTTTGGATAATTAAATTCATTATATTTGTTAAAAATTTTATTTTAAGAAAATTATTTTACTGAAGGAAATTAAATAAAGCTTTAAGATACTTTGAATTTAAAAATAATTAGGAGTTATATGTAATTTTTATAACAATTGGAGTTTAAATTAATTAGAATTTGTATATAATCTTTATTGGATATTTGGTATAATTGAAATTATAATTTTGGTAATTGAAAAATAAGAAAGAATTGTATAATTTAATTTATATAAATTCTATTATGAATGAATTATGTTATTAATTTGAACTCTTAGAAATTAATTTATTAGAAATGATTAGATTAATATTTATAAATACTTTGAGTTTAAGTTAATTAATATTTTTGTGTAATCTTATTACAATTAATTATTTTATATAATTTGAAATTAAGTTCTGATAATAGAAAAATAATAAAAAGTTATATCATTTAATTTGAATGATTAATATTGAGTTTGAACTATATTTTATAAAAATGTGATTAATATGTTTATTTTATATTTTAAATTAGAAATAATTAATTGAACTTGGCAATATGATGATAAATAATGTTCTTAAATATTTTTAATAGAGTATGTTTGGTTTTAAAATTATCCTATCTTTCAATTTTATCAAAATATCTATTCATATCAATCGTTATTCTTTTATAAAATCCATAATTTCTAACCCTAATTCCCAAATCAAACTCACAAACCCTAATTCCCAAATTGAAAATCAGAAACCCTAACCCTAATTTCCTCCAACCCTCAGCAGCTGACAGCAACACTTCCTTCACCACAACGGTCACACAACATGGAGCAGAGAAAAAGATCTGTGGGAAGAAGAGAAAAAAGACCCCGCTGCTGTCGCGCTTGGCTGCCACTGCCGTCGTCTTCTTCGCGTACCGCCACCATTCAGCAGCTCGTTACACCGTGCACACTGAGCCCATTTCGCCACCGTTAACACTGCAGGGAGAAGAGAAGACGACGACGGCTTGACACGAGCTAAGGCCGAGAGGAACGGGACGTCGCTGCTGCTACTAAGGTTTACCATCGCCACTTCTGCCATTGCCGACGAGCACGAAGAGAGAGAGATAGGAGTTCACAGAATAGAGAGAACGCGACAGGGAAGCTCCGTTGAAGTTGGTCACCAGCGCTGAAGCCACCATGGTCGCTGTTGCCATCTGAGCCGCCGCCAGAGGAAGCCGTTGGCGCCAACGAGCTGTCGCTACTGTTGAGTCTGTCATGGGAAGAAACGCGATAGTGGTAAAAGAACCTGTCATTGTAGCTAAGCTCACCGAAAGCCATCGTACCTACTGTTCCACCTTGCCTTGCTCTATCTCAGTTGTCTTCTCTGTTAGCTCAGAACTATTGCAAGTTGTCATTGTCGCTGGGAACCGTTCTGTGGCCGCTAGAACCACCATCGGAGCTGCTGTTCGGTTGATGCCACTGCCTGGGTCGCTGCGGTACAAGCCGCCATTGATGGAGCTGCTTTGTTTAGTGATTTCCGCGTGTTTCGACACTGAGGTAGGGGATTTATTTTTAAAGTAAAAATTTTTCAATTTTAGAATGCCTATAAACTTAATTGGATAATTGTAAATTGTTAATAATGGAAAAGAATCAATTAATTGATGTGAATTGCTTGAAATGCATTTGAGAATAGTTAGTTGTTGTGGTTATTGTGAATTATGATTAGAATTGGATGCGGTTGTGAGTATTCTGAATTATAAGTAAAATTAGATGCAGTTGTGAATTGTATTTTGAATTATTGATTTTTGTGATGAATTGGCTGAGATTCTGATATCAAAATTGTATTTTAAAAAATTCATTTATATCAAAATTTTTTTTATAAAATTTAATTTTTATCTTTATTATAAAAGATATAACATAATTAATATAAATTTGTTTCTCTAATACTTTTAATATATATATTTAAAATAAATTAATGAATATAATATATAAGATATATTCATATTAATAAATAATTTACTTAATATATTTTGATTTTAATATTATAAAAAAATTTAATCTAATTTATTTTTATGTATATATTTTCTTATTACATTCAATTAAAAATTATTATAAAAACTAAAATATTTTTATATAATAATGGATAGAAGAATTATAAAAAAAATTAAATTTTTATCCTTATTATAAAAGATATAAAATAAATAATATAAATTTGTTTTTCTAATACTTTTAATATATGTATTTAAAATAAATTAATGAATATAATATATAAGATATATTCATATTGATAAATAATTCATTTAATATATTTTAATTTTAATATTATAAAAAATAAAATTTAATCTAATTTATTTTTATGTATATATTTTCTTATTACATTCAATTAGAAATTATTATAAAAACCAAAGTATTTTTATATAATAATGGATAGAAGAATTACAAAAAAAAATGAAAGAACAAAAGAAAATAAATTTAAAATGCATGGCATGGGATTTGAACCCATGCTTTAAAGTATAAAATACCTTCCTATAACCATTGAACTAAAAAGTATGTTATTAAAAACTTTTAACACTATATAAAATATATTTTAAGTTTTGAAAATTTAGGAGGGACATGGCCCATGCTATCCCCCCCCCCAATCCGCCTCTGACTGTGGTGACGAGCAACCACCAGCGGCGATGGGCGGCGACCACAAGCGACGATGGGCGGCGACGAACGCCGACGAGCAGCGGCGAAGATCGGCGCCGACGGCAGGCACAGAGAAGAGAGAAGAGAGATGAGAGCCGTTTTTTGACGTGAATAAGAGAGGAAGAGAAGTTTTTGAATAACAAAGGCTAATTAAGGTTACAGGTATCACTTAGGGTTTCCTAAATTACCCAATTACCCACAATTTTTTTCAAAAAATCCGAAAACCACCTTCATTTCCACCATTCGATGGCGTTCCATCATGGCACTACCGCAATTGCGGCCGCCTTTTCACTCGCCGTGAAAACCACGTTGCGGTGGCCTTCGTATGGCGGCGAGGCCCAATTCCGTCACGCCATACCGCCATGGTGCCGCCATAACCGTTATTTTAAAACACTGAACTAAATTACTTTAAAAATAACTAGAAATATGAAAAAGTTTGTGTTTCAAATATTAGTTATGAATTCTTGAAGTTGGACTGGTTTACTTTTAAAAAATAGTTTATGGAAACTCTGATTTTAATTGATGTTTGGATGTTGGTCGTTAAACTGATTTATGATGAGATGATTATTGAGATTTTATTGTTGTGATAACTTCTGATAAAAGGGTTGGTGATTTGTTGAGAAAGAGGGAACCCGTAAGGGTGGCTAAGTCTGAGTTTTAGAGGAGGTGCTGCTAGAATTTTGTAAAATCTGAGGTTTTAGTTGAAAAGGTTATTTTAGAAGATTTGGATTTGGAAAGTTATACTATTTGAGTTTTATCTATTGATTAAAGTATTATGTTTGGGCTGAATTTATTAGGAAAATGATTTTATTTAGAGTTGATTCATTAAGAATAGAATGAATTATGTTTTAAATTTTATTTAGTTAAAAAAGAATTAAATTATTTTAAATTCGATTTAACAAGGAAAGGTTTATGTTTCAAGTTTAAATTATTTAAGAAAGAAATTATATTTTGAATTTGATTCAATATGAAAAGTGTTATGTTTTGGGCTTGAAATATAGGATTACCTTTTTAGAAGTTTGGTGACATAATAATATTTGAATTTGAATAGCAAGAAAGATGATTTTTGAGTCTTTGGAAAGTTGGTAAACTTGAGAAAGAGTTTTATTTGATAACTTCTAATGAGAGGTTATGTTTTGAAAAGTATTTAATGAATTTAAAATAAATGATTTTCTTGAGTCTTTTGATACAGAATTAAACTGAAAAATAGTTTTAAAGTTGGCTTGAGACAAGATTGCTAAAGTAGAGATTATGAACTAATTTGATGGTAAAGATTTTTATGGACAAATGCTTGAGAAAGTTAAGAAAGGTTTAAGGAAATGTGTTAAGAATTCAAAGGGAAAAAGAGAATAAAGAATTGATATACGGAATGTTGAGATTTAGAAAGGATAATAAAAAATGATAAAAGGCAGGAAAACTCCATGAACTGTTAGTTGTTTAACTATGGAGAAAACCCACGAACTGATAATTGGTTAAATTCGGGAAGTACCCACGAATTGAATGATCATTGATCTCGGAAAAACCTATAAATTGTTATTTGTTTTTTATGCGGGAAAAACCCACGAACTGATAATCATTGATTATGGGTATAACCCACGAATTGAGGATCATTGTGTTGTTGTGTATTGATTTCAGGTATAACCCACGAAATGAGGATCATTGTGTTGTGTATTGATCTCGGAGAAACCCATGAACTGAGGATCTCTACTTTGTTGTATGTTGATCTCAGGGAAACCCATGAACTGAGGATCTCTATTTTGTTTGTGTGTTGATCTCGGGGACGCCCACAAACTGAGGATCACTATTTCTCCTTGTGCGTATATTATGGGGTCGAGCTTTGCGCCGACTGTCGGTAGTCACGAAGGACTGGTATTCTTACCACTGACACGTATGAACTAAGGACACAAAGGAAAACCATATCTGGGACTAGTCCCTAGGTAATGTCGGGATGCAGGGTGTAAACCGACACGTGCGCCCATGACCTACTTAGGACAGACATGCATCATAATATTTGCGCATATGCATTTGGTTGTGTTTGCCTGTATTACTTGTTTGTAATTGTGCTATTTGTCTTATTGCAACTTGTTTGTGTGTTTAATTAAATTTTTTACTTGTGCTATTGGTTGTGAATGTATTGAGGTGATTAATAACTGTTGTTGTGACTAAGAATTAATTAGGTGGCTAAGAGATAGTTAGTATGACAAGCTTTGTGATTGAGATTTGACTTGGTTTTAGAAATTTTAAAGAAAGTAATTAATTATCTAAAGTAAAATTAAGAAGTATTTTCAAAGGTTTTACAAAAATAAATTTATTTAAGTAAAGTTAATTATTTGCATTTTATTTCATTACTTTTACGGCATTCTCATTCCCTACTAAGAACGTGTGGTTTGTTTTCACACCAAAATCTTCCACCCTTTGAGTGACACAGGTTCGAAGAATCAGTTTGAAGCTACGGTCAATCATATAATTTATTTATGAGTTAAGTTTCTTTCAAAGAATTCCCTTGCCCTTGTTGCTTTAGATTTTATTTTGTACAGAGGGATAGGAGTTTTACTGAGTTTCATTTACATTCTTTTGTATAGCATTTATTATTAGTAATAATTATGTGATAATTATTATTTGGTGGTCTGTGATATATGATATTGATAAATAAAACAAAATTTTCTAACATTTTTCTTAAAAGTTGAAATACAATATCGAACTAAAGGCTCAATATTAAATAGTTAATAAAGAAAACAGGTTAGTAATGCCTTACTATTGGTATGATCATGACGTACTGGAAGTTGGGTCGTTACAAATGGATTGATAAGAATGGAAGAGAAGCATACATATGGGAGGAGACATGAAGAAACAAAGGAGAAGAGCATTTCGGAGTGTGAGTGCGCACAACCACTTGTGCGTACGCACAAGATGAAAATTGGCAAGTGTGCGTATGTACACATCTGTGCATACGCACAAGTACTAGCACATGACTTCATTAAAAAGTCACGTGGCTCACGAATTGAAGTCTTTGGAGGCCCAAATCTGATGGCCTAGAGCTCATATGGAAGGGACAAACTTGAGGAAACCATACCATACCATTAGGAGTAGTATTAGATAGTTTAGGAAGCTTTTAGTTTAGATTTTCTTAAGTTTTCTCTCAAATTTCTTAAGAGTTTTATTAGGGTTTATATTACAAGTAGTAATTTCCATTTTGATCTTGGATTCTAGCTTGTTTCCATTGTAAGTATTTCTTGATTTTATTTTTAATTACTACTCTTGTGCTACACTTTCTTATAGTTAAAGATACTTTGTTAATATATACATACTTTGCAATTTTGAGTTCTAGTTGATGAATTCAATGATTTTTGGTTATTATATGTTTGTTTGAGTTACAATTGTTGATTTTCATCATTTGTTGCTCATAGTTTCAAGTATTTTTCCAATTTTTCCATGTTTTGTGATTATGCCCACCAAGTGTTTGTGGAAATGCCAATTTTGATTATGAGGTAAATTTTCACTCCTTGGCTTGGGGAATTGAGTATATGGGATACTAAAGTCATAATGTCTGACATTTAGTGATAATTCTTGGATTGTTAATAATTCTTGTTTCCACTAACGCTAGCTATATACTAAGGTAATTAGTAAGTTAGCTATGATTTGTGGATTAAGAACAACTATGTTCACTTGACTTACTCTTCGATGTTAAGGGTTGACTAGGTGAGATTAATCCATTATAATTATCATAGTTGTGGTTATGACAAGGAAGGAATTCTCTAACTCAACCCAAGCCAAGGCTTCCATTTATGCTTTAAACCATACCTAAATCACTTTAAAGCTTTACTTGTTCATATTATATAGGTAGTTCTTCAATTCATTTATTAGTTCATTAGATGCAATTTTGAGTGTTCTTTTATTTCTTAATTGTTTTCTTCATTATTGAAAACCCCCTTGATTTTGCAACCAATCTTGCACGCTTATTGTCACTAGTTCCTTGGGAAGACGACCCAGGATTCAACTCCCGGTTAATTTGGTTTGAATTATGACATCTCTATTCTAAGCTTTGGCCGAGGGTTTCCTTGTCGGTTGGGACTATACTTGCAATGCCGATCCTATTTCTTAAAGAGAATTCCTAACCGACGATCCGGCCCGCACTAAGTTTTTGACATCATGATGTGGCGGAAATTGGCGGATTAAGAAATTAATATAAGAGATACGTTGCAAGTACAGTTCTTAACTAACAAAAATCCACTTATCAATTTAGAAGGGTTGTCACAAAATTAGAATTAAAATACTGGGAGTATGAATCCCAGGTCGTCTCCCAACGAGTTGCAGAAAGATGCATTGTTCTATTAATCAGATGTTTTCCAAAATGGTTTTGAGTTTGATAAACAGGAAATTAAATCAGAGAATTTATGTAATTTAAATAAAGATCTTGACCGGGAGTAGATTAATCGGAAGTTCTATCCTTGTTGGAGTTCTCCCAAGATTAATTGATAGTTGAAGGTTGTTATGCTTAGTTATCCTTTACTAGGTAGAGAAAAGTTAAGCAAGTTGGGAGTCTACTTCTGTTCACAAGTTCTAATCCTCTCCCTTGGGAAGGATTAGTGTTAGTGACTAGAGGGCGATCCAACAATAAACCCAATTACAATTTTACTCTTGAGCGTTCCAACTCAAGGTTCTCCTTTCAATCAACTCCCAATCAAGTTATGGAACTACTCGCTCATTATGAATGTAAACTTCACAAAATAAGAAAGGGAAATAAAGGAAGACATGATAAATAATAATAATCAAAGAGACCAATTAAAAATAAAAATAGTTCTTGTATTAATAAATTCTAAAAATAATCCAATAGTAATTCTGAACAAATTAAGGATATGAAAGAGTAAGTGACAAGTAAGAAAAACAAACTAGAATGATGAAGTCTTGGCGGAGGTAATAACTCTTCTCAATATCCCAATCCAAAAAGCAATAAAAATAAAATCCTAAGAACTATGAATGCGTAGAGAGAAAACCTAGAGGAGGAGTAAAGTCAGATTTAAAAACTAAAATTATGCGGAATGAATCTCCCTTCGTCTCTGCATGTTCCCTGGCTCTAATATGCTTTTCTGGGCCGAAAACTGGGTCAAAACATGGCACAAAATTTCCCCCAGCGAATTCTGCAAATTTTGCAGATCGCGCACGTCACGCGATCGCGTCATCCACGCGTTCGCGTCATCCAGCGTTTTGCCTTGCCACGCGTGCTCGTCGTCCATGCATTCGCGTCACTCGTGCAGCTTCCAATTCACGCGTTCGTGTCAGGCACGCGAGCGCGTCACTCCGATTTCTCCATTTGGCACGGTCGCGTGAGCCATGCGCCCGCGTCGCTTCTCGCTGGTCATCTCCTTAATTTCTTGTGTTTCTTCCATTTTTGCAAGCCTCCTCTCCAATCTCCAAGTCATTCATGCCCTATAAAGCCTGAAACACTTAACACACAGATCACAGTATCGAATGGAATAAAGGAGAATTAAAATACATAATAAAAAATCTCTAGGAAGCAAGTTTTCAACCATGGAGTAATTTTGGGAAGGAATTGTAAATACATGCTAATTATATGAATAAGTGGGTAAAGATTTGATAAAACCACACAATTAAACACAATATAAACCATAAAATAATGGTTTATCACATCATTACCAGGGAGCTAAGTGCAATGAGTGCCATAATTTTTGTTGTTGTGAATATGTGAATAATGTGAATACTTGATTTTTGTTTGTCACGTAACACTAATTGGTAGCTAGTACTTTTATTTAGATAGTTTTGGTAAGTATTGATTGTTAGGTTACTCTTTTGATTGATTCCTTACCCTTGTTGATATCTTTGTATTTTATCTTTTTTTTTTGTCGCCATGAGCTATCACACTTTTGGCTTGGAGTTTGGTTGTTATCATGTTATAAAGGGAATAGCAATACCAATACGGGGTCATATCATGGGATGGGAGGCCAACCTAAGGAGGAGTCACAAGCATGCAATTCTTGGCAACAAGGACTTCCACATGAGCCATATAATCATAGTGCCTACCAACCTCCCATGCATGGTGGGGCTCACTATCATTATGATCCTTCACCACCACTTGCTTATAACCCATATCCCCTACATGAACCACAACCACTAAGCTCTCAACCCCTCTATTTTTTCAACATCAAACTTCTTCTCATCAACTTTACCAACCATCATATATAGGGCAACCTAATCTTTAACATCAACCTGTCCTCGTCAACCTTCCCCTTGGGGAGGGCAATCTTAAAGCTTTCATTCAAGAACAACGGGAGTTTTAAAGGAAACAAGATAATTACATGGCAACTATTGCTAAAGCTTTGTCCCATTTAACATCCTCCTCTACCACTAACAATCATGCTCCTCCCTAACCTTTGACACCTAGTGGTCTGACTTTGCAACCTTTATCAAACCTCAAGTTTAGCATTGATGTTATGAATCCAAAGAGTGGAACGACACTTGAAAAGATTGACCCTACACCCACTAGTGTCAAGGAGGACTCCCATGGTGAAATGATTAATGGAGATGTAAACTCAAATAAAGATGAGAAGGAGGAGAAACTTACGGTAGAAATCCAAAATAAACTCCATGGAGATTTAAGTATTGATGAGAGCTTAAAGGTGAAAAAATTTGTGGATAATGATGGAATTGCTCCACCACTCCCTCATGACCAAGAGGATAGACTACCACACCAAGAAGTAAGGGAAGATTTGAAATCTCTTCCACCTCATGTCAAATATGTGTTCCTTGATGAGGACCATAAATTTCCAGTGATTGTTGCAATGGATCTCTCCAACCGAGAGGAACAAAAACTTTTTGAAGCAATCCGAAAGTACAAGAAGGCGATTGGATGGAGCCTAAGTGATATTATGGGGATAAGCCCTCAAGTATGTCTTCATAGAATCTTCTTAGAAGAGGGTGTTAAACCATTTTGCCAACCTCAAAGACGGTTGAACCCCACGATCCTTGATGTAGTTAAGAAGAAAGTCATTCGCCTCTTGGAAGCGGACATCATTTATCCCATCTCAGATAGTGAGTGGGTAAGTCCGGTACAGGTAGTACCTAAGAAATCCAGAGTGACCATGGTAAAAACAGACAGTGGAGAGCTTGTTGTAACCCGGGTTCAAAATGCATGGAGGGTGTGCATTGATTATTGCCATCTGAAATAAGCAACGAGGAAGGACCACTATCCGTTGCCATTTATCAATCAGATGTTGGATCGCTTTGCAGGTGAATCCCATTATTGCTTCTTGGATGGATATACAGGATACTTCCAAATTCACAAAGCTCCTGAAGATCAGGAGAAAACTACTTTCACATGTCTCTTTGGAATGTTTGTGTACAAAAGAATGCCGTTTGGCTTATGTAATTGATGAGCGGATAATTTATACGCTTTTTGGCATTATTTTTAGTATGTTTTTAGTATATTTTAGTTAGTTTTTATTATGTTTTTAATAGTTTTTATTCAAAAATCATATTTCTGGACTTTACTATGAGTTTGTATGTTCTTCTATGATTTCAGGTATTTTCTGGCTGAAATTGAGGGGCCTGAGCAAAAATCTGATTCAGAGGCTGAAAAAAGACTGCAGATGTTGTTAGATTTTGACCTCCCTACACTCGAAGTGAATTTTATGGAGCTACAGAAGCCCAATTGGTGAGCTCTCAATTGCGTTGGAAAGTAGACATCCTGGGCTTTTCAGAAATATATAATAGTCTATACTTTTCTCGAGATTTGATGGCCCAAACCGGCGTTCCAAGTCAGCATAGAAATTTTGGCATCAAAACGCCAGAACTCGCATAAAAGCTGGAGTTAAACGCCCAAACTGGCACAAAAGCTGGCGTTTAACTCCAAGAAAAGTCTCTACATGTGGAAGCTTCAATGCTCAGCCCAAGCACACACCAAGTGGGCCCAGAAGTGGATTCTGCATCATTTACTCATTTCTGTAAACCCTAGGCTACTAGTTTTCTATAAATAGGACCTTTTGCTATTGTATTTGGACACCACATGACACTTTACACGTTTCATATTGTATTCTCTATGGCATGAGTCTCTAAACCCCATGGTTGGGGGTGAGGAGCTCTACTATGTCTCGATGAATTAATGCAATTACTACTGTTTTCCATTCAATCACGCTTGTCTCTATTCTAAGATATTCACTCGTACTTCAACTTGATGAATGTGATGATCCATGACACTCATCACCATTCTCAATCTATGAACGCGTGCCTGACAACCACCTCCGTTCTACCTTAGACTGAGTGCATATCTCTTAGCCTCCTGATTCAGATCAGAGTCTTCGTGGTATAGGCTAGAATTATTGGCAGCCATTCTTGAGATCCGGAAAGTCTAAACCTTGTCTGTGGTATTCTGAGTAGGATCTGGGAAGGGATGACTGTGACGACCTTCAAACTTGCGAGTGCTGGGCGTAGTGACAGACGCAAAAGGATCAATGGATCTTATTCTAGCATGAGTGAGAACGGACAGATGATTAGCCGTGCGGTGACAGCGCATTTGGACCATTTTCACTGAGAGGACGGATGGTAGCCATTGACAACGGTGATCCACCAATATACAGCTTGCCATGGAAGGACCCTTGCATGCGTGAAGAAGAAGACAGTAGGAAAGCAGAGATTCAGAAGACAGAGCATCTCCAAAACCTCAACATGTTCTCCATTACTGCATAACAAGTATTTATTTCATGTTCTTTTACTTTTTACAATTAAATCTGAGAATTACTGATATCCTAACTAAGAGTTACAAGATAACCATAGCTTGCTTCAAGCCGACAATCTCCGTGGGATCGACCCTTACTCACGTGCGGAATTACAAAAGTGTGATTGTAATTTCGTGCACCAGTAATGTACTGGCAACATTCCAAAGATGTAAGACTAGTCTTTTCTTAGATCTTTTGGAAAATTGAATGGAAGTATTTATGGATGATTTTAGTGTTTATGGTAGTTCTTTTGATGATTGCTTGGACAACTTAGCTAGGGTATTAGAAAGATGCATCCATACTAACCTTGTATTGAATTTTGAAAAGTCTCACTTTATGGTGAGACAAGGCATAGTATTGGGCCACATTGTATCCAAAGACAGAATTTCTGTCAACCCAGCTAAGATTGATGTTATTTCAAGTCTACCTTACCCCTCCTTTATGAGGGAGATCCGTTCTTTTCTTGGTCATGTAGGTTACTACTGCCGCTTCATTAAGGATTTCAGCAAAGTCGCCCTACCCCTCTCCTCCCTACTTCAAAAGAATGTGGAATTCCATTTTGATGAAAACGGCAAAAAGGCTTTTGACAAGTTGAAGGATACATTGACCACGACCCCCTATTGTGTGAGGACCAAATTGGAGTCATCCTTTCGAGATCATGTGTGACGCCTGAAATTATGCCGTGGGTCGTTAGCACAGCGCGATGGTAATGCTCCTTTGATGAGCGGATATTTTATACGCTTTTTGGGGTTAATTTCATATAGTTTTTAGTATGTTTTGGTTAGTTTTTAGTTTATTTTCATTAGTTTCTAGGAAAAATTCATATTTCTGGACTTTACTATGAGTTTGTGTGTTTTTCTGTAATTTCAGGTATTTTCTAGCTGAAATTGAGGGAGCTGAGCAAAAATCTGATTCAGGCTAAAAAAGGACTGCTGATGTTGTTGGATCCTGACCTCTCTGCACTCGGAATGGAATTTCTGCAGCTACAAGAGTCCAATTGACGTGCTTCTAATTGCGTTGGAAAGTAGACATCTAGGGCTTTCCAGCAATATATAATAGTCCATACTTTGCTCAAGGATAGACGATGTAAACTGGCGTTCAACGCCAGTTCTATGTTGCAGTCTAGCGTCCAGCGCCAGAAACACGTTACAAGTTGGAGTTCAATGCCAGAAACAGGTTACAGCCTGGCGTTGAATGAACGCCCAAAACAGCCCAGGCACGTGAGAAGCTTTAGTCTCAGCCCCAGCACACACCAAGTGGGCCCCAGATGTGGATTTCTGCACTATCTATCATAGTTTACTCATTTTCTGTAAACCTAGGTTACTAGTTTAGTATTTAAACAACTTTTAGAGATTTATTTTGTATCTCATGACATTTTAGATCCGAAATTTGTACATTTTCGCAGCATGAGTCTCTAAACCCCATTGTGGGGGGTGAGGAGCTCTGCAGCATCTCGATGAATTAATGCAAGTACTTCTATTTTCCATTCAAACATGCGTGTTCCTATCTAAGATATTCATTTGCGCTTAATTATGGAGAAGGTGATGATCCGTGACACTCATCACCTTCCTCAACCCATGAACGTGTGCATGACAACCACCTCCGTTCTATATTAGATTAAATGAGTGTCTCTTAGATTCCATAATCAGAATCTTCGTGGTATAAGCTAGAATTGATGGCATCATTCAGGAGAATCCGGAAAGTCTAAACCTTGTCTGTGGTATTCCGAGTAGGATTCTGGGATTGGATGACTGTGATGGGCTTCAAACTCGCGAGTGCTGGGCGTAGTGACAGACGCAAAAGGATAGTAAATCCTATTCCAGTATGATCGAGAACCTCTAGATGATTAGCCATGCTATGACAGAGCATTTGGACCATTTTCACTGAGGAGATGGGAAGTAGCCATTGACAATGGTGACACCTTACATAGAGCTTGCCATGGAAGGAACTTTTCACTTTTGCATGCATGAGGGAAGAGGAATACAAGAGAAAAGCTGAAATTCAGAAGACAAAGCATCTCCAAAACCCCAACATATTCTCCATTACTGCATAATAAGTATTTGTTTCATACTCTCTTATTTTTCATAATTCAATTTGATAAGTGAATTGTTTTCCTGACTAAGAGTTACAAGATAACCATAGATTGCTTGAAGCCAACAATCTCCGTGGGATTCGACCCTTACTCACGTAAGGTATTACTTGGACGACCCAGTGCACTTGCTGGTTAGTTGTGCGGAATTACATAGTGTGAAGTAATTTTCGTGCACCAAATTTTTGGTGCCGTTGCCGGGGATTGTTCGAGTTTGAACAACTGACGGTTTATTTTGTTGCTTAGATTAGAAAAAATTTTTCTTTTTGGTTTAGAGTCTTCTAATATTGTTTTTTTGTTAAAATTTTCTTTTTAAAATCCTTTTTTTTTAATTTTTTCAAAAATTTTATTGTTAGTTATTAAAAATACTTTTTCAAAACAAGTGTTACATTTACTGCCCAATTAGCTAGAGCATTGGTCTGTGTTCTTGGTAATTGGGTACCATCTTTTTAAAATTCTTTTTCAAAAATAATTTTTACATTAAATCTTGTGCCAAACTTTAAGTTTGGTATTTTCTTGTTGATTTTTCTCTGGTTTTCGAAAATCTTATTTTGGTTTTCTAAAAATTTTAAGTTTGGTGTTCTTTCTTCATGTTCTTGTGTTCTTGTGAGTCTTCAAAGTGTTCTTGAGTTTTCCTTGTGTCTTGATCTTAAAATTTTTAAGTTTGGTGTTCCTTGGTGTTTTCCCTCCAAAATTTTTGAAAACAAGGAGCATTAGATTTAAAAATTTTAAATCTTGTGCTATCTTATTGTTTTTCTCTCTCCTCTTTAAATTCAAAAATATCTTTTCTCTCTATTTTAAAGCAAATTTTCGAAATTTACTTTTAAAATTCAGATTTTTATTTCAAAATTTAAAATCTTTTTCAAATCATATCTTTTTCAAAACTTCCTAACCAATTTTTTTTCTCTCTCTCCATTTTTCGAAAATCTTCACCCATTTTTATTTATTTATTTTAATTTATTTTATTTTCAAAATAAATACTAAATAAATAAATAAAAATATTTTTTTCTCTATTTTACATCATCTCCCTTTCTCCATCATGGATCTAAGTGGAAATGAATAGTCCAGAAGGACTCTGGGATCTTATGCTAACCCCACTGCTGCTTCATATGGGAGTAGTATCAGTATACCCTCCATTGCAGTTAGTAGCTTTGAGCTGAATCCTCAGCTCATTATCATGGTGCAGCAAAGTTGCCAGTATTTCGGTCTTCCACAAGAAGAACCTACAGAGTTTCTGACACAGTTTTTACAAATTGCTGATACAGTACATGATAAGAAAGTTGATCAGGATGTCTACAGATTATTACTGTTCTCATTTGCTGTAAAAGACCAAGCTAAGAGGTGGTTAAATAACCAACCTAAGGCTAGCATAAAGACATGGAAACAGCTGACAGAAAAATTTATGAATCAATACTTTCCTCCAAAACGGATGACACAGCTAAGGCTGGACATCCAAGGCTTTAAACAAGGAGATAATGAATCTCTTTATGATGCCTGGGAGAGATACAGAGAGATGCTAAGAAAATGCCCCTCTGAAATGTTTTCAGAGTGGGTTCAGCTAGACATCTTCTATTATGGGCTTACAGAAAGAGCTCAGATGTCTCTAGACTACTCAGCTAGTGGATCTATCCACATGAGAAAGACAATTGAAGAAGCTCAAGAGCTCATTGATACAGTTGCCAGAAATCAGCATCTGTACCTAAGCAGTGACCCTTCCATGAAAGAAGAGGCTAAAACAGTAACTGCTAAACTCAGTCCTGTAGAACAAGCTGCTGAATTCAATCAGCAATTGGATTTTCTGACAAACAGTTAACCGAATTCAAGGATAAACTACAAAAGACAAGGATGGCTAATATAAATATGGAAGTACAATTAAAGCAAACAAAGCAGCAGCTGTCAAAGTAAATAACAGAAGAATGCCAAGCAGTTCAATTAAGAAGTGGGAAAACATTAAATACCCCACCTCAAGGTAGCAGGAAGCCAAGAAATGAGCAAACTACCCAAAATTCATCTGAGGACAGTAAGAGCCCGGAGAGAAATAATTCTGGCACTAAAACGCCAGAGATTGGGTGGAAGGCTGGCGCTGAACGCCCAGACCATGCTCAGAACTGGCGTTCAACGCCAGAAACAAGCAAGGAACTGGCGTTGAACGCCCAAAAGAAGCGTAGTTCTGGCGTTCAGACGCCAGGGACAGATGAGGAATTGGCGTCTAACGTCACTCCAGCTTCTAACTCTGGCACTCAATTGCCAGAGAGGGATCAGACACACGCAAGTGCTGATGACAACCCATCTAAAAAGGCTTCTTCAACCATCACTGTAGGAAATAAACCTGCAGCAACCAAGGTTGAGGAATATAAAGCCAAGATACCTTATCCTCAAAAACTCCACCAAGAGGAGTAGGATAAGTAATTTGCTCGCTTTGCAGATTATCTCAGGACTCTTGAAATAAAGATTTCGTTTGCAGAAGCACTTGAGCAAATACCTTCTTACGCCAAGTTCATGAAAGAGATCTTGAGTCATAAGAAGGATTGGAGAGAAACTAAAAGAGTTCTCCTCACTGAAGAATGCAGTGCAGTCATTTTGAAAAGCTTTCCTGAAAAGCTTAAAGATCCCGGAAGCATTCTGATACCATGCACATTAGAGGGAAATTGCACCAGGACAGCTTTATGCGATCTTGGGGCAAGCATCAACCTAATACCTGCATCCACCATCAGAAAGCTTGGTTTAACTGAAGAAGTTAAACCAACCCGGATATGTCTCCAACTTGCTGATGGCTCCATTAAATACCCATCAGGCGTGATTGAGGACATGATTGTCAGGGTTGGGCCATTCGCCTTTCCCACTGACTTTGTTGTGCTGGAAATGGAGGAGCACAAGAGTGCTACTCTTATTCTAGGAAGACCTTTTCTAGCAACTGGACGAACTCTCATTGACGTCCAACAGGGGGAAATAACACTGAGAGTCAATGAGGATGAGTTTAAGTTGAATGTTGTCAATGCCATGCAGCATCCAGACACACCAAAAGACTGCATGAAAGTTGATCTCATTGACTCTCTGGTGGAGGAGATCAACATGACTGAGAGTCTCGAATCAGAGCTGTAAAACATCTTTAAAGATGTTCCACCTGACCTAGAGGATTCAGAGGAATTGAAAGAGCCTCTGAAATTTCCTCAGGGAGAGGAAAAACCTCCTAAGCCTGAGCTCAAACCATTACCACCATCCCTGAAATATGCATTTCTGGGAGAAGGCGATACTTTTCCAGTGATCATAAGCTCTGCTTTAAATCCACAGGAAGAGGAAGCACTAATTCAAGTGCTAAGGACACACAAGACAGCTCTTGGGTGGTCCATAAGTGACCTTAAGGGCATAAGCCCAGCTAGATGCATGTACAAGATCTTATTGGAGGACAATGCTAAGCCAGTGGTTCAACCACAGAGGCGGCTAAATCCATCCATGAAGGAAGTGGTGCAGAAAGAGGTCACTAAATTACTGGAGGCTGGGATTATTTATCCTATTTCTGATAGCCCCTGGGTGAGTCCTGTTCAAGTTGTCCCTAAAAAGGGAGGCATGACAGTGGTTCATAATGAAAAAAATGAACTGGTTCCTATAAGAACAGTTACAGGGTGGCGCATGTGTATTGATTACAGAAGGCTCAATACAGCCACCAGAAAGGATCATTTCCTTTACCATTCATAGACCAGATGCTAGAAAGACTAGCAGGTCATAATTATTACTGCTTTTTGGATGGCTATTCAGGCTACAACCAAATTGTAGTAGATCCCCAGGATCAAGAGAAAATAGCATTCACATGTCCATCTGGAGTATTTGCTTACAGAAGGATGCCTTTTGGGCTGTGTAATGCGCCTGCAACCTTTCAGAGATGCATGCTCTCTATTTTCTCTTATATGATGGAAAAATTTCTAGAAGTCTTCATGGATGACTTCTCAGTATATGGAGACTCATTCAGCTCCTGTCTTGATCACCTGACACTGGTTTTGAAAAGATGCCAAGAGACCAACCTGGTTTTAAACTAGGAAAAATGTCACTTTATGCTGACTGAAGGGATTGTCCTTGGACATAAAATTTCAAACAAGGGAATAGAGGTGGATCAAGCTAAAATAGAGGTAATTGAAAAATTACCACCACCTGCCAATGTTAAGGCAATCAGAAGCTTTCTGGGGCATGTAGGATTCTATAGGAGGTTTATAAAGGATTTTTCAAAAATTGCAAAACCTCTAAGCAACCTGCTAGCTGCTGACACGCCATTTGTGTTTGACACAGAGTGTCTGCAGGCATTTGAAACTCTGAAAGCTAATCTGGTCACAGCACCAGTTATCTCTGCACCAGACTGGACATTGCCATTCGAATTAATGTGTGATGCCAGTGATCACGCCATTGGTGCAGTACTGGGGCAGAGGCATGACAAGCTTCTGCATGTCATCTATTATGCTAGCCGTGTTTTGAATGATGCCCAGAAAAATTACACAACCACAGAAAAAGAATTGCTTGCAGTGGTTTATGCCATTGACAAGTTTAGATCATACTTAGTAGGATCAAAAGTGATTGTATACGCAGATCATGCTGCTCTTAAATATCTACTCAAAAAGCAGGATTCAAAACCCAGACTCATAAGATGGGTGTTGCTTCTGCAAGAGTTTGATATGGAAATAAGAGACAGAAAAGGGATAGAGAACCAAGTGGCTGACCATCTATCCCGGATAGAACCAGTGGAAGGGGCGTCCTCCCCCTCTATTGAGATCTCTGAAACCTTTCCGGATGAGCATTTGTTCGCCATTCAGGAATTACCATGGTTTGCAGACATTGCAAACTACAAAGCTGCAAGGTTCATTCCCAAGGAGTACAGTAGGCAACAAAAGAAAAAATTAATTACTGATGCAAAATACTACTTGTGGGATGAACCCTATCTCTTTAAGAGATGTGCAGACGGAATAATCCGTAGGTGTGTGCCTAGAGAAGAAGCACAGAGGATCCTATGGCATTGCCATGGATCACAATATGGAGGCCATTTTGGAGGTGAGCGAACAGCCACCAAGGTCCTCCAATGTGGTTTCTACTGGCCTACACTCTACAGAGATTCCCGAGAGTTTATACGTAATTGTGACAGTTGCCAGAGAGCTGGTAATTTGCCTCATAGTTACGCCATGCCTCAACAAGGAATCTTGGAGATTGAGTTGTTTGATGTATGGGGAATTGATTTCATGGGGCCTTTCCCACCATCATACTCAAACACTTATATTCTGGTGGCAGTTGACTATGTATCAAAATGGGTAGAGGCCATTGCCACACCCACCAATGATACTAAAACAGTACTGAAGTTCCTCCAGAAACATATATTCAGCAGATTTGGTGTCCCTAGGGTACTAATCAGTGATGGGGGCACTCACTTTTGCAACAAACAGCTTTACTTTGCCATGGTCCGATATGGGATTCGCCATAAGGTGGCAACTCCATATCATCCGCAAACAAATGCACAAGCTGAAGTTTCTAACAGAGAACTAAAAAGAATCCTGGAACGGACTGTAAGTACCCGTAGAAAGGATTGGGCACGAAGCTTGGATGATGCTCTGTGGGCTTACAGAACAGCATTCAAGACTCCTATAGGGACCTCTCCGTACCAACTTGTGTATGGTAAGGCATGCCACCTGCCTGTGGAACTGGAACATAAAGCCTACTGGGCAACCAGATTCCTAAACTTTGATGCCAAATTAGCTGGAGAAAAAAGATTGCTCCAGCTGAATGAGCTAGAGGAATTCAGAATCACTGCTTTCGAAAATGCCAAGCTTTATAAAGAAAAATAAAAAAGGTGGCATGACAGAAAGCTGTCATCTAGAATCTTTGAACCAGGACAAAAGGTTCTGTTGTTTAACTCTAGGCTCAGGCTATTCCCCGGGAAACTGAAATCCCGGTGGAGGGGACCATATGTGATTACAAGTGTATCACCATATAGTTATGTGGAGCTTCAAGATACTAATTATGATAAGAAGTTCATTGTTAATGGACAGAGAATCAAGCACTATCTTGAAGGCAATGTTGAGCAAGAGTGCTCAAAGCTGAGGCTAGATTAAAAACTCAGCAAGGTCCAGCTAAAGACAATAAAGAAGCGCTTGCTGGGAGGCAACCCAGCCATGGGCATCACTTCCTTTAAGCATTTTACCCTATTCTTTATTTTATTTGTTTATATAAAGTTCATTGATACTAAGGTAAAGAGTCAATTGTATAAGTTTACAGGGTTACAAAAGGATTCTGCACACAAAACAGAGAAAAAGAGCTCACTGGCAAGAAAACGCCAGTAAAAGTCTGTTTTGGGCGTTCAACGCCCAAAAGAAGCATCCACTGGCCGTTAAACGCCAGAAAGAAGCATCTTCTGGGCGTTGAACTCCAGAAAGAAGCTCCTTCTGGGCGTTTAACCCCAGATTTACTAGAAAACAGCAGATTACAGACGGATTTTTCCGACAGAATTTTACTGTCAAAAATACCGACGGATTTTCGACAGATTTTCCGTCGGTAAAAAATAAAAAATTTTTTAACAAAATTTACCGACAGATTTTAATATCCCTCGGTAACTTTGTCGATAAAATTGAAATTGAAATTTGAAACTATCACCAATAACAAAATCCCTCTGTAACATCTAATAATCCCTCGCAAATTTAAAATAAGTTAAACCCTGATGAAACACACCATGATGAAACTTCATTCAACACAAATCACCGTTCATCTTCTCCTATCCTTCCTTTAAGCTTGCCCTTCTCCTCTCTCTTTGATTCGAGTTGAAAATAGGGCAAGTGTGACTTCTCTGTCGTTTCTGCTTTGTCGCCACACGCGTCGCGCGAGCTCCTTTTGTCACTGCTCGCTTGCACGAGCTCCCTCCGCCGCCACTCGCTCGCATGAGCTCCCTCCTTTGCTACTCGCGTTGCACGAGCTCCCTCTGTCGCCTCTCAGCTTATGTCTCTCTCTGTCTTGTGCCATCCATCCTCGCCGTTCACAGCCTCGTCGAGTCATCGTGTCACCAGATCTGAAACCTACATGTACCTCTTTATCTATTTTAGATTCTGGAATTGCTATTAAGCTATATTTTTTTGTTGAATTCAAATGTTCATACATTGTTGTTGCATCTAAAACTCGATCTGTTCCACTTTTGTTTTACGGTTTAGATTTTTGTTCTTGAATCTTCTTCAAGGTTCGAATTTGGTTTTGAAAGTAGCTCCATTAATTGTTATGGCTAAAAGTTTTGCGTTGAAGATAATGTATTGTGCCTTCTGCTGTCCTGCTTCTAAGGTAAGATGGAGAGATTACCATAGTCTTAAATTAGAAAAAGGAATTGGAAGATTTGTTGTTTGAATTTTACATTTGAAGGAACTATACATACGAGTTCATGAAATGCAATCTGCTAAGTACATAGATTGAAATTACTCTGTGACTGATTAGAATGAGATTAACAGCAATAATTTTGTGCCCTATCAATATCGTAAACCATCTCATAAATCTGATTACTTTGGCAAATATCAGTTGATGTTAATAAACTGTGTTCTTTGTTTCAGCTTGCTCTAGGTGCTGTAAATTCAGAGGTTCTTCTTGGAAGGTATGAGCTTTAAAATATTTACATGATTTTCATATGCAGTAATGTTCTGTTTTTCAGGCCTGGTGTGTGGGGAAATGGTGGTCAAGTGTAGCAAAATTATTTCCTTATCAAACTATTCATTTCATATGGTTAATAGAATTATTCAAGATCGGATAAAGAGAAAGCTTATATAAATAGCATATGAAACAACTAGCTCAAGTTCTTGGAAGGTCCTTCTTTCTCAATCTCAATGCCTAATTTGCTTCTTTTTTCTTTCCTCCTGTTTTGATTTTTGAGTTTTCTGCTAACTATGTAGTGAGGAAGAGGCTAAGAAGAAGATATACTCTGTTTCCACTACTTGGCGCCCTCATTTCCGAAGAGCTTTCTTACAAAGTTAAAGGTAGGTTTTATCGCTACGTTCTTTCTAATTCCTCTTCCCATCAGTTCTTGTCTTTCATTAATGTTGATGCTTATTAGATTTGTTTTCATTGCTTGCATGTGTTAAATTCTGATTCGCAAAGCATTTTTGATATCACAATTACTTTGTATTTAAAAGACTCCTCAACACTCTTATTTCTTGATGAACCAACAAGTGGACTTGACAGTGCTGCCTCTTACTATGTCATGAAAAGAATTAAATCCCTTGATCATAAAGATTCCATTCAAAGGATAGTTATTGCATCAATCCATCAGCCTAGTGCTGAAGTTTTTCAATTCTTTGATAATCTCTGTTTGCTCTCTGCTGGCAAAATAGTTTACTTTGGACATGCTTCTGCTGCAATTCAGGTTAATATACAATTAAGAACCAACTAACTAACTAGTTCATATTTTCAATGCCCATCATTTCTATAATACTATCATAAGAACATCATCTTGTATGTAGTTTTTTGCTTCCAATGGTTTCCTTGTCCTGCTCTTCAAAACCCCTCAGATCATATGCTAAAAACTATAAACAATGACTTCGATCAGGTAATAAGCTTTCCAATGTCTCTTTTCTTTTCTTTAACAATTCAGTTGTTCTTATATATATAAATAAATACATATAAGTCTTCTTTGTATTTTCCATGTTGGTACTCCCTTGGACCTGGTTGTTTGCTAGCTTTTGGTCATTAACAAGAATTCAGAGAAACACTCGTGTGTTTTTCTTTTTTTTCTTTCCTTCCCTCTATGAATTTTGCTATGCACACCAAGTGTTCGATGGTTTGCTTATTTGTTGGTTTGTGCTAACATGCACATCGAATGTTTGTTAATTAGTCTCAGTGGATAATTAGATAGATATATGTGCTCAATGTTGTGTTTGTGCAGACGAGGTGTTTGATCTAATGACTGAACTGCTTTTTGAAATAGGTGTTTGATCTAATGACTGAACTGATTTCATTATCCTTAGCCCTAGCCTTGTCCCTTCCCTGTTGCTGCTGCAGAGAACTGAGTTTCTAAATTCTAAGGTATGAATTTTGTATATTCCTGTAATTTGTGAAATCTGAAACATAACAATTTCTATGATTGTGATATAGAATAAATTCGTTTATGAACTATATATCTGAATTGCTGAGATTTTTTATCTGGAATTTGCATGCATGTTCTTGTTCCTTCCTGTTCTTGTTATGACTGGTGATTTAGGTCATAAACATACTAAAGAGGGATCAAACAAACCACCATGGCTTAACCTCACCCATTCATAGGTGTGAGGGAGTGGAATACAAAAACCAGCTTCTTACTGTTCTCAACATGAACAAGGTTAGTATATTAGTTATGAGTAATGAGCAGCTTAGAATAGATTAGATTAGTAGTAACTGGTGATGCAATGAATGCAGATTAATTAATTAATTGCAATGCATGTGTACAGGAGAAGGTGCACTTTTTGGCTTGCTAAGAGGCATCTTTCAGAACTCATTACTAACTGGTCTATATATGATAATAAGGTGCTTATATTGAATGTATCAAATTTGAACTAAGTTTTATGATCTTACATTCTTCAGTGCTTAGTAAACAGTTTTACAATTATTTATTTCTTACCAAAGTTTCTTTTTCGGCTATCAATAAGATATATGTCTACATGTGTTGAAGAATAGCTAAATTGATTTAGTGTTCAATAAGAACAGCTACTGTGACTATTTGAGCCTCAGAGGGTCGAAGAGGACCCAATTTGATTGAGGTAATGCAAGAGAGAAACTTCTGGATTCTATTGAAGATCTGAAACTGGACTCAATTGTACTGGGAAGCAGGGGACTTAGCACAATCCAAAGGTGTGTATTTTATTTATTTATTTATTTATTTTTGGGTACAATTCCCTGTTTTGGGTACAATTCCCTGTTTCTGATTTATGCCATATATACAGTTATGTCGTGGAGTAGTTATCCCACCTTAGGTGGTAACATTAACCCTTTATCTTTTGGGTCTTATTACAAGTAACAGAAGAAGCTCAATCTGTAGATGCTAGCTAGTGCACTATCAGTGTCTTTGTGCCAAATACTTGGTGTGAGTTTGTTTTGACAAATGATAGTTGACTTATAGATCACAATGATTATTTTGCTGTTTAATCTTCGTTACCAATAATTTAAGAATCGCTATCAAACTTGTAATATCTACGTGAATGACTGATCTTCTTGTAGGAAGATGTATGTATAACCTTTGATAATTATTAATATATAAAAAGAATTAAATTTTGAATACTAAAGTTCTAGACTTCCAGTACTTTGTACTGGAACAAGATTTAGTGGTTTATATGTAGAATGTAGAATTGTTCGAGCATGGCGACGAGGCTGTGGTTGTCACCATCTACTGATCTTTATCTGCCTCTCCTTGAGGATGATGCCATGGGAGTTATGTTCCACAGAGCTTTGTGTTGTAATTAGTGTGTCTGTCTCTTTTTTATAATGCAGTAGTTTATTCATGATTATTCCCCAGTTTTCGTGGCTCTTTTGTACAAATACAAGTGTTTCATTTGAATCGCTTTCCTTGTAATTATCTTCCACTATGTTTATTCTATAATGCCTTAAAGATATGCATTTTCAATGCATGATCATGAATAAGGTAAATAAGTATCTAAATATTGATTTCCATGAGTAAATTATCTTCCACTAATAACATTTGACTAATTTAATATTTTAATCTGACACTGAGCTAAAATCAAGTTGAGTAATTTTTATATGTTACACCTTTCAACAGCTAGATTATGTTTCTAATAATAAAAAAAAATAATAGAACCTCTCCAAATATAAAGAAAAACACTCTTGCATTAGAAAAATAAAACTCTCTTAAGAAAAGTCACAAAAAAAAAAAAAGAAGTCACTGCATCAATGAGATGCTTGTTTTTGTTTTTTTCACTTTAGCATTGAAGACTTAATGAGTTCCCAAATCTAATGAACAAGGGAGAACCCTTTTTTGTTTGATTGCTGTTCCTTTTTCTGAAGCATAGTGAAAAACAATATTTCTCCTTGTATTGTATATTAGAATTGTTCCTAGGCCTAGTCCTAGAAATTGATTTTGCAACTTCTAAAATATGAGAGCATACTTTGATTTCTTGAAAGAATCCGCACCGGTCTTATCACTGAAATAATGAGAGCTTCAATATAATAAATAAGGAACTATTTTGGGCAAATGGGGATGGCTTGCCTTCTGAATTAATAGATAAGTTTTCAATTACTGTGAGATCTATCCTTCCCCTTTTCAGAACTGACACAGAGACCATTATAGAGTGGTTTAGACGAGTAACCCTGGAGACATATAAATCCTCTGCTTTTTACATTGTCTATATTTTTAAAATTAACTCGAATTTCTATATTTTGCTTTCCATTGTTTCCTCCATTCTAAAATATCCGTCACTTTGAGAATTTGGTATCTTGATTTCGGTATTCTCATTTTCATTGAATTTTACATTGTTATCTTTTCTTTGTTGGCTTAGTTTGCTAATGCATTATTAATCTGTTTGAGTAGATACATGATTTATGTATCTATTTTACTGAAGTCCATATTGTAGTAATGCTTGATGCTACATGAATATCACATTGATTCTTTTGGAATTTTATTCTGGTCAAATACATAATATAATGCCACTTTGTCAATTTAATTGTTAGTCTGAGTGTCTAGACTTATGGTATGGAACACATTGAATTGTATGTTGACATCTGAATATCAGTTTGGATTCAATTTTATAAAATTCAGATCAAGTCAAAGGGAGTTATTATGACAGCATTGCTTGCCAAGGCTACAGCACTTGCTCTGATTAAACACCCTGTTGTTAACTCTAGTTGTAGAGATGGTAATAGCTTTACGTATAATAGCAGTATCAACATTGCAGTTGCTGTTGCTACTGAAGGCGGACTGATTACTCTAGTGCTTCAGGATGCCGAAAAGGTTTTTGATACGCTAATTTTGAGCTTGTTGTAGTTTTCTCTTTTAATATATGATGGAGCTTTGATTGTCAAGGGTTATATTTGATGTATGTTGTAGGTTGACGTCTATACATTATCAAGAAAGTGGAAGGAGTTGGTTGATAAGGCCCGGGCCAAGCAGCTCCAACCTCATGAGTATAGCACAGGTACAAGACTCAAATATTTATAATTATTTGGGATTTTCTTCAATCCAAATTGGAGAAGATTGAAAACAGCTTGCAATTGAAAATACTATTTAGGGATTTTTAACCGATTAACCACATTTTGGATTTTAAACCCTAGAACATAGATATTAAACCAAAGCTTATCCAAATAAGTTAGTATTGATGACAAGTCATCTTAGCCTAGTTTCACTAGTCTTTTTCTTTTGTTTTCAAATGAATTATGCACTTTCTTGAGCCATAAGTAAGCCAATTGGGTAGATTTTCATGCTTCCTTTGATTTAATCAACCATAGATGAATTAATGCAATTTCATGAGGTTTTATGCTATAATTGTCACATATTATGAAAGAATGAATATCTCATGATTTTGAGCATAGCTTTGATGTGTTTGGTTTATTAATGATAGGTGAAGAAAGCTTGGAGAAAGGTTGAAGCAAGAAGGAATGGCTAGGAGGAAGAGAGGACAAAAAGTTTGAGCAAAAGTTTGCCTCAAACTTTAGCTCAAACTTTTGGAATAAGTGAAAACGAACCAGGGAGCAAAAAGCTTGACCAAAAGTTTGCCTCAAACTTTTTGGCAAACGTTGGCGCCATGAACAACACACCCTGGAGAGCAAAAGCTTGCGCCAACGTTTGCCTCAAACTTTTTGGCAAACGTTGGCGCCATGAGTGTGCAAGGGGGAGCCAACGTTTGAGCAAAAGTTTGACCCCAAACTTTGGCTCAAACGTTGGTAGCAGCAAGGATGGGGTGGCTGATATGAAAAGTTTGAGTAAAAGTTTGCCTCAAAATTTTACTCAAGCTTACATGATTCCAAACCCGGTTCACTTCGGTTCTTCTCCAAACTCCAAGAGCAATCAACCAAGGCCTCTGTCAACCCAATTCCATCAAGAGCAAAGGCCCAATTGAAGGCTTGAAGACCATTTGAAGAAAGTGTATAAATAGCATAGGATTTAAGTTTTTAGGGAGCTTTTCCTTTTGTTTTCATAGAGAGTTTTTGAGAGCTTTCTTTTCGGTTTTGATTTAGTAGTTTTGTAGAGGGCTCACTTTTACATTTTGGCATTGTTGTTTTAATTCAAGAGAATTTGGGGAGGAGAATTGATCTCTCTTCTTCCTTGTTCTTGCTTGAATACTCTTTACTTTTCTTGCTTCGGATCTTGGGTGGAGAATTGAAGAAATTCTGTTTCAATCTCACCTTGGGATCTTGTTTAATTTTACTGCACAATTGAATTTCAATTTCTGATAATTGCTTCTTCTTGTACTTTCTCTACAATTTACATTTCCTTTGCAATTGCTCTTGTTGGATCTAGGAAGGCATTGAGATCTAGACTTGGTTATCTAGTCTCTTGAGTCCTGAGATCTGGATTCCCATTTTCGATTCTCTGTTTAATGCTTTTCAAGCCCATTTACAATTCCGTTTTAGATCTGATTCAATTCAAGTTATCTTCTACTCTTCTGTTTGTTGAATTTTACTTTTCCTTGTTTAATTTCTGCAAATCCAACTCCCAATTCCCTTTACAATTTAAGCCATTTACATTTCTTGCACTTTAAGATTCTGTAATTTACATTTCTTGCATTCTAAGTTTCTGCCATTTAATTTCTTGCTCTTTAAGATTCAGCACTTTATTTCCTGTTCTCTTTAATTTCATGCCAATTACCCATTCCCTTTATTTTCTATGCAATTTAAATTCTGCAAATCACAAATCACTCAACCAAATCTTGATTCGCTTGACTAAATCAACCACTAAACTAAAATTGCTCAATCCTTCAATCCCTGTGGGATCGACCTCACTCCCGTGAGTTATTATTACTTGATGCGACCCGGTGCACTTGCCGGTGAGTTTTGTGTCGGATCGTTTTCCGCTACATCAAGTTTTTGGCGCCGTTGCCGGGGATTGATTAGATTGACAATGATTAAGTGAGGTGGTGATCTAGATCTAGCATTTTTATTTTCTGTTTCTTGAATTTTTGACTTGCACACTAACTGTTTGAGACTTTGTCTCTACTAACTCCCACTGCACTCAAGCTATAGAGTGCTCTGTGTATCTTTGTTGTTTTGGTTGTATGACATGAACCAGGAGAGAGTTCTCCACCTCTGGAATTTCTGAAGAAGGGCACCAAGAAATGGAGGAGACCAGAAGGAAGTCCATAGTGAGAGGAGAAAATCAAAGGCAACAGGATTTTCAACCTCCATGATCAAAGAATGGAGGATGTCAAGCTAGTGACAATAAAAAAGCGCTTGTTGGGAGACAACCCAACCTGAGGTAGTTTTCTTTTCATAGCTATTTTAATAAAAAGGCTAATTAGTTTTATCTATATTGCAAGAAGCTAAGTTTGGTGTTGCACACCAAAACAATATAAGGGAGAATGAAAGATTCTAAGTTTGGTGTTCCACCAAAATCCCATCATAAAACACATTCTCACTTTCTGCATAATGCTAGCTTCAAGCATTTAGATAAACTAGTTAACTATTTTGCTGTTTCTTAGTTTTAAGTTTTACTACTTTTAGCAAAGAAAAAGAGTTTCACATCTGGTTGGTTTGATGAACAAGAACAATTGGCAAGGTACTAAGTTTGGTGTTCCCACACCAAAGTAAGTACAAAGGCCCACAAATAAATCATGCATGCTAACCATTTTTCAAGTGCTTGGGGAACAAGCAACTTTCAATATCATTGCAGAGCATCATACAAGCTTTTGGAAGGATTAAGCATCATCAACCAAAGAGATGAAAGAGGAATGTGTGGATCAGTGATGATAATGATGAGGAGTAAAGCAAGCGAACTCCAAAAGGTTGTATTGTTAAGTGATTATCTTACATCAAACACTGCTATGATTGAGAGTGGTTTTGTTTCCCTGATTATCTGTCTGTTTAGTATATTTTTTTTCTGAAATTCAATAAGCAAGATGCTTGATCATTTACAACATCATACTCTCCAAAACTTGTTTGCACTCAATACTTCAAAAAAATGCATCACATGAAAGTTCTTTGAAAAGAAGGATTGAGGAATTAAACAATTTTGAGGCAAGCAAGAGATTAGGAGAAGTGGCGGTTCTAGTTGTATGATAATGTATTGAGGTTGCATGCTTATGAAAACTTGCATGGGAGCTCATAGGTAGGAGATGAAGTTCAAAGAAATATTGTGGAGATTCTCAAAAATTTATTGATCCAAGAAGCAGCAAACAAAACAAAAGAAAATAAAGAAAATACAAAAACAAAAAGAACATGGCCCAAGGCTCTGAGCATCAATTACTAGGCAGAAAAGAAAGAAGAAACAAAAACTCAAAGAGTTGTTATCCTAGTAAATGCTTGTGGTCGAATTATGTCAAAGAAAGAGGCTTGAGCAAGTAAATCCTTAGGGGTGCTTTAACACCTAATACTTTAAAACCAACTGGTTTAGGAGTATTGATTGAAAGCTTATCTAAAGAGCTGCTTTGAGACATGACACTTAGAGTCAAGGCCAAAGCAAAGAAACTATAAGCTGCTTCAAGGTGATTACATATAAAGAGATCTTCATGATATTATTTGGATGAAAGTTCTAAGACCTAAGACTCCCAAGATGTAGGGACTAGTAAGCACTGAGGCCCTTGCATGAGCACATGATTTAGAGTTCACCCCACTGTCACTTGATCACTTCACTCATAGGATAGTAAATATATTTTTTTCAAATCCATTCTGATTGAAAAAACCTTTGAGCATAATTCATTTCTTGCTTGGGGACAAGCAAGATTTAAGTTTGGTGTTATGATGACAAGTCATCTTAGCCTAGTTTCACTAGTCTTTTTCTTTTGTTTTCAAATGAATTATGCACTTTCTTGAGCCATAAGCAAGCCAATTGGGTAGATTTTCATGCTTCCTTTGATTTAATCAACCATAGATGAATTAATGCAATTTCATGAGGTTTTATGCTATAATTGTCACATATTATGAAAGAATGAATATCTCATGATTTTGAGCATAGCTTTGATGTGTTTGGTTTATTAATAATAGGTGAAGAAAGCTTGGAGAAAGGTTGAAGCAAGAAGGAATGGCTAGGAGAAAGAGAGGACAAAAAGTTTGAGCAAAAGTTTGCCTCAAACTTTAGCTCAAACTTTTGGAATAAGTGAAAACGAACCAGGGAGCAAAAAGCTTGAGCAAAAGTTTGCGTCAAACTTTTTGGCAAACGTTGGCGCCATGAACAACACACCTTGGAGAGCAAAAGCTTGCGCCAACGTTTGCCTCAAACTTTTTGGCAAACGTTGGCGCCATGAGTGTGCAAGGGGGAGCCAACGTTTGAGCAAAAGTTTGACCCCAAACTTTGGCTCAAACGTTGGTAGCAGCAAGGATGGGGTGGCTGATATGAAAAGTTTGAGTAAAAGTTTGCCTCAAACTTTTACTCAAACTTTTACTCAAGCTTACATGATTCCAAACCCGGTTCACTTCGGTTCTTCTCCAAACTCCAAGAGCAATCAACCAAGGCCTCTGTCAACCCAATTCTATCAAGAGAAAAGGCCCAATTGAAGGCTTGAAGACCATTTGAAGAAAGTGTATAAATAGCATAGGATTTAAGTTTTTAGGGAGCTTTTCCTTTTGTTTTCATAGAGAGTTTTTGAGAGCTTTCTTTTCGGTTTTGATTTAGTAGTTTTGTAGAGGGCTCACTTTTACATTTTGGCATTGTTGTTTTAATTCAAGAGAATTTGGGGAGGAGAATTGATCTCTCTTCTTCCTTGTTCTTGCTTGAATACTCTTTACTTTTCTTGCTTCGGATCTTGGGTGGAGAATTGAAGAAATTCTGTTTCAATCTCACCTTGGGATCTTGTTTAATTTTACTGCACAATTGAATTTCAATTTCTGATAATTGCTTCTTCTTCTACTTTCTCTGCAATTTACATTTCCTTTGCAATTGCTCTTGTTGGATCTAGGAAGGCATTGAGATCTAGACTTGGTTATCTAGTCTCTTGAGTCCTGAGATCTGGATTCCCATTTTCGATTCTCTGTTTAATGCTTTTCAAGCCCATTTATAATTCCGTTTTAGATCTGATTCAATTCAAGTTATCTTCTACTCTTCTGTTTGTTGAATTTTACTTTTCCTTGTTTAATTTATGCAAATCCAACTCCCAATTCCCTTTACAATTTAAGCCATTTACATTTCTTGCACTTTAAGATTCTGTAATTTACATTTCTTGCGTTCCAAGTTTCTGCCATTTAATTTCTTGCTCTTTAAGATTCAGCACTTTATTTCCTATTCACTTTAATTTCATGCCAATTACCCATTCCCTTTATTTTCCATGCAATTTAAATTCTGTAAATCACAAATCACTCAACCAAATCTTGATTCGCTAGACTAAATCAACCACTAAACTAAAATTGCTCAATCCTTCAATCCCTGTGGGATCGACCTCACTCTCGTGAGTTATTATTACTTGATGCGACCCGGTGCACTTGCCGGTGAGTTTTGTGTCGGATCGTTTTCCGCACATCAAGTATGCTAGATCAATCAAGGCTATTGAACTTCAGCAAAGATTGACTTCTCTGTCCAATTAATCTCAAAATCTTAGGTCTAACTTTGCTCTGAGTGCAAGATACACATTTATAGACTCTGTGTGCTAATTCTTCATTAAAATACAAACTAGGTTGATGTAATTAAAATTGAATAATACAAACTAGGGTATATAGATATCTTATTCATCACTTTTGATTTCTTGCTACAATAATAATACATTATCAGAACTCTTAATAGCCTGCATAGCTGCATATATAAATCTCTATACAATTTTTTTAATTTATATAATGGGAGGTTATTTAATTAGATCAGATCTCTTA
This sequence comes from Arachis ipaensis, assembly GCF_059453495.1. NCBI lineage: Eukaryota > Viridiplantae > Streptophyta > Magnoliopsida > Fabales > Fabaceae > Arachis > Arachis ipaensis. The sequence goes on along the minus strand of NC_142439.1, from coordinate 63,579,377 downwards.
CTGAAGAATGGTCTTTTGGTGTGAGTAGTAACTTGAAAATAGTCCGTGAAAAAAAAGTTGTTTTATTCTTTTTCAGTTTGAATCAGTTATGTTTTTTATATATGTAGGACTTGGTTTACTCCAAATATATAAGCCCTCAGGAATGGATAATCCTGGCACTAGCACGACACATCAGGAATGCACTAAAGGAATATGATGATGATGAGGATGAAGATGACACTGAAGACTATAGCTGATAGTTTTAGTATGGTTGAATAATATACTAGGAATTATAGTTGATGATCAATACATTTTGTTTATGTTTTGAATTATATTGACTTGCTTGTTTATAGTACTTTTCTTTTAGTTTGATAATACGATGAATTTGTTTTATTTTTTGAAATATTATAAATATTCAAATACAAATTAGATAAAAATTTGTATTAAATTTATATTTATTTTGTATGAAAACAAGTTTATTTTGTAATTAGAAAAATAAAAAAATTCTATTTTACCTTACTGACGGATTTACAGACGGATTTTCTGTCTGTAATCAGAGTGTGAGATGATTTTTCAAAGTTCAAATTACAGACAGAAAATTTGTCGGAAAATCCGTCTGTAATTACAGACAAAAAATCCGTCTGAAAATTCGTCTGTAATTACAAACGGAAAATCCGTCTGAAAATCCGCCTGTAATTATAGACGGAAAATCTGTATGAAAATTCGTCTGTAATTACAGATGGAAAATCCATCGCAAAGTTCGTCGCCTTTGGGAAATGGATGGAGAATTTACAGAGGGAAAATCTTTTGGTAACTAGTAAAAATCTGTCGGTAATTTTCCGATGGAAAAAAAATCCGTCGGTAAATAATTTCCGACGGGGCTTTTACAGAGGGACAAAATCCGTCGGTAATTTCGTCGGTAACCAAAAATTCGTCTGTAATAAAGACTAAATATGTCTATAAATCTGTCTGTATTAATCCATTTTCTAGTTATGTGGTGGCAGTTGACTATGTATCAAAATGGGTAGAGGCCATTGCCACACACACCAATGATACTAAAATAGTACTGAAGTTCCTCCAGAAACATATATTCAGCAGATTTGGTGTCCCTAGGGTACTAATCAGTGATGGGGGCACTCACTTCTGCAACAAACAGCTTTACTCTGCCATGGTCCGGTATGGGATTCGCCATAAGATGGCAACTCCATATCATCCGGAGACAAATGGACAAGCTGATGTTTCTAATAGAGAACTAAAAAGAATCCTGGAACGGACTGTAAGTACCCGTAGAAAGGATTGGGCACGAAGCTTGGATGATGCTCTGTGGGCTTACAGAACAGCATTCAAGACTTCTATAGGGACCTCTCCGTACCAACTTGTGTATGGTAAAGCATGCCACCTTCCCGTGGAACTGGAACATAAAGCCTCTGGGCAAACAGATTCCTAAACATTGATGCCAAATTAGCTAGAGAAAAAAGATTGCTCCAGCTGAATGAGCTAGAGGAATTCAGATTCACTGCTTTCGAAAATGCCAAGCTTTATAAAGAAAAATAAAAAAGGTGGCATGACAGAAAGCTGTCATCTAGAATCTTTGAACCAGGACAAAAGGTTCTGTTGTTTAACTCTAGGCTCAGGCTATTCCCCGAGAAACTGAAATCCCGGTGGAGGGGACCATATGTGATTACAAGTGTATCACCATATGGTTATGTGGAGCTTCAAGATACTGATTCTGATAAGAAGTTTATTGTTAATGGACAGAGAATCAAGCACTATCTTGAAGGCAATGTTGAGCAAGAGTGCTCAAAGCTGAGGCTAGATTAAAAACTCAGCAAGGTCCAGCTAAAGACAATAAAGAAGCACTTGCTGGGAGGCAACCCAGCCATGGGGCATCACTTCCTCTAAGCATTTTGCCCTATTCTTGATTTTATTTGTTTATATAAAGTTCATTGATATTAAGGTAAAGAGTCAATTGTATAAGTTTACAGGGTTACAAAAGGATTCCGCACACAAAACAGAGAAAAAGAGCTCACTGGCAAGAAAACGCCAGTAAAAGTCTGTTTTGGGCGTTCAACGCCCAAAAGAAGCATCCACTGGGCGTTAAACGCCAGAAAGAAGCATCTTCTGGGCATTGAACGCCAGAAAGAAGCTCCTTCTGGGCGTTTAACGCCAGATTTACAGCGTTCTGGGCGTTCAGAAAAATGCCCAGTGACAAAGGAGTTCCTGGCGTTCAACGCCAGAAAGAAGCAACTGCTGGGCGTTGAACGCCCAGGAGAAGCAGCAGTTGGGCGTTGAACGCCCAAAACATGCAGCGTTTGGGCGTTCAAACGCCAGGATGGTGGGGAGGAGGTAATTTCGTTTTTTTCTTCATATTTTTCATTTTAATTTTAATTTTGATGTTTCAATTCATGATTTCTTGCATAAACATGTTACAAACCCTAATTTCTAAAATCCCTAATTTCTAAACCCCTACTTTAAAAATATCAAATGTATCTTAATCCATAAGCACAAATCCTTTTTTCAATCCAATTCAACTCTTTTTCAAATTTTCAAAACAAATCTATCTCTTTTCATTCTAAAAATCTTTTCAACTAATCAATATCTTTTTTTAAATCTCTATATTATCTTTTTCAAAAATCCAAATTTATCTTTTTCAAATATCTTTCATATCTCTTCAATTTTAAATTATATCTTTTCTTATCATACTTATTTCTTTTTAAATCATATCTTCTATCTTATCTTTCTCCCTATTTTCGAAAACCCACCCCCCTCCCTTTTAAAAACACATTCGGCCTCCCTCCTCTCATCCACCATTCAACACTCGCTCTCCTTCTATCGCTCTCCTTTCTTTCTTTTGCTTGACGACAAGCAAACCTCTAAGTTTGGTGTGTTTATCCGTGATCACTAAACCATACCCACTAAGATCATGGCTCCTAAAGGAAAACAACCCACTCTAAGAGGCAAGAAAGAGAGTGTTCCAAAACCACTTTGGAATCAAGGGAGGTTCTTAACCAAATAACATTCAGACCATTACTACAAAATAATGGGTCTAAGATCAGTGATCCCGGAAGTCAAGTTCGATCTGAAAGAAGATGACTATCCGGAGATCCAAGAGCAGATTCGAAATAGGAACTGGGAAGTCCTAGCTAATCCTGAAATGAAAGTGGGAAGGAATGTGGTTCAGGAGTTCTATGCTAATCTGTGGCAAACAGACAGGCAGAGAATATCTGGAACTACCCTCTATGACTATAGAACTATGGTCAGAGGAAAGATTGTTCACATCCACCCTGACAATATCAGGGAGATCTTTAAGCTACCTCAGCTGAAAGATGACCCAGACTCCTTCAATAGGAGAATGATGAGAACAAACAAGGGCCTGGATAAGATTCTAGAGGATATATGCATCCCTGGAGCCAGGTGGACCACCAGCACGAAGGGTGTCCCAAATCAACTCAAGAGAGAAGATCTCAAACCAGTTGCCCGAGGATGGCTGGACTTCATTGGGCGTTCTATACTACCCACCAGCAACCGTTCTGAAGTCAATGTTAGAAGAGCAGTGATGATCCATTGCATTATGTTGGGAAAAGAAGTAGAAATTCATCAACTGATCCCATCCGAATTCTACATACTTGCAAACAAGAACTCTAAGGATGCCAGGTTGGCTTATCCAAGCCTAATCTCTATGCTCTGCAAAGATGCTGGAGTAAAGATGGGAATAACAGAGTATATCTCAGTGGAGTAGCCAATCACTAAAATCACAATGGAAAAACAACAAATGCAGGATGACACCATCAAGAGGAGGGTGCAAGAATTCCTACCAGAACTCCCTCAATTTGAATACTGGGAGCATCTTGAGGCATCTGTCACTAAGTTGCAAGAAACCATGGACCAAATGAAGGAAGAACAGCAAAATCAAAACAGCATACTTTGCAAACTGCTCAGAGAACAAGAAGTGCAAGGGCGTGAATTAAGAGAACTAAAGCGTCAGAAATTATCTCTTGAAGGGCCAAGCACTCCACAGACTAAAGAGGCATCCACTTCCCAAAGTCAAGGTTGTTGAGTTCTGATCTTAACCTTAACCCTGTGATAATTTTTTTTTTATTATTTGAGTTTTACCTTAGGAGTCATATAGTAGTAATTAGTATCTATATTTTGATTTTATCTCCAATTAAGCTATAATTTATTTTTCTCATCATCATTAAACATGAATAAAATAGAAGATTTTCTTTAGGATAAGGAGGCAATATTTCTCGAGTTTTTAATACAAGAAATTCTGATTAATTACATGTGGTGGCAATGCTTTCTGCCTTCTGAATGAATGCTTGAACAGTGCATATGTCTTTGGAATTTGATGTTCTTGAATGTTAAATATGTTGGCTCTTGAAAGAATGATAAACATGAGACATGTTATTGGTAATCTGAAAAATCATAAAAATGATTCTTCAAGCAAGAAAAAGTAGTGAATACAAAGCTTGCAAAAAAAAAAAAAGCAAGAAGAAAAAGCCAATAACCCTTAAAACCAAAAGGCAAGGGTAATAAAAAGGATCCAAGGCTTTGAGCATCAGTGGATAGGAGGGCCTAAGGGAATCAAATCCTGGTCTAAGCGGCTAAACCAAGCTGTCCCTAACCATGTGCTTGTGGCGTGAAGGTGTCAAGTGAAAACTTGAGACTGAGCGGTTAAAGTCAAGGTCCAAAGCAAAAAAAGAAGAGTGTGCTTAAGAACCCTGGACACCTCTAATTGGGGGCTTTAGCAAAGCTGAGTCACAATCTGAAAAGGTTCACCCAATTATGTGTCTGTGGCATTTATGTATCCGGTGGTAATACTGGAAAACAAAGTGCTTAGGGCCACGGCCAAGACTCATAAAAGTAGCTGTGTTCAAGAATCAACATACTAAACTAAGAGAATCAATAACACTATCTGAATTTTAAGTTCCTATAGATGCCAATCATTCTGAGCTTCAATGGATAAAGTGAGATGCCAAAACTGTTCGGAAGCAAAAAGCTACTAGCCCCGCTCATTTAATTAGAATCTGAGCTTCACTCAAAAACTCTGAGATATTATTGTTTCTTGACTCATCTGTATTCTATTTTATTTGTCTAGTTGCTTGGGGACAAGCAACAGTTCAAATTTGGTGTTGTGATGAGCGGATATTTTATACGCTTTTTGGGGTTAATTTCATATAGTTTTTAGTATGTTTTAGTTAGTTTTTAGTTTATTTTCATTAGTTTCTAGGCAAAATTCATATTTCTGGACTTTAATATGAGTTTGTGTGTTTTTCTATAATTTCAGATATTTTCTGGCTTAAATTGAGGGAGCTGAGCAAAAATCTGATTCAGGCTGAAAAAGGACTGCTGAAGCTGTTGGATCCTGACCTCTCTGCACTCGGAATGGAATTTCTGGAGCTACAAGAGTCCAATTGACACGCTTTTAATTGCGTTGGAAAGTAGACATCTAGGACTTTCCAGAAATATATAATAGTCCATACTTTACTCAAGGATAGATGACGTAAACTGGCGTTCAACGCCAGTTCCATGTTGCAGTCTGGCGTCCAGTGCCAGAAACACGTTACAAGTTGGAGTTCAACGCTAGAAACAGGTTACAGCCTGGCATTGAATGCCCAAAACAGCCCAGGCACATGAGAAGCTTTAGTCTCAGCCCTAGCACACACCAAGTGGGCCCCAGAAGTGGATTTCTGCACTATCTATCATAGTTTACTCATTTTCTGTAAACCTAGGTTACTAGTTTAGTATTTAAACAACTTTTAGAGATTTATTTTGTATCTCATGATATTTTAGATCCGAAATTTGTATCTTTTGGCAGCATGAGTCTCTAAACCCCATTGTTGGGGGTGAGGAGCTCTACAGCGTCTCGATGAATTAATGCAAGTACTTCTATTTTCCATTCAAACATGCGTGTTCCTATCTAAGATATTCATTTGCGCTTAATTATGGAGAAGGTGATGATCCGTGACACTCATCACCTTCCTCAACCCATGAATGTGTGCATGACAACCACCTCCGTTCTATATTAGATTGAATGAGTATCTCTTAGATTCCATAATCAGAATCTTCGTGATATAAGCTAGAATTGATGGCGTCATTCAGGAGAATCCGGAAAGTCTAAACCTTGTCTGTGGTATTTCAAGTAGGATTCTGGGATTGGATGACTGTGACGGGCTTCAAACTCGCGAGTGCTGGGCGTAGTGACAGACGCAAAAGGATAGTAAATCCTATTCCAGTATGATCGAGAACCTCTAGATGATTAGCCATGCTGTGACAGAGCATTTGGACCATTTTTACTGAGGAGATGGGAAGTAGCCATTGACAACGGTGACACCTTACATAGAGCTTGCCATGGAAGGAACTTTGCACTTTTGCATGCATGAGGGAAGAGGAATACAAGAGAAAAGCTGAAATTCAGAAGACAAAGCATCTCCAAAACCCCAACATATTTTCCATTACAGCATAATAAGTATTTGTTTCATACTCTCTTATTTTTCATAATTCAATTTGATAAGTGAATTGTTTTCCTAACTAAGAGTTACAAGATAACCACAGATTGCTTCAAGCCAACAATCTCCGTGGGATTCGACCCTTACTCACGTAAGGTATTACTTGGACGACCCAGTGAACTTGCTGGTTAGTTGTGCGGAATTACATAGTGTGAAGTAATTTTCGTGCACCAAGTTTTTGGCACCGTTGCCGGGGATTGTTCAAGTTTGAACAACTGACGGTTTATTTTGTTGCTTAGATTAGGAAAAATTTTTCTTTTTGGTTTAGAGTCTTCTAATATTGTTTTTGGTTAAAATTTTCTTTTTAAAATCCTTTTTTTTAATTTTTTCAAAAATTTTATTCTTAGTTATTAAAAATACTTTTTCAAAACAAGTGTTACATTTACTGCCCAATTAGCTAGAGCATTGGTCTGTGTTCTTGGTAATTGGGTACCATCTTTTTAAAATTCTTTTTCAAAAATAATTTTTACATTAAATCTTGTGCCAAACTTTAAGTTTGGTGTTTTCTTGTTGATTTTTCTCTGGTTTTCGAAAATCTTATTTTGGTTTTCTAAAAATTTTAAGTTTGGTGTTCTTTCTTCATGTTCTTGTGTTCTTGTGAGTCTTCAAAGTATTCTTGAGTTTTCCTTGTGTCTTGATCTTAAAATTTTTAAGTTTGGTGTTCCTTGGTATTTTCCCTCCAAAATTTTCGAAAACAAGGAGCATTAGATCTAAAAATTTTAAATCTTGTGCTATCTTATTATTTTTCTCTCTCCTCTTTAAATTCAAAAATATCTTTTCTCTCTATTTTAAAGCAAATTTTCGAAATTTACTTTTAAAATTCATATTTTTATTTTAAAATTTAAAATCTTTTTCAAATCATATCTTTTTCAAAACTTCCTAACCAATTTTTTTTCTCTCTCTCCATTTTTCGAAAATCTTCACCCATTTTTATTTATTTTATTTTAATTTATTTTATTTTTGAAATAAATACTAAATAAATAAATAAAAATATTTTTTCTCTATTTTACATCATCTCCCTTTCTCCATCATGGATATAAGTGGAAATGAACAGTCCAGAAGGACTCTGGGGTCTTATGCTAACCCCACTGCTGCTTCATATGGGAGTAGTATCAGTATACCCTCCATTGGAGTCAGTAGCTTTGAGCTGAATCCTCAGCTCATTATCATGGTGCAGCAAAGTTGCCAGTATTTCGGTCTTCCACAAGAAGAACCTACAGAGTTTCTTGCACAGTTTTTACAAATTGCTGACACAGTACATGATAAGGAAGTTGATCAGGATGTCTACAGATTATTACTGTTCCCATTTGCTGTAAAAGACCAAGCTAAGAGGTGGTTAAATAACCAACCTAAGGCTAGCATAAAGACATGGAAACAGCTGACAGAAAAATTCCTGAATCATTACTTTCCTCCAAAACGGATGACACAGCTAAGGCTGGACATCCAAGGCTTTAAACAAGGAGATAATGAATCTCTTTATGATGCTTGGGAGAGATACAGAGAGATGCTAAGAAAATGCCCCTCTGAAATGTTTTCAGAGTGGGTTCAGCTAGACATCTTCTATTATGGGCTTACAGAAAGAGCTCAGATGTCTCTAGACTACTCAGCTGGTGGATCTATCCACATGAGAAAGACAATTGAAGAAGCTCAAGAGCTCATTGATACAGTTGCCAGAAATCAGCATCTGTACCTAAGCAGTGACCCTTCCATGAAAGAAGAGGCTAAAACAGTAACTGTTAAACTCAGTCCTGTAGAACAAGCTGCTGAATTCAATCAGCAATTGGATTTTCTGACAAAGCAGTTAGCCGAATTCAAGGATAAACTACAAGAGACAAGGATGGCTAATATAAATATGGAAGTACAATTAAAGCAAACAAAGCAGCAGTTGTCAAAGCAAATAACAGAAGAATGCCAAGCAGTTTAATTAAGAAGTGGGAAAACATTAAATACCTCACCTCAAGGTAGCAGGAAGCCAAGAAATGAGCAAACTACCCAAAATCCATCTAAGGACAGTAAGAGCCCGGAGAGAAATAATTCTGGCGCTAAAACGCCAGAGATTGGGTGGAAGGCTGGCGCTGAACGCCCAGACCAGGCTTAGGACTGGCGTTCAACGCCAGAAACAAGCAAGGAACTGGCGTTGAACGCCCAAAAGAAGCACAATTCTGGCGTTCAGACGCTAGGGACAGATGAGGAGTTGGCGTCTAACGTCACTCCAGCTTCTAACTCTGGCACTCAATTGCCAGAGAGGGATCAGACACACGCAAGTGCTGATAATAACCCATCTAAAAGGGCTTCTTCAACCATCACTGTAGGAAATAAACCTGTAGCAACCAAGGTTGAGGAATATAAAGCCAAGATACCTTATCCTCAAAAACTCCACCAAGAGGAGCAGGATAAGCAATTTGCTCGCTTTGCAGATTATCTCAGGACTCTTGAAATAAAGATTCTGTTTGCAGAAGCACTTGAGCAAATACGTTCTTACGCCAAGTTCATGAAAGAGATCTTGAGTCATAAGAAGGATTGGAGAGAAACTGAAAGAGTTCTCCTCACTGAAGAATGCAGTGCAGTCATTCTAAAATCTTTCCTGAAAAGCTTAAAGATCCCGAAAGCTTTCTGATACCATGCACATTAGAGGGAAATTGCACCAGGACAGCTTTATGCGATCTTGAGGCAAGCATCAACCTAATACCTGCATCCACCATCAGAAAGCTTGGTTTAACTGAAGAAGTTAAACCAACCCGGATATGTCTCCAACTTGCTGATGGCTCCATTAAATACCCATCAGGCGTGATTGAGGACATGATTGTCAGGGTTGGGCCATTCGCCTTTCCCACTGACTTTGTTGTGCTGGAAATGGAGGAGCACAAGAGTGCTACTCTTATTCTAGGAAGACCTTTCCTAGCAACTGGACGAACTCTCATTGACGTCTAACAGGGGGAAATAACCCTGAGAGTCAATGAGGATGAGTTTAAGTTGAATGCTGTCAATGCCATGCAGCATCCAGACACACCAAAAGACTGCATGAAAGTTGATCTCATTGACTCTCTAGTGGAGGAGATCAACATGGCTGAGAGTCTCGAATCACAGCTGGAAAACATCTTTAAAGATGTTCCACCTGACCTAGAGGATTCAGAGAAATTGAAAGAGCCTCTAAAATTTCCTTAGGGAGAGGAAAAACCTCCTAAACCCGAGCTCAAACCATTACCACCATCCCTGAAATATGCATTTCTGGGAGAAGGCGATACTTTTCCAGTGATCATAAGCTCTGCTTTAAATCCACAGGAAGAGGAAGCACTAATTCAAGTGCTAAGGACACACAAGACAGCTCTTGGGTGGTCCATAAGTGACCTTAAGGGCATAAGCCTAGCTAGATGCATGCACAAGATCTTATTGGAGGACAATGCTAAGCCAGTGGTTCAACCACAGAGGCAGCTAAATCCAGCCATGAAGGAAGTGGTACAGAAAGAGGTTACTAAATTACTGGAGGCTGGGATTATTTATCCTATTTCTGATAGCCCCTGGGTGAGTCCTGTTCAAGTTGTCCCTAAAAAGGGAGGCATGACAGTGGTTCATAATGAAAAAAATGAACTGGTTCCTACAAGAACAGTTACAGGGTGGCGCATGTGTATTGATTACAGAAGGCTCAATACAGCCACCAGAAAGGATCATTTTCTTTACCATTCATAGACCAGATGCTAGAAAGACTAGCAGGTCATAATTATTACTGCTTCTTGGATGGCTATTCAGGCTACAACTAAATTGCAGTAGATCCCCAGGATCAAGAGAAAACAACATTCACATGTCCATCTGGAGTATTTGCTTACAGAAGGATGCCTTTTAGGCTGTGTAATGCGCCTGCAACCTTTCAGAGATGCATGCTCTCTATTTTCTCTGATATGGTGGAAAAATTTCTGGAAGTCTTCATGGATGACTTCTCAGTATATGGAGACTCATTCAGCTCCTGTCTTGATCACCTGACACTGGTTTTGAAAAGATGCCAAGAGACCAACCTGGTTTTAAACTGGGAAAAATGTCACTTTATGGTGACTGAAGGGATTGTCCTTGGGCATAAAATTTCAAACAAGAGAATAGAGGTGGATCAAGCTAAAATAGAGGTAATTGAAAAATTACCACCACCTGCCAATATTAAGGCAATCAGAAGCTTTCTAGGGCATGCAGGATTCTATAGGAGGTTTATAAAGGATTTTTCAAAAATTGCAAAACCTCTAAGCAACCTGCTAGCTGCTGACACGCCATTTGTGTTTGACACAGAGTGTCTGCAGGCGTTTGAAACTCTGAAAGCTAAGCTGGTCACAGCACCAGTTATCTCTGCACCAGACTGGACATTGCCATTTGAATTAATGTGTGATGCCAGTGATCACGCCATTGGTGCAGTACTGGGGCAGAGGCATGACAAGCTTCTGCATGTCATCTATTATGCTAGCCGTGTTTTGAATGATGCCCAGAAAAATTACACAACCACAGAAAAAGAATTGCTTGCAGTGGTTTATGCCATTGACAAGTTTAGATCATACTTAGTAGGATCAAAAGTGATTGTGTACACAGATCATGCTGCTCTTAAATTTATTCTTCAATTTCGCCACTTATCTAAGAGTGAGGGTCACTTTGGCCCCCCGCAACGAACAGCAAGAAAAGTGTTAGACTGTAGATTCTGGTGACCCACTTTGTTTAGGGATGCCAACCAAATTTGCAAATCCTGTCATCAATGCCAAAAATTTGGAAATACCTCACAGAAAGATGAAATGCCCCCATAACCGATGATTTTTTGCAAAATTTTTTATATTTGGGGTATAGATTTCATGGGGCCATTTCCAAATTCCAATGGGTTTATCTATATTTTTCTAGCCGTAGATTACGTATCAAAGTGGGTGGAAGTAATTCCTACCCATTGTGATGATGCTAATACAGTTGCTTCCTTCTAAAGGAACAATATCATTTGTAGATTTGGGTCGCCACGAGCAATTGTGAGTGACCAAGGAACCCATTTTTGCAATAGAAAAATTGAAGTATTGATGAAGAAGTATGGGGTTCTTCATAAGGTTTCCATAGCCTACCACCCCCAAACCAATGGACAGGCGGAGGTATCCAATAGAGAAATTAAAAGAATCCTTGAGAAAGTGGTTAACCCCCAAAGAAAGGATTGGAGCTCTAGATTAAGTGATGTTCTGTGGGGATATAGGACAGCCTATAAGACTCCAATTGGGATGAGCCCATTCTGCATTGTCTATGGGAAGTTACGTCATCTCACAGTGGAGATTCAACATAAAGCATTTTGGGCGGTGAAGAATTGCAATCCATATTTGAAGGGCGCAGAAGCCGAGCGTAAGCTCCAACTAGAGGAGCTAGAATGTCTTAGGCTAGAAGCATACGAAAATGCTAAGTTTTATAAGGAGAACACCAAGAAATTCCATGATCAAGGTATTCAAAAAAAGAGCTTTAAGATAGGTGATGAGGTGCTTGTATACAACTCAAGGCTATGGTTGATGCCTGGGAAGCTAAGATCTGGGCGTAAATTAGGAAGAAAACCCTGTCGCACTTGCCCAACACTTCTCTTCTTCTTCTTCACTGTTGCACCGTGATGAGTCCATATTTGATGAGATATTTTGGCTTGATTTGAGTGGATTTCATCACATAAACCTACACTTAAGCACCAAAATAGAATACTTTTGTGTTTGATCCCTAAATTGATCCTAAATGTGAAAACATGCATTTTTGTGCTTAAATTGAGCAATTTTATTCCACTTTTATGCCATTTGATGCCATGACTTGTTTATTGAGTGATTTCAGGCTCTAGAGACAAGATTGGCTACGCAAAAGTGGAAGAAAGCATGTACAAGGGAGAAAACATGAAGAAAACAAGGAAAAGCACACACGGCAGAGCGTGCGTGCGCACAAGCCAGCATGCGTACGCACAAGACGAAATTAGCATGTGTGCGTGCGCACAAGCACCTGTGTGTACGCACAGGAGAACATTCAACAAAGTGTGCGTACGCACAGGTCCCTGCACGTGAATTCATTAATAAAACACGTGATCTACGAATTTGGGGGCCTTTGGCTCAGTTTTAGAGGACTCTATACTGAATGGGATGTGCTATATGAAAGGGAAATGACCACATATGAAGTTAATTAGAGTAGGAGGCCTCATTTTACATTTTTTTACATAGTTAATTAGGAGTAGGAGTAGTGTAGAGTAGAGAATTCTCTCCTAGGGTTTATGTAGTTTTCATTGTAGCATTTTATAGCAAGCTTTAATCTTAGATGTTGATCAACTCTTTTGTAAGTACTCTTTAATTTCTCTTTAATTGCACCATAGTTGCTTTAATTTTCCTTTGGTTCAAGTGCTTTGTTAATATTTGCAATTTCGGTATCTTGAAGTTTTGATTGATGAATTTAATGCTTTATGCTTGATTGCTTGTCTCTTATTGATATTGTTCATAGTTGGTTATAGTTTTCTATTTTTCCTTGCAATTTTCCATGTTTTACTTTTAATGCACACAAGGTTTTTGTGAAAATGCCAATTATGAGTTTTGAGTAGATTTTCACACCTTGTTTGGGATTTGAGTTCCTAGGATACTAGAGATATAATGTCCGACATTTAGTGGTAATTCTTGGGTAGTTAGTTGACTCTTGTTTCCATTGACGCTAACTTTTTATCAACTAGTTTGGTAAGTTAGCTATAACTTATGGATTAAGGTCAATTATGCTTGCTTAACTTACTCCTCGATGTTAGAGGTTAACTAGGCGAGATTGACTCATCATAATTATCATAGTTGTGGTTATGGCGATGATAGGATTCCTTGGATCCTCATTCCCAAGTCAAGGCTCTCTTTTATGCATTTTAGCATTTTCACTAATTTTGAGCTTACATTCCTTTTACTTGCATTAATATCAATTTTGATCATTCCTTAGTTCATTTATTTCTTATTTCTTTTAATCTTTCATTTCTTGATTTCCAAAACCCCCCTTTTTTCTTAACAACCAAGGAAGTGAGACTTCAATTGCATCCTAGGGAAGAATGACCCGAGGTTGAATTACTTTTGATCTCAATTTTATTGTTTGGTATTGTTGAATATCTAAACTTTGATGGAGGGTTGTTTGTTGGTCCAAACTATACTTGCAACGAGAACCTATATTTAGTGAAATTCTAGGCTAACAGTAATCCTCCCATCAAGTTTTTGGCACTGTTGCCGGGGATGTAATTGGTGTTATATCTTGGGTTGTTGTAAATATGTTGATAGTGTAAATATTTTGCTTTTTGCTTATTTTGTTGTTTTTGTTAATATTTGGGTGTTTATTTTTCTTGTTTGTTGATGCTTTTGTTTATATCTCTTACTTTTTCTATGAGATATCACCCTTGTTGCTTGGAGTTTGGATGTGATTGTGTTGTAGGGTATGATGAATTCAAATTGGGATTGCATCAAGGAGTGGGAGAAACGATGGAGGGAGGAGCAATCTTCCCCATACTACAACGAGACGAATCCTCCCCCAAACCCTCCCCAATGTGAATATCAAACCCAAAGATATGAAAGATACCCCATACACAACCTCCAACCACCAAACCTTCAAGCACCACACCATCAACCTCCATAGAATCAAAATATCTATACACCTTGTTACCAACCATATGAACCACCACACCCTTATACACTACCTCAATACCCCCACCCACATGACACACCTTCCAACTACACAATCTTTCTCCCAACCTTTGAACCTTTTCTTCCATCCAATTATGAAGTTTTTCAATCCTTGCCCCAAGAACAACAAGACCTTCAAGCATTTTTCCAAGAGCAAGAAGAGTTCCAAAGGAAGCAAGGGGAGTTCATGGCTACCATAGCCAAAGCGGTGACCCGCTTGACCCTACTACGCTAGCAATCAAGACATTTCCCTTAAGGAATGTGGAGTAGCAATGGAGGAGTGTAGAGGGGAGAAGAACATAGAGCCTCAAGGGAAAGAAGAAGAGCTAGGACAAGAATTGCAAAAAGAGGAGGAAGGGAGAGTTAGTGAACCGGAAGAGGTAATTAGAGAATTGAAGGAGTTTGATCAAGAAGTGGATTGCATCATCAATGATTTTTTGTCCACCTTGGTCAACCCTCTCAATGATCTTGAGAAAGCTTTCCCCTTTGAGTTTGAGAACGATGGGGAAGAGCTTGAAAAGGGTAGTAAGGAAGAGGTGATCACCCATGAAGTGGAAGCAATTGTGCAAGAGCTTAATAGGATAACTCCACCCCAAGGATAAATTGAGTGGGTAACAATATCTTCAATGTGCTTCATAAGCCCATACCAATTTGCTCTCTTGGAAATGGATTATCAACTTAAGGTGCTTCTTGGAGTGTTAAATGGTGAAAGATGGGATGTTGGTTGCCAAAGGAGTTCAAAGTATAAGTGGTGCAAGGTCCAATTCGGAGGAGTCCAATATTTAAGTGGGTGATTCAAAGGTGCTTGGAAAAATTGTTCATCCAAGGGCACAAGTGAAAGTCAACAAGAGGATGATAGAGAAACTAAAGTGTGGGATCCAGGCATACATGTCTACAACCAACAATTTTGGATCCCAATTGTTTACTTGAGGATGTTTGAGAGCGTCATGTACTTTGGTTGGGATCCTGGAGGAGCTTTGAAGAGCAAACAAGGGTGGCGACTCAAGGATGAGTGGAAGCAGAAGCCACCATGACACAAGCTTCACTCAAAAGTCCAACTTGAGGACTTTAAACTAAAATGCTAGGTGGGAGACACCCCACCATAGTAATATCCTTTCAACTATTCTTTCTTTTAGTTTTGTTTATTGAAGTTTGTCTATGTGGTTAGCTTAGTTTGATTGATTCTAGGTTTAATTTAGTTGAATTTTATGTTTGATCATGTGTTTTTGAAGAATGATGTGTTTTGGGCTTGAAAACATTTGATTGATATCATGGTTGGTGCCTTGGAGGCATTAAAAATGTTGCAGAAATAGAGTTCTGTGCGTGCACACAGTCTTGTGCGTACGCACACTTCCCCTGTTTCTCCCCACCTGTGCGAGCACACAGAAGTGTGTGTACGCACACCTGTTTACATGCATTCTGTTCGCAGTGCTCTCACCCTCTATGCATGTGCACCCCACCACATTTTCATTATGTGCGCACGCACGACACCCTGTGCATATGCACACATGGTCATTTTGCCTTCTCAAAAAAAAAAGAGAGAAGAAGAGAGTTCCCCTATGCATGCACACAGCACTGTGCGTGCACAGTACTGTGTGCGCACAGTACTGTCCGCGCACACACATAGGAACACCCTCTCTGCTAGCAGCGCTCGCATGTCCTGTGCGTATGAACGCCCCCAATTTTCGCTTGTGTGCGTACGCACACTCCTTTGTGCATATGCACAGGTCATACTCTGGGTGTTAATGAGACAGGATCCCCTGTTCAGCTGGCAATCTTCTTCTCTCTTCTCCTTCTTAGCTGTAGCTCAATCCTGCCCCTCTTCTTCCGGTGGCAATCACCACCGCTGGAGCCCCCAGAACCACCATCGCTACCACATTTCTCTCTCTCCCTAGTTCCTTCTCTCTTTTTATTCTCTTTTCTCTTTCTTCTCTTCTCCGGCAAAGCTCCGCCGTTGTGAACCTCGCAGTGGCTAACACAAGTGCCACTGTTGCCTATCTTTTTCTTTTCCATCCTTCAACTTTTTAATTTTCTTATTTTAATCTTCTTTGTTATGTTTAGTTGCTTGCTTAATTTCTATTTTCTTTATTTAATTTTGGTACTCTATCTTAAGTTTGTTTAATTATTTGTTTGTTGAATCGCAAGTGTTCAATTGTTGATTTGTGGGTTGTTAATTCTTGAATTTTGGTTTGAATTGATGAATATGTGCACTGCCCTCCATGTGTTTGACATAATGCCTGAATGAACTTTTTGTTTAATGCATGTGTTGTCGCGACCATATGTGTTAAACTATATCCTTGTTTGGCATTTTAATCAAGAATTGTGCACTTTTAAATGATTATGATGATATCTTGGCTTGGAATTTCAATAATGTACTTGTTCATTGTCTTGAGTTACTAGCACTAAATTGATTTAGAAATTGACTTTTTGTCTCTTATTTGGTGCAAGTTTTAACAAGTACATATTTAATTTAGTGAATTGAATGGAATTGCTTGTTCATCATGGTTTTTAAGTCAATATAATCACATCACAAGGCATTTTCTCCTTGTTAATGCTTTCCATTTGTTTGAGTTGACTTGACTTGATTGTTATCAAGACTTGTCACTTTTTGTAGCAAGCACCTTCCCATGTGATTATTTCGATATTCTTAAGGATGAATAAGTAGTTCCTCTTCATCAGTGAATTGGCTACTGGTTGTTGTGCTATTTTATTAATCTTGCACTTTCACTTGCACAATTTTAATATCCAATGTGTCATAAATTCAATTCACTCTTGTTGTAATTGCCTAAGCTTCCTTGAATCTAATTGATGCTTATTCATTGCGTGCAACTTAGGCCATTTAATTGAGGAACCCATGTTTACTTTTTAATTGTGTGGATGCCTTTTTAACCGGCCGTTGTGTGTGTTCCAACCGCGCGTATAATTGGAATACACACATGGCTACATAATTTTTATCATGCCACACCACTATACAAACTTCCTCAATTAAATGCTTGTTTGTGTTCTTTTTGCTCCAAGCATACGATGTATTTGCTCCCTCCTTTACCTTTTTGTGCTACTTGCCCAATGATTCTTAATTATACTTTATTGATTATTTTTGAGGATGAGCCGTGAAGGCAAGGAGCCGGCAAAGGAGGAGGACACTGAGGATGAAGATGCCAAGAATGCATTGAACTTGGCAATTTTAGTACAACCCGAGCCCCAGCATCCGCCAACTGAAGGTGGAGTGTTTTAGAGCTTCAGCCCCCCCGGATCGTGTTCGTGCACGGAGGACCGTGCAATGCTTAAGTGTGGAGAGGATTCACCATTTTTCGGGTGTAAATTTCTTTTCCGAACACTTTGCACTTTCATTTTTTGTTTTCTTTTATTATGTTTCTTGTAGATACTTGGAGTATTTTTTATTGTTGCATTGCATTTTCTTCATATTTTATATCTATTGCATTTTGCATCTTTTCCATGGTATATATTTATAGATAGAAGTTGTGATTGGATATTGTGAATAGTATAGCACCTAGTTCAATTTTGGTCCTAATTGTTCATGTTAGTTTTTGGTTGTTGAAAATTAGGATTAGAGGCGCAAGCTTTTGCTCCAACCAATGTGAATTCACTCTTCCAAAAGCTTGAGCTAAAGTTTGAGGCAAGCTTTTGCTCAAGCTTTTTGTTCTCTCTTGCTCCTTGCCCTTTCTTCTTTCTTCAACCTTCTTCAAAGCTCTTTTCACCTATTATCAATCAACCAAACACATCAAAGCTATGCTCACAATCATGAGTTTGTTATTCTTTCATAATATATGACAATTATAGCACAAAATCTCATGAAATTGCATTAATTCTTCCATGGTTGATTGAATCAAGGGAAACATGAAATTCTACTCAATTGGCTTACTTATGGCTCAAGAAAGTGCATAAAATCAACTGAAAATAAAAGAAAAAGACTAGTGAAACTAGGCTAAGATGACTTGTCATCACAACACCAAACTTAAAGCTTGCTTGTCCCCAAGCAAGAAAGGAATTATTGAGAAGAAAGAATAAAATGGAAGAGGATGTTCATGCTAGCAGAGTATTATTGGTAGTTTATGGGGTTTTATGTGGATATGTAAACACTCACTTCTTATTGACTTCTAGGCCTAGAAAGTATCCTCCAAGCATCAAGTAACACACTGCTATGACTTCTCACTTATTATTTTGTCCTTGGCTATTATATTTTTTTTATAAGCTTTAGTTCAGTGTCATGTGTAACAAGCTCTTTTCTTTCTTTATGCTTGACACATTATTCACTATAGACACTTGGCTCACATTCCTATTTAGAACATTGATGCCCAGCACCTCTTTGGGTTACTAAATACCTTGTAACTAGGTTGCTCTTGATAGTGGACTTTCAGTTGATAATCCCGGGTTAGTTAACCCAAGTTACCAAGTGTTGATGTACTCCAAAGAACTTAATAATCCAAGCAGATCCTAGAACAAAAACACCACAGGCATATATTCTAAGGTTCAAGCTATTGGTGTCTAGCTTTATTTTCTTTCTTCTTTTGTCTTGCTGCCACCTTTGGCTTTTTCTTTTCTCTTTTTGTTCTTCTTTTTAACCAAGGACTTTTATTTGATTGAGATTTATAGACAGTGAGCTACTTTCTACTCAAAAGGAGACAGCCTAGTTCTCTTATTCACTAAAAGTGAGCTATCATACAATCATACATTCATACCACCACTCACTATTATTGTACTTCTATCTAACAGAGAACTATCTCACTTCACATTCAAACATTTCTTTTATTGAATTAAAGATGCAGGGGACAAAGCTTGCATTTAGTTAAGTGAAAGTAAACACACAAGCACACACGTAGACTAGCTTACTTATTGCAAAGAGTAATTCTACTTGTACTAGATGAATACTTTAGCAAGACATAAGTCAAGGCATTTCTCAACAGCAAGAGTTAAGTATAGATACAACCTATTGGTTTGCAGTTCCTTTGTCCTTCCTTCTGTTGTGCCCCTTTTGAGTTATAATGCATACTGTCCTCAATTGGTGGTTAATTCCCTACACAATTCTCAAAAGTTGCTTGCTTCTCAAGCCCTTAGGTGACTGATTAGTACATATGAATTGAGTGTGGCTTTTGGATTTAATTTGATGTGGGAACACCAAACTTAATTCCTTGCCACTTCCTCTGATGCAACAGGTTAACTATATGTAATATCTTATGTCCTTGCCAAAGGTTATGGAGTTAAAACTAAAAAGCAGTTAAATGGTTGACTAATCTGTTTGATTGCTTGGAGCTAGCATTATGCAGGAGGTGAGAGTATGCTTTTAAATGAGATTTTGGTGGAACACCAAACTTAGAATCCTTCATTCTCCCCTAAATTGTTTTGGTGTGCAACACCAAACTTAGCTCCTTGCAATACATACTTAATTATTCAACATTTTTATTGAAAAAGCTATGAAAAGAAAACTACCTCAGGTTGGGTTGCCTCCCAACAAGCGCTCTTTTAATATCACTAGCTTGACATCCTTCAATTCTTTTCAAGAAGGCTGTAGGCTTTGAACCTCTTTTTCCTTATCCCATTGTTCTCCCAAGTACAGCTTTGTTCTGTGACCATTTGCTGTGAATTGACTCTTTGTTGTTTCATCTAGCAATTCAATACTCCCATAAGGAAAAACCTTTGTCACCAAGTATGGACCAGTCCACTTAGACTTAAGTTTGCCAGGGAAGATCTTAAGCCTTGAGTTATACAGGAGCACTTGCTGTCCTGGCTTGAACTCCTTCTTTGTGATCTTCTTATCATGCCACCTCTTAGCTCTTTCCTTGTATATCTTAGCACTCTCATAGGCTTCTAACCTGAATTCATCCAACTCATTTAGTTGTAACAACCTTTTCTCTCCTGCAGCTTGGGAATCAAGGTTGAGGAGTTTAGTGGCCCAAAAAGCTCTGTGTTCCAGCTCTACAGGGAGGTGGCAAGATTTGCCATACAATAGCTGAAAGGGTGACTTGCCAATAGGAGTTTTGAAAGCTGTCCTATATGCCCATAATGCATCTTCTAGCTTCCTAGCCCAATCTTTTCTTGTGCTTCCCACTGTTTTCTCTAGGATCTTCTTTAATTCCCTATTTGCTAGTTCAGCCTGGCCATTAGTCTGGGGATGGTAAGGTGTGGCTACTTTATGGATTACTCCATATTTGTGGAGGAGTTTCTCCATCTGTTTGTTACAAAAGTGACCACCACCATCACTAACAAGACCCTTGGGCACTCCATATCTTGTGAAAATGTGCTTTTTAAGGAATTGGAGGACAATCTGTGCATCACAGGTAGTTGTGGCTATGGCTTCCACCCACTTTGAGACATATTCTATGCCACCAAGATATATCTAAAAGAGTAGGAAGGGGGAAAGGGTCCCATAAAATCAATGCCCCATAAGTCAAATAGTTCCACTTCCAGGATGAAATTTTGAGGCATCTCATTTCTTTTTGTCAATCCTCCAGTTCTTTGACATTCATTGCATTGGTGAACAAACTCTCTGGCATCCTTGAAGATAGTTGGCCAATAAAACCCACTCTGTAGTACCTTTGCAGCTGTTCTCTCTGGTCCAAAGTGTCCACCATATGCTGAGCCATGGCAATGCCATAGTATGTCCTTCATTTCACTTTCGGGGACACACCTCCTAATCATTCCATCAGAGCATCTCTTGAATAGAAAATGTTCATCCCACAAGAACTTCCTTGCTTCATTGAGTAATTTCTTCATTTGTTGCTTGGAAAATTCTTGAGGTATCTTCTTTCCTACCTTGTAGTTTGCTATGTCAGCAAACCAAGGTGTTTGTTGAACTTGGAAGAGGTGTTCGTCAGGGAAGTTCTTATTTACTTGCTGTGGTTTATCTTGCTTAGCTTCTTGTGGCACTCTTGATAGATGATCTGCTACTTGATTTTCACTTCCCATCCTATCCCTCACTTCAATATCAAATTCTTGTAGCAGCAACACCCACCTAATAAGCCTTGGCTTTGAATCCTGTTTAGACATTAAATACTTGAGAGCAGAATGGTCAGTGTATACTATAACTTTTGAACCGATCAAGTATTGTCTAAACTTATCAAATGCATATACAATTGCTAAAAGTTCTTTTTCAGTGGTGGTATAATTTTTCTGTGTCTCATTCAACACTTTGCTAGGATAATATATGACATGATGTAATTTGTCCTTCTTTTGCCCCAGTACAGCACCAATAGCAAGGTTGCTTACATCACACATAAGTTCAAAAGGTAAATTCCAATTAGGGGGTGTGATGATTGGTGCTGTAATGAGCTTTCTCTTGAGAGTTTCAAAGGCATGTTTACAGTTGTCATCAAAAATGAAAGGGATATCATTCATTAGTAAATTGCTCAATGGTTTTGCTATTTTTGAAAAGTCTTTGATGAACCTTCTGTAGAAGCCAGCATGCCCAAGAAAACTTCTTACTGCTTTCACATTAACAGGTATAGGGAGTTTTTCAATAACTTCTATTTTAGCTTTATCAACTTCTATACCTCTACATGACACTTTATGCCCAAGAACTATTCCTTCCGGAACCATGAAATGGCACTTTTCCCAATTCAACACCAAATTAGTTTCTTGGCATCTTTTCAAAACAAGAGTTAAGTTATGCAAGCAAGTGTTAAATAAATTGCCAAAAACAGAAAAATCATCCATGAAGAGTTCTAAGAATTTTTCCACCATATCAGAAAAGATGGAAAGCATACACCTTTGAAAAGTGGCTGGGGCGTTGCACAGCCCAAAGGGCATCCTTCTATAGGCAAAAACTCCAAATGGGCATGTGAAGGAGGTCTTCTCTTGATCCTTGGGGTCCACTACTATTTGATTGTAACCAGAATACCCATCCAGGAAGCAGTAATAAGCATGGCCTGCTAGTCTTTCCAACATTTGATTAATGAAGGGCAGAGGAAAATGATATTTTCTTGTTGCATCATTCAATCTCCTGTAGTCTATGCACATTCTCCACCCAGTCACTGTCCTAGTGGGGATCAACTCATTCTTCTCATTGGTGATGACTGTCATTCCTCCCTTTTTTGGCACAACTTGAACCGGACTCACCCAAGAGCTGTCTGAGATTGGGAAAATTATCCCAGCATTCCATAGCTTCATCACTTCTTTTTGAACCACCTCTTTCATGGTTGGGTTGAGTCTTCTTTGAGGTTGAACCACAGGTTTTGATTCTTCCTCCAATAAAATTTTATGCATACAAATAGCAGGGCTGATGCCTTTGATGTCCTCAATTGTCCACCCCAAGGCTGTTTTGTGAGCTTTTAATACTTCAATCAACCTTGCTTCCTCATCCATGTTCAAGGAGGAATTTATGATCACTGGTAATGCCTCTGCTTCCCCAAGAAAAACGTATTTGAGGTGAGGAGGGAGAGGTTTCAACTCCTGTTTTGGTTTATCCTCTTTCTTGTCTTCAATGAATATTTCTACCACTTCCTCTCCTTGTTCTTTCTGATGCTCCAAATAGTTGTCTTCAAACACTTCTTCTACCAGCCCTTCTATCATATCCACATTCATGTAGTTCTCTTGCTCTGAGGGGTGTTGCATTGATTTGAAGACATTGATTACCATTTGTTCATTATGCACCCTGAAGGTCATTTCTCCCTTCTTCACATCAATAGTAGTTCTTGCTATGGCTAGAAATGGTCTCCTCAAGATGATTGAGTTATTTCCTTCCCCTTCTGTGTCTAAGATTACGAAGTCTGCAGGGAAGATAAACTTTCCAACCTTCACTAGTAAATTCTCCACAATTCCATTGGGTGTCTTGATTGATCTATCGGCCATTACTAGTGACATCCTGGTAGGTTTGATTTCTTCTATGGCAAGCTTTCTCATCAATGATAGAGGCATCAAGTTGATGCTGGCACCTAGATCACATAAGGTGTTTTCCAATGTTATCTTGCCTATGGTGCATGAAACTACAAAACTCCGTGGGTCTTTGAGCTTTGGTGGGATACCCATCTGGATCACAGCGCTACATTCTTCAGTGAGCATGATAGTTTCCTTTTCTTGCCAACTTCTCTTCTTGTTGATTAGCTCCTTCATGAACTTGGCATATAGGGGCATTTGCTCCAGTGCCTCAGCTAAGGAAATATTTATCTCCAACTTCTTGAAAGTCTCAAGGAACTTATGAAAGTGTTGATCCTTAGCCTCCTTGTTAAATCTCTGGGGATACGGCAGTGGAGGTACAAAGTTCTTCTCTGCTTGCTGCTTTTGATTTTTGGTTGGCTCTTCAATTGCTTCATTCCCCTTTTTTGGAATTTTTGATTGTTCCTCCTTTTCTTGAGTTTGCTTGCTTGCCATTGCATCATCACCATTGGCTTCCTCTGCGTGTGTTGGCTTTTCCCCCTCTATTGGCCTTTTGCTGTTCTCCGTTTGCTTCCTTGTAGTGTCATTGTTGCTCATCAATGTTCTCCCACTTCTTAACTGTATTGCCTTGCATTCTTCCTTAGGATTTGGAATTGTGTCACTTGGCAGGGAACTTGATGGTCTCTCTGTTGCCAGGTGTTTAGAGAGCTGGCCAATTTGCCTCTCCATATTCTTTATGGAGGCTTCTTGATTTTTGGTTGTCATTTCTTGGTGTTTCCACATTTTGTCTATCAAGGTTTCCAGGTTAGTGATTCTCTGAGAGTCATGTGAAATTGGTTGGTTATGGGGTGTTGAGGGTTGGTGGTAAGTGTTTTGGTTTGTGGGTTGGTTATTGGATGGATAATGGTTAGAGTTGGGGTGGTTGTTTTGGGGTTTTCTGTAAGGGTTTTGGGTGGTTTGCTGCTGGTTGTTGTTTTGGTTGTTTCTTGAGGTGTTTTGATTTGAATTTCTTTGCCATGGTTGTTGGTTTTGGTTATGGTTATCTCCCCACCTCAAGTTTGGATGGTTCTTCCATGAAGGGTTGTAAGTATCACCATAGACTTCATTTGATCCAGAATTTTGGTTGTGCGTGTACTGGACTTGCTCCTGCTGTTGCTCCCCTTGAGTTTCTTCATTTGTTCCCCATGTGGTTGATGGTTGATTGGTGCTTACTGCTGCAACTTGGAGGCTATCAATCCTCTTGGCCATTTGCTCAAATTGTTGTTGAATCTGCTGCTGCATCAATTTGTTTTGAGCTAGGATTGAGTCCACTCCTTCCAACTCCATCACTCCCTTCCTCTGTGATGGTTGGCGTTGCCTTTGGTGAGCGAAGAAATACTGGTTGTTAGCTACCATATCAATGAGATTTTGAGCTTCTTCTGCAGTTTTCATGAGTTGCAAAGAGCCTCCAGCTGAATGATCCAAGACCTCTTGAGATTTCTGCAATCTATCCCACTCATTGAACATTCCAGGGGGACACTTCCTGATCAGAGCCTTGTACCTTTTCCATGCCTCATATAATGGTTCAACCTCCATTTGGGTGAATGTTTGTACTTCAGTCTTCAATCTGATAACCCTTTGAGGTGGATAAAATTTGGCAAGGAATTTGCTCACTAGATCATCCCAATTGTCAATGTTGTCTCTTGGAAAGGATTCCAACCATTGGGTGGCTTTGTCTCTGAGAGAAAAAAGAAATAGCAGTAGCTTATAGCTGTCAGGATGCACTCCATTGGTTTTAACAGTGTCACAAATCCTCAAGAAAGTGGACAAGTGTTGATTTGGATCTTCAAGTGGTCCTCCTCCATAAGAGCAATTGTTTTGAACCAATGTGATGAGTTGTGGCTTTAGTTCAAAGTTATTTGCATTAATATTTGGTGTATGAATGCTACTCCCATAATGTCTAGGATTTGAAAATGTGTAGGAAGCCAGAAACTCTTCTTTGTGGTGGATTGTTATTGTTATTAGCTGCTCCTCCTTGTGGATTAGTTGGAATTGTTGTATGTTCTTCCATATCTTGGAACTCTTCTTCTTCCGAATCCTCTTCTCCAACAATGTTTTTCCCTCTTTCGGCTCTTCTTAATCTCCTGAGGGTTCTTTCGTCTTGTTCACAAAAGGTTGGTATAGCTCTCCTTGTCCCTGACATGCAAACAAAACATAAAAGTCATACAAAACCAGAAGGATAGCAACACTTCAATCCATGATAAAATTGTAGTTAGCTCAAGCAAAAATTCAAACAGTTAGTGGGTTAGTCCAAAGTTAGAGAAACAGAAAATAAAAATGCTAGATCTAGATCTCCACTTCACTTAATCATTGTCAATCTATTTCAATCCCCGGCAACGGCGCCAAAAACTTGATGTGTGGAAAACGATCCAACACGAAACTAACCGGCAAGTGCACCGGGTCGCATCAAGTAATAAAACTCACGGGAGTGAGGTCGATCCCACAGGGATTGAAGGATTGAGCAATTTTAGTTTAGTGGATGACTTAGTCTAGCGAATCAAGAGTTGATTTGAGTAGTTTGTATTCGACAGAAGCTAAATTGTATGAAATTAAAAGGGAGAGGGACAATTGGCAAGAATTTAAAGTGCAGAGAAATTAAAGAGGCTGAATCTTAAATTGCAAGTAATATAAATTGCAGAAACTTAGATTGCAAGAAATGTAAATTGCAGAATCTTAAAGTGCAAGAAATGTAAATGGCTTGAATTGTAAAGGGAATTGGGAATTGGATTTGCAGAAATTAAACAAGGAAAAGTAAAATGCAATAAACAGAAAAGTAGAAGATGACTTGAATTGAACCGGATCTAAAACGGAAAAGAGAAAAAGCTTGGTGTAGCAATGAAATAAGGAAATTAAAATTTAAAACTGTAGATCTCAGGACTCAAGAGACTAGATAGCTGAGTCTAGATCTCACTGCCTTCCTAGATCTAGCAAGAACAATTGCAAAGGAAATAAAGAAATGTAAATTGCAGAAAGAGTAGAAGAAGAAGCAATTAACAGAAATTGGGATTCAATTATGCAGAAAATTTAACAAGATCTCAAGGTGAGATTGAAACAGAAGTTCTTCAATTCTTCATCCAAGATCCGAAGCAAGAAAAGTAAAGAGTGCTCAAGCAAGAACAAGGAAGAAGAGAGATCAATTCTCCTCCCAAATTCCCTTGAATTAAAACAACAATGCCAAGAAATGTAAAGGTGAGCTCTCTCCGTAAGTGTTTTTCCCAATGCTAAAGGAAAGCTCCCTGAAAACTTAAATCCTAAGCTATTTATACACTTTCTTCAAATGGCCTTCAAGCCTTGAATTGGGCCTTTGCTCTTGATGGAGTTGGGTTGACAAAAGCCTCTGTTGATTGCACTTGGAGTTGGAGAGAAACCCATTATGAACCGGGACATAAAGCACAAAAGCTTGAGTCAAAGTTTGAGGCAAACTTTTGCTCAAGCTTTTTATATCAGCCACCCCCTTTTGCTGATATCCACGTTTGAGCTAAAGTTTAAGGTCAAACTTTTAGCCAAACGTGGATCCCCTTGTGTGCATGTGTGGCGCCAACGTTTGCCAAAAAGCTTGAGGCAAACGTTGGCGCAAGCTTTTCTCCTCCAGGGTGTTGATGTGTGGCGCCAACGTTTGCCAAAAAGCTTGAGGCAAACGTTGGCGCAAGCTTTTCTCCTCCAGGGTGTTGGTGTGTGGCGCCAACGTTTGCCAAAAAGCTTGAGGCAAACGTTGGCGCAAGCTTTTGCTCCAACCAATGTGAATTCACTCTTCCAAAAGCTTGAGCTAAAGTTTGAGGCAAGCTTTTGCTCAAGCTTTTTGTTCTCTCTTGCTCCTTGCCCTTTCTTCTTTCTTCAACCTTCTTCAAAGCTCTTTTCACCTATCATCAATCAACCAAACACATCAAAGCTATGCTCACAATCATGAGTTTGTTATTCTTTCATAATATATGACAATTATAGCACAAAATCTCATGAAATTGCATTAATTCTTTCATGGTTGATTGAATCAAGGGAAACATGAAATTCTACTCAATTGGCTTACTTATGGCTCAAGAAAGTGCATAAAATCAACTGAAAACAAAAGAAAAAGACTAGTGAAACTAGGCTAAGATGACTTGTCATCGCTAACCAGTGTGTGGCTTTGTCTCTCAGTGAAAATGGGAATAACAAGAGCTTATAGATGTCAGGGTGGACTCTATTGGTTTTAATAGTGTCACAAATTCTTAAGAACATAGAGAGATGTTGGTTTGGGTCCTCAGCAGTACTTCCTCCATATTGACAATTATTTTAAACTAGAGTGATAAGTTGGGGTTTGAGTTCAAAATTATTGGCATGGACATTGGGAGTTAGGATGCTACTACCACAGTTTCTTGGGTTAGGGATAGTGTAGGAGGCTAAAACTCTTCTCTGAGGCTGGCCATTTTTGTTAGCCACATCCTCAGGTGGATTAGGGATGTTACCCTCTATTTTTTGATCTTCTTCCTCTGATTCTTCTTCTCCAATAACTCCCTTTTCTCTTGTTTCTCTTCTCAATCTCAAGAATATTCTCTCTGGTTCAGAATCAAAAGAGATGGAATCACCTCTTCTACCTCCTGGCATGCAACCAAAACAACACAAAACACAAATAGAGCACTCTGTTGCTTGAGTGCAGTTAAGATTAGTAGGAACAAAATCTCAAATAGTTAGTGTGCTTAACTAAAATAAAAGAAAAATGCTTAATCTAGATTATTACCTTACTTAATCATTATCAATCTAAATCAATCCCCGGCAACAGCGCCAAAAACTTGATGGCGTGAAAATGGATTTCACACAAACTAACCGGCAAGTATACCGGGTTGCATCAAGTAGTAAACTCACAAGAGTGAGGTCGATCCCACGAGGATTGATTGGATCAAGCAACTTTAGTATGGTGATGAATTTAGTTAAGCGAATATTGATGCATTAAGTGGAATTGATTTAACAGAAAGTAAATTACAAGGAATTTAAAGTGCTGAAAGTAAATTGACAGAAAAGTAAATGGTAGAAAGTTACAGTGACTGAAACTTAAAGTGCAAGAAATTAGAAGAGCTGAAACTTAAATTGCAAGAAAGGTAAATGTTGAATTCTAAAGTGAAAAGGATTTAAATTGCAGAATCTAAATTGCCAGGGAACATCAAATTGCATGAATAATAAAAGGATTTGGGTGTGGGAATTAGAACAAAACAAGAAAATGTAAAGTGCAGAGAGATCTAAATGAAGAAATTCAGAGAAAGTGATTCATTAAGGGTTGAAGGTATTGTAATCCTACCTGAATCAAATTGGTCTCAATTCCTTTCTCAATAATTTGGTAGATCTATGGTAGATTGAAATTAATTGGATCCCAATTCCTTGGCAATCCATTCTCTCAAATCACAATCAATCTTGCCAATTCCTTGATCTAATTGTCATGAGAAGAGGTTAAGTGCAAATCTCTCATCCATGAGCCACACTAACTCTCAAGATCTCAATTCCTCCCGAATGGTGTTGATCAAGAGAGTAGTGAAGGATAGAGCTCCATTACTAATGCAAGTGATTCCTCTTCCGAGGCTCACACAAGCATTCAATGGAATTTAACCCCCTTTCAGAGTGAAAAATTCTAAATCAAAACAGAAGATATCCAATAGCTACTAAATTGAATTGAGAAGAAAAAAAATTTCATTGATTCATTGGAAGTACAATAGAGCTCCTCCCCATAATGAATTTGGGGTTTAGTTCATCATAGCTCAAGTAAAACCCAAAACAGAAAAGAAAATTTTGCAGCAGATGAAAACAGAAAAGCAAAACAAGCTCAGATCTAACTTCTAAAGAAGAGCAAAAGAAAAGGGCAGAAAGGTCTGATAAACCACTATTTTATGATTTATATTGTGTTTAATTGTGCGGTTTTATCATGATCCTTACCCACTTATTCATTAAATTAGCATGCATTTAGATTTCCTTCCTGAATTTATTACATGTTTGAAAACTGCTTCCTAGAGACTTTAATTATTTATTTTTAATTCTCCTTTATTCCATTCGATGCCGTGATCTGTGTGTTGAGTGTTTCAGACTTTACAAGGCATAAATGAGTTGGAGATTGGAAAGGAAGCTAGCAAATATGGAAGGAACACAAGAATTTGAGGAGATAACCAGCGAGAAGTGACGCGGTCGCATGGCTTACGTGACCGCGCGAAGGAGAGCAAATCGCAGTGACGCGGCCGCTGGCTCACGCGGCCGCGCGGATTGAAAAAGCTCAGGCGACGCGGTAGCGTGGACGACGCGAACGCGTGGCAAGGAAAAAAACGCGAATGACGCGTTCGCATGGATGACGCGATCGCGTGACATGTGCGATCTGCATAATCTGCAGAATTCGTTGGGGGCGATTTTGGACCCTATTTCGACCCAGTTCTCGGCCCGGAACAACAGATAGAGTCAGAGAATATGCAGAAAGAAAAACACATTCATTCAGAGACAGTTTTAGATCTAGTTTTACTCTCTTAGGTTTTTCTCTCTAGGTTCTAGAATTTTAATTTTTAATTGGTCTTAGCATTGGAACATTGAGAAGGGTTATTTCCTCATCAAGACTACGTCATTCTAGTTCGTTTTCTCAACTTGGTTTTATTCTTCCATGTTCTCTGCTTTGTTCAATTTTGTCATTCAGATACTTTTATGATTATTTAGTGCAAGGATTATTTCTTTTTAATTCAATTTCAATTCCAATAATCATGTCTTCTTTTAATTCCCTTTCATGTGCTATGGATTCTTTATTTACAATGCGTGAGTAGTTTCCTTACTTGATGGGGAGTTGATTAAAAGGAACTCTTGATTTGGAAGGATTGAAGAAAAATTTGTAATTGGGTTAAATGTTGGATTGCTATCCTGTCACCAACGCCAATCCCTTTGAACTAAGTGGGTTGCAACTTGTGAACAGATCTGGCATTCCAGCTTGTTTGACTTTCCCTTACTTAGTAAAGGATGACCAAACAGAACAACCATTAATTATAAATTAATCACAATCACTCCATCAATAGTAGAAATTCCAACCAATCAACTCCCAGTCAAGGCTTTTATTCATATTAATTAAATTTCCTCAATTTAAATTCCAATTTATCCAACTCAACTTCTTCGAACATCTGATTAATAAGATAGCACACTTTTCTGCAACTCGTTGGGAGACGACCTGGGCCTTAAAACTCCCAGTAATTTTTAATTCAAACTCTCTGTGACATACTTCTAAATTGATAGGCAGATTTTCGGTGAGTTAAGAACTATACTTGCAACGTAACCATTTTAATAATTTTTAATTCACCAGCTTCTGCGTCTCATCAATTTTTGGTGCCGTTGCTGGAGAGTTGCAATAGAGTGCTAATTTTATTAATTAGAATTTATTTATTTGCATTTTATTTTATTTTGCTACTATGAGCTGCATGTTTCTTCCGTCAAATGACGCGTTCACTTCCTGATCCGCGCTTGCTAATATTCGATCCTGAAATTGAAATGACAATTTCACGAATAAGGCGAGAACAGCGTCGGTTAGCCCGCTCTGAGGGCGGATCTGAAAGTGAATCTGAGGAAGAAACCAGCCCCCGTTCTACTGATTCGGTTGTTTTACGTGCAGAAAACATGGCAGCTAGGAGAGTTACCATCCAGGAGGAAGGAGCCCCTGATTTTACAATGCAACCGTTTCAAGCACATCATCCGGCGGTAGCTACAGATTTTGAAATAAAGCCCGCACTGCTAAATTTGATGCCCAAGTTTCATGGCCTACCTGCTCAAGAGCCTATCAAGCACTTGAGAGATTTCCAGGCAGCCTGTTCTACTGTCAGACGTGATGGCACTGATGAAACTTCAATTCTGCTGAAAGCTTTTCCGTTTTCTCTTGAGGGAAAAGTAAGAGAGTGGTACTACACTCAACCTCTAGCAAATGTATCCAACTGGGATACACTCAGAAAGGAGTTTCTGGAGAAATTCTTTCCATCTGAAGTTACTACTAAGCTAAGAAAGGATATCTCCACAATTGTTCAGGATGACAATGAGACTCTCTTTGAATACTGGGAGCGCTTCAATAATCTTCTGGAAGCATGTCCCCACCACATGATTGACAAGATCGTGCTACTCAGCTATATTACACAGGGTATGAGGCCCTAAGATAAGACCATACTGGAAAGTGCCAGCAATGGGTCTATGAAGAAGTACAAGACCACTGATGAATGCCCGCAGCTCCAACAAGAAGACAACATGGTGGCATCCACTCACAACTTCTATGACCACCCCAACCCAAGGTACAATCAAAGTGGAAATAATAACCATGGATAGCAGGACAATTCAACCCAGAATTGGAGGGACAACAATAACAGAGGAGGCAGAGATAATCAGGGAAATCAGAGGTGGAACAATAACAATAACAGGCAGCAAAATCAACCTTACAGAGCACCTCACCTGAGGCAGAACCAAGGACCACAGAACAATCAGCAGCAGACCTCTCAATTTACTCATTCTTCGTTATCTTCTAATGAAGATCTACTACAATCTTTTGAGAAAAGACAACAGACCATGGAAAGCAACATCATGAATAGTATTAATGCCAGTCTGAATGGTCTCACCTCTATTATGCAAGCTTTTATGACACAGTTTGGATTTTCTTTTTTTTTTTTAAGTTCTGCTGACCCTCGTTCTTTAAATGACGCTATCCCGAGGAGGACACCTAAAGGCGAGCTGTAATGGCCTCATCTTTGGCAAGCTCCTCCGGTTTTTTTCCAGATTTTTTTTCCGTTTTTTTTTTTTTTTTTTTTTAAGTTCTGCTGACCCTCGTTCTTTAAATGACGCTATCCCGAGGAGGACACCTAAAGGCGAGCCGTAATGGCCTCATCTTTGGCAAGCTCCTCCGGTTTTTTTCCAGATTTTTTTTTCCATTTTTTTTTTTTTTTGAAGTTCTGCTGACCCTCGTTCTTTAAATGACGCTATCCCGAGGAGGACACCTAAAGGCGAGCCGTAATGGCCTCATCTTTGGCAAGCTCCTCCGGTTTTTTTCCAGATTTTTTTTCCGTTTTTTTTTTTTTTTTTAAGTTCTGCTGACCCTCGTTCTTTAAATGACGCTATCCCGAGGAGGACACCTAAAGGCGAGCCATAATGGCCTCATCTTTGGCAAGCTCCTCCAGTTTTTTTCCAGATTTTTTTTCTGTTTTTTTTTTTTTTTTTTTTTAAGTTCTGCTGACCCTCGTTCTTTAAATGACGCTATCCCGAGGAGGACACCTAAAGGCGAGCCGTAATGGCCTCATCTTTGGCAAGCTCCTCCGGTTTTTTTCCAGATTTTTTTCCGTTTTTTTTTTTTTTTTTTTTTAAGTTCTGCTGACCCTCGTTCTTTAAATGACGCTATCCCGAGGAGGACACCTAAAGGCGAGCCGTAATGGCCTCATCTTTGGCAAGCTCCTCCGGTTTTTTTCCAGATTTTTTTTTCCGTTTTTTTTTTTTTTTTTTTTTTTTTTTTTTTTTTTTTTTTTTTTTTTTTTTACGTTCTGCTGACCCACCCTCGTTCTTTAAATGACGCTATCCCGAGGAGGACACCTAAAGGCGAGCCGTAATGGCCTCATCTTTGGCAAGCTCCTCCGGTTTTTTTCCAGATTTTTTTTCCGTTTTTTTTTTTTTTTTTTTTTTTTTTTTTTTTTTTTTAAGTTCTGCTGACCCTCGTTCTTTAAATGACGCTATCCCGAGGAGGACACCTAAAGGCGAGCCGTAATGGCCTCATCTTTGGCAAGCTCCTCCAGTTTTTTTCCAGATTTTTTTTCTGTTTTTTTTTTTTTTTTTTAAGTTCTGCTGACCCTCGTTCTTTAAATGACGCTATCCCGAGGAGGACACCTAAAGGCGAGCCGTAATGGCCTCATCTTTGGCAAGCTCCTCCGGTTTTTTTCCAGATTTTTTTTTTTTTTTTTTTAAGTTCTGCTGACCGTCGTTCTTTAAATGACCCTATCCCGAGGAGGACACCTAAAGGCGAGCCGTAATGGCCTCATCTTTGGCAAGCTCCTCCGGTTTTTTTCCAGATTTTTTTTTCCGTTTTTTTTTTTTTTTTTTTTTTAAGTTCTGCTGACCCTCGTTCTTTAAATGACGCTATCCCGAGGAGGACACCTAAAGGCGAGCCGTAATGGCCTCATCTTTGGCAAGCTCCTCCGGTTTTTTTCCAGATTTTTTTTCCGTTTTTTTTTTTTTTTTTTTAAGTTCTGCTGACCCTCGTTCTTTAAATGACGCTATTCCGACGAGGACACCTAAAGGCGAGCCGTAATGGCCTCATCTTTGGCAAGCTCCTCCGGTTTTTTTCCAGATTTTTTTTTTTTTTAAGTTCTGCTGACCGTCGTTCTTTATTTGACGCTATCACGAGGAGGACACCTAAAGGCGAGCCGTAATGGCCTCATCTTTGGCAAGCTCCTCCGGTTTTTTCCCAGATTTTTTTTCCTTTTTTTTTTTTTTTTTTTTTACGTTCTGCTGACCCTCGTTCTTTAAATGACGCTATCCCGAGGAGGACACCTAAAGGCGAGCCGTAATGGCCTCATCTTTGGCAAGCTCCTCCAGTTTTTTTCCAGATTTTTTTTTTTTTTTTTTTTTTTTAAGTTCTGCTGACCCTCGTTCTTTAAATGACGCTATCCCGAGGAGGACACCTAAAGGCGAGCCGTAATGGCCTCATCTTTGGCAAGCTCCTCCGAATTTTTTCCAGATTTTTTTTCCGTTTTTTTTTTTTTTAAGTTCTGCTGACCCTCGTTCTTTAAATGACGCTATCCCGAGGAGGACACCTAAAGGCGAGTCGTAATGGCCTCATCTTTGGCAAGCTCCTCCGGTTTTTTTCCAGATTTTTTTTTTTTTTTAAGTTCTGCTGACCGTCGTTTTTTAAATGATCCTATCCCGAGGAGGACACCTAAAGGCGAGCCGTAATAGCCTCATCTTTGGCAAGCTCCTCCGGTTTTTTTCACAGTTTTTTTCCAGATTTTTTTTCCGTTTCTTTTTTTTTTTTTTTTTTTTAAGTTCTGCTGACCCTCGTTCTTTAAATGACGCTATCCCGAGGAGGACACCTAAAGGCGAGCCGTAATGGCCTCATCTTTGGCAAGCTCCTCCGGTTTTTTTCCAGATTTTTTTTCCATTTTTTTTTTTTTTTAAGTTCTGCTGACCCTCGTTCTTTAAATGACGCTATCCCGAGGAGGACACCTAAAGGCGAGCCGTAATGGCCTCATCTTTGGCAAGCTCCTCCGGTTTTTTTCCAGATTTTTTTTTTTTTAAGTTCTGCTGACCGTCGTTCTTTAAATGACCCTATCCCGAGGAGGACACCTAAAGGCGAGCCGTAATGGCCTCATCTTAGGCAAGCTCCTCCGGTTTTTTTCACAGTTTTTTTCCAGATTTTTTTTCCGTTTTTTTTTTTTTTTTTTTTTTTTAAGTTCTGCTGACCCTCGTTCTTTAAATGACGCTATCCCGAGGAGGACACCTAAAGGCGAGCCGTAATGGCCTCATCTTTGGCAAGCTCCTCCGGTTTTTTTCCAGATTTTTTTTCCGTTTTTTTTTTTTTTTTTAAGTTCTGCTGACCCTCGTTCTTTAAATGACGCTATCCCGAGGAGGACACCTAAAGGCGAGCCGTAATGGCCTCATCTTTGGCAAGCTCCTCCGGTTTTTTTCCAGATTTTTTTTTCCGTTTTTTTTTTTTTTTTAAGTTCTGCTGACCCTCGTTCTTTAAATGACGCTATCCCGAGGAGGACACCTAAAGGCGAGCCGTAATGGCCTCATCTTTGGCAAGCTCCTCCGGTTTTTTTCCAGATTTTTTTTTCGTTTTTTTTTTTTTTTTTTTAAGTTCTGCTGACCCTCATTCTTTAAATGACGCTATCCCGAGGAGGACACCTAAAGGCGAGCCGTAATGGCCTCATCTTTGGCAAGCTCCTCCGGTTTTTTTCCAGATTTTTTTTTCCATTTTTTTTTTTAAGTTCTGCTGACCCTCGTTCTTTAAATGACGCTATCCCGAGGAGGACACCTAAAGGCGAGCCGTAATGGCCTCATCTTTGGCAAGCTCCTCCGGTTTTTTTCCAGATTTTTTTTCCGTTTTTTTTTTTTTTTTTTTTTTAAGTTCTGCTGACCCTCGTTCTTTAAATGACGCTATCCCGAGGAGGACACTTAAAGGCGAGCCGTAATGGCCTCATCTTTGGCAAGCTCCTCCGGTTTTTTTCCAGATTTTTTTTTTTTTTTTAAGTTCTGTTGACCGTCGTTCTTTAAATGACCCTATCCCGAGGAGGACACCTAAAGGCGAGCCGTAATGGCCTCATCTTAGGCAAGCTCCTCCGGTTTTTTTCACAGTTTTTTTCCAGATTTTTTTTCCGTTTTTTTTTTTTTTTTTTTTTTTTTTTTTTTTTAAGTTCTGCTGACCCTCGTTCTTTAAATGACGCTATCCCGAGGAGGACACCTAAAGGCGAGCCGTAATGGCCTCATCTTTGGCAAGCTCCTCCGGTTTTTTTCCAGATTTTTTTTCCGTTTTTTTTTTTTTTTTTTTAAGTTCTGCTGACCCTCGTTCTTTAAATGACGCTATCCCGAGGAGGACACCTAAAGGCGAGCCGTAATGGCCTCATCTTTGGCAAGCTCCTCCGGTTTTTTTCCAGATTTTTTTTTCCGTTTTTTTTTTTTTTTTATTACGTTCTGCTGACCCTCATTCTTTAAATGACGCTATCCCGAAGAGGACACCTAAAGGCGAGCCGTAATGGCCTCATCTTTGGCAAGCTCCTCCGGTTTTTTTCCAGATTTTTTTTCCGTTTTTTTTTTTTTTTAAGTTCTGCTGACCCTCGTTCTTTAAATGACGCTATCCCGAGGAGGACACCTAAAGGCGAGCCGTAATGGCCTCATCTTTGGCAAGCTCCTCCGGTTTTTTTCCAGATTTTTTTTTCCGTTTTTTTTTTTTTTTTTTTTAAGTTCTGCTGACCCTCGTTCTTTAAATGACGCTATCCCGAGAAGGACACCTAAAGGCGAGCCGTAATGGCCTCATCTTTGGCAAGCTCCTCCGGTTTTTTTCCAGATTTTTTTTCGTTTTTTTTTTTTTTTTTTAAGTTCTGCTGACCCTCGTTCTTTAAATGACGCTATCCCGAGGAGGACACCTAAAGGCGAGCCGTAATGGCCTCATCTTTGGCAAGCTCCTCCGGTTTTTTTCCAGATTTTTTTTTCCATTTTTTTTTTTAAGTTCTGCTGACCCTCGTTCTTTAAATGACGCTATCCCGAGGAGGACACCTAAAGGCGAGCCGTAATGGCCTCATCTTTGGCAAGCTCCTCCGGTTTTTTTCCAGATTTTTTTTCCGTTTTTTTTTTTTTTTTTTAAGTTCTGCTGACCCTCGTTCTTTAAATGACGCTATCCCGAGGAGGACACCTAAAGGCGAGCCGTAATGGCCTCATCTTTGGCAAGCTCCTCCGGTTTTTTTCCAGATTTTTTTTTTTTTAAGTTCTGTTGACCGTCGTTCTTTAAATGACCCTATCCCGAGGAGGACACCTAAAGGCGAGCCGTAATGGCCTCATCTTTGGCAAGCTCCTCCGGTTTTTTTCCAGATTTTTTTTTTTTTTTTAAGTTCTGTTGACCGTCGTTCTTTAAATGACCCTATCCCGAGGAGGACACCTAAAGGTGAGCCGTAATGGCCTCATCTTAGGCAAGCTCCTCCGGTTTTTTTCACAGTTTTTTTCCAGATTTTTTTTCCGTTTTTTTTTTTTTTTTTTTTTTTTTTAAGTTCTGCTGACCCTCGTTCTTTAAATGACGCTATCCCGAGGAGGACACCTAAAGGCGAGCCGTAATGGCCTCATCTTTGGCAAGCTCCTCCGGTTTTTTTCCAGATTTTTTTTCCGTTTTTTTTTTTTTTTTTTAAGTTCTGCTGACCCTCATTCTTTAAATGACGCTATCCCGAGGAGGACACCTAAAGGCGAGCCGTAATGGCCTCATCTTTGGCAAGCTCCTCCGGTTTTTTTCCAGATTTTTTTTTCCGTTTTTTTTTTTTTTATTACGTTCTGCTGACCCTCATTCTTTAAATGACGCTATCCCGAAGAGGACACCTAAAGGCGAGCCGTAATGGCCTCATCTTTGGCAAGCTCCTCCGGTTTTTTTCCAGATTTTTTTTCCGTTTTTTTTTTTTTTAAGTTCTGCTGACCCTCGTTCTTTAAATGACGCTATCCCGAGGAGGACACCTAAAGGCGAGCCGTAATGGCCTCATCTTTGGCAAGCTCCTCCGGTTTTTTTCCAGATTTTTTTTTCCGTTTTTTTTTTTTTTTTTTAAGTTCTGCTGACCCTCGTTCTTTAAATGACGCTATCCCGAGAAGGACACCTAAAGGCGAGCCGTAATGGCCTCATCTTTGGCAAGCTCCTCCGGTTTTTTTCCAGATTTTTTTTCGTTTTTTTTTTTTTTTTTTAAGTTCTGCTGACCCTCGTTCTTTAAATGACGCTATCCCGAGGAGGACACCTAAAGGCGAGCCGTAATGGCCTCATCTTTGGCAAGCTCCTCCGGTTTTTTTCCAGATTTTTTTTTCCATTTTTTTTTTTAAGTTCTGCTGACCCTCGTTCTTTAAATGACGCTATCCCGAGGAGGACACCTAAAGGCGAGCCGTAATGGCCTCATCTTTGGCAAGCTCCTCCGGTTTTTTTCCAGATTTTTTTTCCGTTTTTTTTTTTTTTTTTTTAAGTTCTGCTGACCCTCGTTCTTTAAATGACGCTATCCCGAGGAGGACACCTAAAGGCGAGCCGTAATGGCCTCATCTTTGGCAAGCTCCTCCGGTTTTTTTCCAGATTTTTTTTTTTTTTAAGTTCTGTTGACCGTCGTTCTTTAAATGACCCTATCCCGAGGAGGACACCTAAAGGCGAGCCGTAATGGCCTCATCTTAGGCAAGCTCCTCCGGTTTTTTTCACAGTTTTTTTCCAGATTTTTGTTCCGTTTTTTTTTTTTTTTTTTTTTTTTTTTTAAGTTCTGCTGACCCTCGTTCTTTAAATGACGCTATCCCGAGGAGGACACCTAAAGGCGAGCCGTAATGGCCTCATCTTTGGCAAGCTCCTCCGGTTTTTTTCCAGATTTTTTTTCTGTTTTTTTATTTTTTTTTTTAAGTTCTGCTGACCCTCGTTCTTTAAATGACGCTATCCCGAGGAGGACACCTAAAGGCGAGCCGTAATGGCCTCATCTTTGGCAAGCTCCTCCGGTTTTTTTCCAGATTTTTTTTTCCGTTTTTTTTTTTTTTTTATTACGTTCTGCTGACCCTCATTCTTTAAATGACGCTATCCCGAGGAGGACACCTAAAGGCGAGCCGTAATGGCCTCATCTTTGGCAAGCTCCTCCGGTTTTTTTCCAGATTTTTTTTTCGTTTTTTTTTTTTTTTTTTTTTTTTTTAAGTTCTGCTGACCCTCGTTCTATAAATGACGCTATCCCGAGGAGGACACCTAAAGGCGAGCCGTAATGGCCTCATCTTTGGCAAGCTCCTCCGGTTTTTTTCCAGATTTTTTTTTTTTTTTAAGTTCTGTTGACCGTCGTTCTTTAAATGACCCTATCCCGAGGAGGACACCTAAAGGCGAGCCGTAATGGCCTCATCTTAGGCAAGCTCCTCCGGTTTTTTTCACAGTTTTTTTCCAGATTTTTTTTCCGTTTTTTTTTTTTTTTTTTTTTTTTTTAAGTTCTGCTGACCCTCGTTCTTTAAATGACGCTATCCCGAGGAGGACACCTAAAGGCGAGCCGTAATGGCCTCATCTTTGGCAAGCTCCTCCGGTTTTTTTCCAGATTTTTTTTCTGTTTTTTTTTTTTTTTTAAGTTCTGCTGACCCTCGTTCTTTAAATGACGTTATCCCGAGGAGGACACCTAAAGGCGAGCCGTAATGGCCTCATCTTTGGCAAGCTCCTCCGGTTTTTTTCCAGATTTTTTTTCCGTTTTTTTTTTTTTTTTATTACGTTCTACTGACCCTCATTATTTAAATGACGCTATCCCGAGGAGGACACCTAAAGGCGAGCCGTAATGGCCTCATCTTTGGCAAGCTCCTCCGGTTTTTTTCCAGATTTTTTTTCCGTTTTTTTTTTTTTTTAAGTTCTGCTGACCCTCGTTCTTTAAATGACGCTATCCCGAGGAGGACACCTAAAGGCGAGCCGTAATGGCCTCATCTTTGGCAAGCTCCTCCGGTTTTTTTCCAGATTTTTTTTTTTTTTAAGTTCTGCTGACCGTCGTTTTTTAAATGATCCTATCCCGAGGAGGACACCTAAAGGCGAGCCGTAATAGCCTCATCTTTGGCAAGCTCCTCCGGTTTTTTTCACAGTTTTTTTCCAGATTTTTTTTCCGTTTTTTTTTTTTTTTTTTTTTTTTTTTTTTTAAGTTCTGCTGACCCTCGTTCTTTAAATGACGCTATCCCGAGGAGGACACCTAAAGGC